>NC_133662.1:113321276-113687954 GCF_037893015.1 Macrotis lagotis
ATATATATATATATATATTTGAGAAATTTGAGAAATGAGACCTTTATGAGAGTAACTTGCTTTAAAATTTTCCCCCTTTCCTGCTTTTCTTCTAATTTTGGCTGCATTGGTTTTGTTTGCGCAAAAAACCCAACCAAACAAAACCCCTTTTTAATTTCATGAAATGAAAAGTATCCATTTTACTTCTTGTGATCCTCTTTCTCTTGAAACTCTTCCATTATCCATGGATCTAAAAGATAAAATTTTTCTTGCTCCCCTAATTTGCTTATAATAGCATCCTTTATGTTTAAATCATGTATTCATTTTGACCTTATCTCTGTGGTCTCATTTTCTTCTCAATAAAATAAAAGGCAAAATGCTTAGCTCAGAAGATTAGAGGAGGAAGAACAATGGGAGATTTGTAGAGGGATGGAAATTTGGAAAGAGCTACTGTGATGTATAAGTTAGTAAGCTAATTTAATTTGGGAGGTATAAAAGGATTCCCTTGGAGTTGAGGTTTATAACATAAACTTGTAACAGCCCCAGTCAGCTTGATTACATGAATTTCTCTATTTTATTTCAACAGCATATGTCCATGAGCAAAGATATCCGACGGTGGAAGTGATCCAAAGCTGAGATTTTGCCAGACAAGTTCAGCAATGTGATAAGGAGACAAGAGACTCAAAGGAAGAGGTCAGTTTAGGGTTGAACTTGTTTTCCAAGGGGAAAGGATAAGAGTGGCTTAGCTAAGGAAATGGGTGGGAATGCACAGAATTAGAAATCATGGCAAAGTCACAGAACTGGATTTGGTATTACAGGCACAGGGAGAGAAGGAAGGACAGTAGATTTTAATCAGATAAGGGAATTTCAGAGTTCATGATCATGGATGCAAGTCACCTGTGGGTCATGGCAAGATCAAGAGGATGACTGTCTGTGTGACCGAGATAAAGCAAACTAGGTCTTGTGAAATGAATAAATTGAAGCCCTGAGTGGTTGGATGTTTGAAGGAGTATCAGTATGCATGGTGAAGACCCCCGAGTATAGTGTAGGAGTTGGGGAAGAATTCTGAGTCAGACCCTCTTAGAGGTCTTTAAACAACAGCTCATTTTGAATGAGTGGTAGATGTAGATTAAATGAACTTCAAAGGAGAATAGGCTAATGAGTAGTGAAGACAGGAGAAGGTGGAAGTAGCAGTGTGCAGCAAGGAATTCTGGATTCTAATTCCCCTCCTTCACTTAGTGAGTCGAGGGGCATGAGGGGAAGTGCAGCCAGTGCGAGAAAGGGAGACCAACAAGACCAGATCACTGGGAGGGAGCCAGAAGATGGAAGTAGGAAAAGGAAAAAATATTGTGACAAAAGCAAATCTGTTACCTATGGAGCAGGCATTGCCGAGAGCTATGGAAGAGGGGGAGGGAATAGGAATAAAGATTAGGCAGTAAGGGAGAGAAAATGAAGAAACAAGCCTTGGGTAAGTTTACCTCTTATATGCCAGCCTCTCTACTAAGCACTTTACACATTTTATTTTTCATTTAATCCTCATAACACTGGGAGGTAGGATTTTTTGTTTTTGTTTTTTATATTTTGCAGTTGAGGAAATTAAGATAAATACAGTAAACAAACAGAAAAGAAATGAATGTGTGGGGAGGAAAAATTGGAAAAGAATTGAGTTCTATGGAAGAGAGAACAAGAAAGGAAATTAATAGGTTAGCACAAGAGGCATAAAACTTCATCTAAGCAATAGACTCCTTGAAAATTAGAAAGGACCAAATCAAAGCAAAGGACTCCATGAGACAAGAAATATTAAAACAAGGTTAAAAGACTGGAAAAATACAAAAAACTGACTAATTACAGAATTATCTACAGGGGGAAAAAATGATCCTTTGAACAAAATCTTTTAAATTGAGAACTTTAAGCATTTCTGATTTAAAAAAAAAAGACCAGAGATGAGTAGAAGCTTTAAAATACAGACACAGGAGTAAAGATAAAAAGAGTACTTACTCCAATCATAAGGGATTAAGTAGGATGAAATGTTATAGTCTTATATGGGGAGATACTATATGAGTCCCTTAGAACTTTATAATTCTTAGGGCTCATAGAAGGGTTGTAACAAGGCAAAGAGGTTAGGTTTTTAAGTTCTGATGATCTAAAAGGGGAATGTATTGGTGAGACCCTGGAAGGAGAGTAAGGGTGGGTATGCAGTAGGGTAGGCAAGTAGAAGACTATATACAAAGGGGAAGGAGGGTAACAGGCAACACTTATACCTCACTTTCATTAGAACTGATTAAAGAAATAGGTGCAGAAATACAAGCAGAAGGGAAAAGAGTGAAGGGAGATTAAGGAAGGGTAATGTGAAGGAGAGTAGACTGAAATATAGCAAACTCTAATCACAGAGAATGGATCTCAGGGAGGGGTTTAAAAGGAAAGAAAGAAAGAAAGTATAAGAACCTCCATTTGGGCTCTGGGCAGGGAAAAAGAAGGGCTGGAAGGAGATTTGTAGGGCACCAAATTAGACCATTAGTCTCAGCAGCCTTCTCTTTCACCATCCTCTTCTTTATAAAGAAAGAGTGAGAAACTCTGATTTATATAATGACCAACATTCCAAAAGCCTCATAATGAAATATGCTTCTAACCTCCTGACAGAGAGGTTATGGACTCAGTGCAGATTGAAACATGTATTTTTGGGAAATGAACAATAAGTGAATTTGTTTTGCTTTGCTATGCCCAGTTGTTACAAGGGTTTTGGTTTTCTTTTTCAAGAGGAGAGAGGTTGAAGATGGTTAAGAGAGAAGGTGGTTTTTCCATTATTTGAAAAAAATTAAAATGTTTTAAAAAGGATAGTTTTAAAAAGAGGGTATAGATTGAATACAACTAGGTTTGGAGAAGAAATTCTTTGTAGAAAAAATTTCCCTAATAGAGGTCTTATTTCCAAGATATGTAAGGAACCAGTTCAAATTTATAAGAATAAGCCATCTTCTCATCTTCTAAAGGGTCAAAGTATATGACAAGGCAATTTTCAAAGGAAGAAATTAAAACTAGCAGTAGACATATGAAAAAAAGTTCCAAGTCATTTATAATTGTAGAAATACAAATTAAAGTTATACCTTATACCCCTCAGATTGACAAAATTAACCACCCCAAAAGAGGGAAATGACAAATGTTGAGGTGATAGGGGAAAATAGATACATGAATGCATTATTAGTATAGCTATACATTGATCCAGTCTTTCTGGAGTGTAATAAGGAATTATGCCCCAAAGTTTCTAAAAATTAAAAAGAAAGTGCTCATTAATTGGGGGAATTGCTATGTTATATTATGTAATGGAACATTACCATGTCATAAGAAATGATCAACTGAATGGTTTCAGAGAACCTGGGAAGACTTGTTGAACTGATTTGGAGGGAAGTGAAAGGAACTAAGAGATCCTAAAAAACAAAAAACCTTGAAAGACTTAAGAACCAGGGGTGGCTAGGTGGCACAGTAGATAGAGCACCGGCCCTGGAGTCAGGAGTACCTGAGTTCAAATCCGGCCTCAGACACTTAATAATTACCTAGCTGTGTGGCCTTGGGCAAGCCACTTAACACCATTTGCCTTGCAAAAACTTAAAAAAAAAAATTAAGAACCCTGATCAATACAATGACCGATCATGATTCTAGAGGACCAATGATGATGTATACTACTCAATAGTTGATTTCAAAATGCAGAATGAAACATACATTTTTTACATGACCAATTTAGATTTGTTTTGCTAGACTGTGTATATTTCTTATGAGTTTTTTCCCCCTTGTTTTACAGTGGGGTGAGATGGAGCAAGGAGAGAAAATATATACTTGTTGATTGAAAAGTAAAAAAGAAAATTTTAAAACAAGGAAAAAAAGATAGGCTAATCAATCATATGTTAAGAATTAAGACAGTCCAGTCCCTATGCTTCATCGTCAGTGACTTTGATTGTCAAAAGAAAATGATGGCCTAGCATTTTAGGTGGTGCACTTGTGGTAAAGTTATTGAAGGACATACACAAGAGTCTCATAGGATAGCTAAGCTAGAAGAGGTTGCAATTGGACAAAATATATACAACAATGAGTTCAGGAACATTTGAGCATTTGAACTTTTTTTATATATCCCTGGGGATCTTTGTCTATTGGCCTGTGGTCTTTTCATAGATCTTATCCTAGTGGACCATTTGCTGAATAATAACTATCGGCTGTAAGGTTAGCAATAGATTTATAGTATCACAGGTCTAGAGCTAGAAGGGACCTTAGAGGGACATCAACCATAACATTCTTATTTATTTTTGAAGAAATTGAAATCTGGGAAGGTTGTGACTTGCCCAAGGTCATATAGGTAGTAAATATCAGAAATGGGATTTGAACCCTGGACTTCTGACTCCAAAGCCATTGATTATTCTTTCTAATGTCCATGATTCATCCTTCTTTATATTTTCTGAACCTTCCTCATCCTCACAGTTACTTGTGTCATAAACGGAGGAAAACCCCATATAGCTAATATCACCTGGAAATGAATTCCTTGTAAACTGAATTTTCCAGATAATTGAAGCACAATCATTTAAAGGCTAACTTTTTAAATTTATTTTTATTAAAGATATTATTTGAGTTTTACAATTTCCCCCAATCTTGCTTCCCTCCCCCCACCCCCACCCCCACAGAAAGCACTCTGTCAGTCTTTACTTTGTTGTACCTTGATCCAAATTGGGTGTAATGAGAGAGAAATCATATCCTTAAAGAGAAGTCTAAGAGGTAACAAGATCAGACAATAAGATATCTGTTTTTTTCCTAAATTAAAGGGAATAGTCCTTATACTTTGTCCAAACTCCACAGCTCCTTATCTGGATACAGATGGTACTCTCCTTTGCAGACAGCCAAAAATTGTTCCCGTTTGTTGCACTTATGGAATGAGCAAGTCCTTCAAGGTTGATCATCACTCCCATGTTGCTGTTAGGGTGTACAGTGTTTTTCTGGTTCTGCTCATCTCACTCAGCATCAGTTCATGCAAATCCCTCCAGGTTTCCCTGAAATCCTGTCCCTCCTGGTTTCTAATAGAACAATAGTGTTCCATGACATACATATACCACAGTTTGCTAAGCCATTCCCCAATTGAAGGACATTTACTGGATTTCCAATTCTTTGCCACCACAAACAGGGCTGCTATAACTACTTTTGTACAAGTAATGTTTTTACCCTTTTTCCTCATCTCTTCAGGGTATAGACCCAGTAGTAGTATTGCTGGGTCAAAGGGTATGCACATTTTTGTTGCCCTTTGGGCATAGTTCCAAATAGCTCTCCAGAAGGGTTGGATGAGTTCACAGCTCCACCAACAGTGTAATAGTGTCCCAGATTTCCCACATCCCTTCCAACAATGATCATTATCCTTCCTGGTCATACTGGCCAATCTGAGAGGTGTGAGGTGGTACCTCAGAGAAGCTTTAATTTGCATTTCTCTAATAATTAATGATTTAGAGCATTTTTTCATTTGGCTATGGAGTACTTTGATCTCCTCATCTGTAAATTGCCTTTGCATATCTAAAGGCTAATTTTAAAAAAAATTACTTCCTGGATATAAGCATAATTTAAAATTCCTGTTCCTGGTGATTTAGCATTATGTATATCAGTTACTATACAGTACTAAAATAACTATGATGACCTTCAGGCAATTGGGATGTATATTTTTTCCCCACACTAACTACCCCCCTATACCTATAGCAGCTTTGTATGTGCCCAGTCTGTCATCTTTTTGGTTTCCTCCCTTGCTGTTAGCTGTCTCATTTTGCTACTGTCAATGTGCCTGGTTCTAATTACCCCAACTTTCTAATTTGCTGCTTTTAATCTACTACCAACTGAGAAACCAGATAATTAAGGTTGTTAGAATGGTTTTAAAAGTAAGAATAAATAGATTCTGTAGGATTTTGTGGAATAAAAATAGATTGCAAAAAAAAATTGGAGAATAGCAATGAGGTCATCTAGTCTAACCCCCTCATTCTATAATATGGATACATAGATTTGTTGAGTTTGTCAATAACTAAAATATGTAAATCTTCGCACATAAATTGTATGACTTCTTTTTAGACTACTTGGGGTCTTTTAAATTTCCTATTTTTGGCTATGGTCCAAATGTTTGAGAATGTTAGATAAATAAATTTGAGGTAAGTCAGATGCATTGCCCGGGAGGAATAACAAACTAATGACACTCATACATACACATATGGACATTTATAGGTTATAAGTGATAGCTAGATATAGCTATCTAATGAGTTCGATATAAGTTCACAAAGCTATATACTATATATATGTATATATATATATATATATCTTTAAGCCACATATCTATTATATATTTAGAAGTATCTAATACAACCCCCACCAAAACTATATATTATATTATATTATAAATAGATTTAAATTTTATCTGTATGTCTATATATGTATGATTGCATATATGTATATGCATTAGGCTGGACCTATGATTTTATAGATGAAGAGAAGTGTTCCAGGCCCCCCCCCCCACTGATGGAGATCAGCAATTCTTTGATAAATCTCAGTCTGAGAGAATTGCCCGAGGCACTGAAAGGTGAAGTTGCTTCTCTGTGCTGATTTAATAGCAAGCATCATAAGTATAATGACCTGTGGCCTCCAGACCCCAGGGCAAATACTCCCTGTAGCATACCCTGCTGAGTCCAATACTCTAAGATCTTAGACTATCATCCATTTATCAGATTCACTTGCCACCTTGGAGATGGGACATAGATAGGAGTCCTACAGACTTAGAGAATCTGATTTGACTGGACCACCTTAGCTATTCTTTTATTACAGAAGCTGGTTGTCTGGTGGTAATGTGTACAATATGGGGCAGTTTTTTTAGTCTTAATTTTGGTAACCATAGAAATAAAATAGATAAATAACAAGAAGGAGAGTTCTGGGAAAGGCCTAGAGCTTCAGACACTGTCCAGAAGTTCCTTCTGGAAGGAACTCAGGCCTCTAGGGGACTGGCATGAGGGTAGTGGTCCCTGGGAGAAGTGATATCAGAAAGAGAAAGGAAGCATAAAGGGAGGCATCCAGGAAGGAGAAGAAATGAAGATGAAGAAAAATGGATTAAAAATTGCCAAACAAACTTCTTCTTAATAGTCTTTCCTTGGGGCAAGCCTGACCACACCTAGCCTTGGTTCTGTCACAAGGGGCATGTCTGGCATGGTGACCAGCTGCTTTCTAGAATTCTGTCATTGGTGAACCTCCAAGAACACAGAGGGTTTTGCAAACTATCCTAATTTTAAAATGAAGCAGATGAGGAGATCAAAGCAATCCATAGCCATATGAAAAAATGCTCTAAATCATTAATTATTAGAGAAATGCAAATTAAAGCTTCTCTGAGGTACCACCTCACACCTCTCAGATTGGCCAGTATGACCAGGAAGGATAATGATCATTGTTGGAAGGGATGTGGGAAATCTGGGACACTATTACACTGTTGGTGGAGCTGTGAACTCATCCAACCCTTCTGGAGAGCTATTTGGAACTATGCCCAAAGGGTGACAAAAATGTGCATACCCTTTGACCCAGCAATACCACTACTGGGTCTATACCCTGAAGAGATGAGGAAAAAGGGTAAAAACATTACTTGTACAAAAGTAGTTATAGCAGCCCTGTTTGTGGTGGCAAAGAATTGGAAATCCAGTAAATGTCCTTCAATTGGGGAATGGCTTAGCAAACTGTGGTATATGTATGTCATGGAACACTATTGTTCTATTAGAAACCAGGAGGGACAGGATTTCAGGGAAACCTGGAGGGATTTGCATGAGCTGATGCTGAGTGAGATGAGCAGAACCAGAAAAACACTGTACACCCTAACAGCAACATGGGAGTGATGTTCAACCTTGAAGGACTCGCTCATTCCATCAGTGCAACAATTGGGAACAATTTTGGGCTGTCTGCAAAGGAGAGTACCATCTGTATCCAGATAAGGAGCTGTGGAGTTTGGCCAAAGTACAAGGACTATTCCCTTTAATTTGGAAAAAAAACAACAGATATCTTATTGTCTGATCTTGTTACCTCTGAGAATTCTGTTCTCTTTAAGGATATGATTTCTCTCTCATCACACCCAATTTGGATCAAGGTACAACATGGAAACAAAGTAAAGACTGAGGGAGTGCTATCTGTGGGGTGGGGGTAGGGGAAGGGAAGCAAGACTGGGAGAAAATTGTAAAACTCAAATAATATCTTTAATAAAAAAAAGAAAGAAAAAGAAAAAAAATAAAATGAAGCAGAAGTTTTCCAGCAACAATGAAGCACGAAAAATGAAAAGTCATATTCCACTCCCTTCTTATCCTTCATTACTTATGTGAAGTATCTGGCCTTTTTTTAACTTGGAGATTTAAAAATTTTGTTTTGTTTTCAATTCCTATATTTAGTGAACAGTTTGGATGTGGAAAATCACTATCCTTAACCAATTTCAGATCCTTTTGCACTTAATGGGACTATCAACTCTTGTGAAGTTTCTCAGTAACTGAACTTCACAGATAATAGCAGATTGGAAAGTGAAGACAGTTAATCCCTAAACAGGAGAAACATTTGGCCCATATCCTGGATTAATACAGGATGCCACAACTTGATCAGGTCTCAGCCTCTGGAAAAGGTTCTCATGCCGTTCTCTGAAAAATGCCATGAGGACCCTGAGGGGACCCCAGTTTAATAACTGCACCGTGGTCAATGCCCTAGCAAGAAGCTTTCAGTCATGGTCAGCACCTAGAAGGCCAGTAAGTAGCTGGAGCCCAGCTGCCACTCAGCACCAGGAAGCTTCTAGCACAGTGGAGAGGCTGCCTTTTAATAAGTAGACCTTTTGATAAAGCTGATTACGCTTTCTCCCCCCGCTGGAGCCTTTGAGCAACAGCCAAGGTC
Organism: Macrotis lagotis; assembly: GCF_037893015.1. Classification (NCBI taxonomy): domain Eukaryota; kingdom Metazoa; phylum Chordata; class Mammalia; order Peramelemorphia; family Peramelidae; genus Macrotis; species Macrotis lagotis. Next base: position 113,330,160 of record NC_133662.1, read on the forward strand.
TCCATGTAACAAAAGAGGGCGGAGGGAAAAATCCAAACATGGGTTTCATTATAAAACCAGGGGGGTGAGAGAAGTATATTTATTCTGTAAGATAACACACACCTGCTCTGGGCTAGGGAGGCTCATTTTCATCTGTTGCCATGGCAAACTCGTTACACTTCAAGGCCATGTGGCTTTGTTTCCTTTTGGAAACCTGGTCCTTGTCCTACCTTTTTTAGCACAATGACACGGAAGCTGGGGAGAGCATTATTGATTCCTCCTTTTCTGCATTAACATTTCACGTTTACTCGGCAAAAGACCATGCCTGGCTTTTCCTTTGAAGCATGGGTAATGAGAGCCCAGCTCTGTCTTGTGTAGCCACCGTCATTGTTACACGCCAGCCATCAACAAGTTCTGCATCAATGGCTGTCTTCCATCCTTTTTCACAACCGAGTGGCTCGGCTCCACATTTTGCTGCTAATCCAGGTGCCCGGCTAGTACATTGTCAAGTGAAGAAGCACATGAGAAAGAACAAAAAATAGAAGGGGGCTTTTGGAAGGGAGCCAAAGCAACCGCTTCATTTCCCCTTGCCTTCCATATAGAATCTGCTGGCCTCAGGTGGGCCAGCCCTCCTGCTCTATCTCCCTGCCTTGCCTCACCTCACCTCTCTAAGGCCCCTTCCTCCTGGTAAAGAAGGTGCCAGAAATGCCTGTTCTGTCCTTTGGGTGGTTTTTAGCACCAGAAACTTTTCTCCAGCCCTTGGTCTACACCCTGACTAGAATGTCGAGAAGTGAGCAGGCAGCTTCTGCACACCCATGTGTCCACAGGGCATTCTTAGAGCAGCTATTCCTGTGGCCCAGCCCAGATTCAAATATCAACTTCTAATACCTCAGATTAGGGAAGAAATCTGATGCTGGGTTAGATGTTTCTTGGGAGATTCAAAGATTCCTACATTTAATAGGAATTTCGTTCACACAGAGGCCTCCCTCTCATCACCTTTTGTCTGGGATTATTGCAAGTCTCCTAATTAGTCTCCCTGCCTTCATTCTTTCCCATCTCTAATCAATCCTCCACACAGCTGCTATTAGAGATGGACCTAATATTAGCACTCTCAGTTCAGGTTTGACATTTGGATGAAACAAGATACTTGCCAATCCTTGAACAGTTAACAAAAAGAATTTTATTTTACTCTCACAGTAAGGATGTGACACAACAAGGAACAGTGATATGGTTCCCCTCATCTTCATCTGTTAACATGTCTGATCAGCAGGTCAAGGTAAGGTGACTTGCCTTTGGTCTTCAGAAACTCACCAAATCGAGGGACCTTGACTACACATGGTGGGACTTTGGATACCCTTAGTTGACTAGGAATCTGTGTCAAGGGAGACCTGGACCAGTCATAACCCAGGGACAGCTTTGTTGCCTTTTAAGAAAATTAATTTTTATTTCAGGGAAATGATTTTCAGACTCTAGTCCTGACTCAAAAACATCAAAAGGGGGTGGCTAGGTGGCACAGTAGATAGAGCACCAACCCTGAAGTCAGGAGTACCTGAGTTCAAATCTGGCCTTAGACACTTAATAATTACCTAGCTGGGGGTGGCTAGGTGGCACAGTAGATAAAGCACCAGCCCTGGAGTCAGGAGTACCTGGGTTCAAATCCGGTCTCAGACACTTAATAATTCCCTGGCTGTGTGGCCTTGGGCAAGCCACTTAACCCCATTTGCCTTGCAAAAAACCTAAAAAAAAAAAAAAAAAAACATCAAAAGATGAATGTTGAAAACTATCTTTGTATGTAATTGGGGAAAAAAAAAATAAAATAAAATAACATTCCAAAAAAAAGAAACCTATAAATATGCCAAGTCACTGGCTCTCAGGGCCTCCATTTCCCCATCTGTAAAATGGTGATAGTACAAGTACCTGCCTCATAAAGCTATTGTGGGGATCAAATGATTTAATGTTTATAAAAGCACTATAAAAATGACAACTGTTATTCCATTTAGACATAGGTCATTAGGTTAGTTCCTTATATTCCCAGGTGCTTCTGAAGGACCTTGGCAGGTCTGCCTTCCCAACATCTCTCTTCTCTGTCCCCTTCCTCCATTCACACAACCACCACCTGGGTCCAAGCCTTCTCCACTTATTCCCTCTCTAGTTTACTAACAGTCTCATTGGGCTTCCTACTTCCAATCTTGCTTCTTCTCTAATTCATTCTCTCCCATTGCCATTCCAAAAGATCAAGCCTGAGGTTTCTCTGCTACATAGAAAACTTCAATATTGGCTTAGTATTGACTTTTAAGATAAGATACAGACTCCTCTAATTTAAAGGCCTTCACAATCTGCCTCAAACTGATTTTTCTAGGATGATTTCACTTTGATACTCTACATACCAGTAGTCCAGCGAATCTTCCCTGTGTAGAGCATTCCATCTCTGCCCTGGGTACCACTGCCTATGCCTAATGACCTTGTTCCTCATTCTCTTAGAATATTTAGTTCCTTCAAAGTTCAGTTCAAATGACACTTTTTTACACAAGGCCTTTCTTGATGCCCTTGGTTACTGGCGCTTCTTCCTAGTTATACTGTATTGATCCTGTTTATATTTTGTACTGCATTGCTTGGAGGCAGCTAGATGGCCCTGGGGATAGAACTCTGGGCCTGGGATTAGGAAGACCTGAGTTCAGATATCAGACACTTAATAATTGTGTGATTCTGGGCAAGTTACTTAACTTTTGTTTGCTTTAATCTACTGGAGAGTGCAAATCTTTGCCAAGAAAACCCTAGACAATGTCACAGAGTCAGACAAGACTGAACACCAGCAAGATCAATTTTCTCCCAGTAGAATGTAAATTCCTTGAGGGCAGGAACTGTTTCTTCTTTATATCTCAGGTGCTTTGTATATTGTTGGCACTAATAAATGATTGTCATATTGAATTGAATTGGCAATAGGAGATATAGACCAGGGTGAAGCTGTCACCTCTGGAAAGTTAGCTAAGTAACTGATCCTTCTGGTTTTTGAGAAGTTTGTCTAATCTTGTTGCATATTTATGGTTCAGGTTGTCTCAGCCAACAATAAGATTCATCCTTCTGCTTGCAGTAATGAATGTGCCCCCAGCAGCCCTCTTCTCTCTCTTTCTCTATTTAAAATGTGACATAGATATCACAAACAGTGTTATCATCACATTTGTTGCCCTTGGGAAAATCAACATCTTTCTATATTGTTACATGGATCAGGCTAATTAATAGTGGATCTGACTAAGGTGACTACCATTGAGCTCATCAACTTGATAGTGATAAGAAATTTTTTAACCACTCCATTTAAAGTAAGACTTGATTTTTAAGATGTGATTGAATGAATTAAAAATCATTTATTAAGGGGAGCCTAGGTGGCATAGTGGATAAAGCACCGGCCCCAGAGTCCAGAGTACTTGGGTTCAATTCCGGACTCAAACACTTAATAATTACCCAGCTGTGTGGCCTTGGGCAAGCCACTTAACCCCATTTGCCTTGCAAAAACCTAAACAAAAATCATTTATTAAGAATTTAATATGTGTCAAAGACTGTGCTAAGCCCTGAGAAATAATAATATAAAGCAAAGAAAATATCTGCCTTGAGGAGCTTTCATTTTAAAGAGAAAAACAACATTTGCAGGAAAATGGTGGTATTTTGGTTTGAAAAGTTACTTAGATGGTGAGTGAATGGAATCATTGGGAGTATAAATTGGTATATCCCATCAGAACAATGTCAGTTGAATTGATCATAGTTTACAGTTCCACAACTAGAGTGATGAATCTTAAGTACTAAGGTTGGGCAGCTGGGTGTCACAGTGTATAAAATGCCAGGCCTAGAGTTAGGAAGACCTGATGTGACTTTAATCACTTACTAGTTGGGTGATCCTGGGCATGCCACTTAAATCTCTGTCTCAGTTTCTTTATCAGTAAAGTGAAACAGTGATTGTAAATCACATAGTATAGGACCTGGTGCATATTAAGCAAACTATAAGTGTTAACTATGAAAATGATGTTAAGGAGGAGAGGGATGGTTGGGATGGATATGAAACAAGGCATGACTTGGACTTCTTTGAAATAATGTTCTAGGAAGGCAATCAGCAGTCAGGAAATGGAAGCTCCAAGTCATATTGTCTGCCAAAATTCCCTTTAAATATTCAATTCACTCCAGTTCAGCACACATTTATGAAACGTTCCAAGTGCTACAAATATAAGGATAAAAACCAAGAAGGTTCCTGTCTTAAGAGGTTCCTATCCTTCTGAATATTTTTTTTAAATAGTAACAAATTTCTTCTTCAAAAGACTTCCCTATCTGTAAAATGAGGGAGTTGCACTATGAAATCTCTAATATTCCATGATCCCATGTAATTTTCCCTAAACAAGTTGGTCATATACATCTCAAACCAACAGAGGAGAGAGACATGCACCTCAGTCTTATAGTAATAAAGCTAATTTTGTTTCAGTATTCAAAGGCATATCCTTATCCTGAGTTCATATCTCAGCTTTGCCCCTTGCTAGTTGTAGTGCTTTGCACAAGTCACTTGGCATAAGTTTCCTCTTCTGTATAGTAAGGGGTTTGAACAAGGTGACTTCTAAAATCCCTTTTAGCTTTAAAAAGCATGATTTTGCTATAGTTCACTAAAGCAAAAGTTTTCATTTCCCAATGAAAGAATTTTTTTCTTTAAACAGACTTTCGTTCTGTTTTTATTTGCTTCCAGGGAGTGGACCCCATTGATTTTCCTTGGTTCAGGAACACAAAGAAGCAAAAAGATCCTTTGGTTTTAGAAATGTTTCTTGGATCATTTTCTATTGGCATAGGAAGAAGTAACAAATTGGATGGCTAGTGAAGAGCATAGAAAAAAAGAGGAATATTGTTGGGCAAAAGTGATATCAACATAAAACACATATCCAATGTGACTTAGTTCAGCAGGAGTCAACTGGAAACATTCTAAGATGGCTTCTGAGATGAAATAAAGTTTTGTCAGTTTCTTGAAAAGGCATCACCAATTTTGAGGAAAAATTTTTCACCTGAGTGATCTGCCAAGAAATAACTGATCTATGAATGAACTTCCTATCACAGAGAAACTAATTTGAAAACAGAAAAAGTCAAATTTGGTTAAACTACTTATTTTAAAACTACTTAAATTGATTGAAGGAATCCAACCTTCTCTTCACCTCCCCTCATTAGCTTCTCTGTATAGAAAAACCCTTGAGTGTTTATTTTTGCCATATAATTAAAAATAGATGAATATAACCTTTAAATAAATAACATGTTAGTTCTAGTGATAGAGCTTAAAAACAGTTGTTAAATTTGTTGTTGTTGTGGTTCTTCATATTTCAAAAGAATTTGAAGGGCCACATTTTCATCATCCTAGCAGGTGTTTTTTGCCACCAGCACCAGCTGTAACATGTTAGAGACTATTTGGTAGACCATCTGGGACCTTCATCTTTCATTCACATTACATATTGAACTCTTCAGGGAGCCAGTTGAAACTGTCTGAGTGAGCATTCAAGGCAGAGTCTGGGGAAAAAAGAGGATGGGCTAGTAATGTGACATCAAGAAATTGTCACACTATGGAAATGTTTCAGAACAGTGGGGGAATGAGAAAGATTAATTGTGGTATATGATTATGATGGAATACTATTCTGCTATGGGAAATGATGAGCAGGATGTTCTTGGAAAAAGCTGGGAGACTTTCATGAGTTGATATAGAGTGAAGTGTACTGTGTACAAAGTAACAGCAAAATTGTAAGATGATCAGGTGTAAATGTCTGACTTAGCTATTCTCAGCAATAGTGATCCAAGATAAGAACTTATGATGAAAAATACTATCCATCCACAGAGAAAGAACTGTTGGTGTCTGAATACAAAATTGAAGTATACTTTTTTAAACTTTATTTTTCTTGAGATTTTTTTTTGGAAGAGGTCTATGTTTTCTTTCACAATATGACTATCATGGAAATGTTTTGCATGACTACATGTATAATCCATATTGAATTGCTTGCCTTTTAATGAGGATTGGAGAGGGAAGAAAAGAATTTGGAATTCAAAGTTTTAAAAATGAATTTAAGATTGTTTTTACATGTAACTGGGGAAAATAAAATACTAATAAATTTTAAAATGATTAAAAGACATCCAAAATAATTGCATTGGTATTCTTTGCTGTTGTCAATTTCTTGCTTGTATTAATGTTTCTTCTAAAACATTTAGCACAGTGCCCTTGCTCATAATTGTCATTTGATAAATAATTGCTAAATGAACAAAAGTTGTTCTTTTCTGCCCTACATATAAGGTTTGAATTATTCCACAGAGTATATAGGCCTTGACTAAACAATAGGAGATACAGACAAGGGAAAACAGAAGATATCAAACCTATGAAATCTGATCTGCCTAGTAGCCTATCTAAACTTGGGCTTTGAGAACATTATCATATCCACACATACATATTTACTTTGTTTCTGTGTATGTATGTTTTATATGTACACATATATACATATATATATACACACACAGGTATATATGTATATTATATATACTTACAAATATATGTGATGCACACATAAATATGGCAAGAGTGTATGTATGTCTGTAGTTCTAATGTAATAGTAAACAAACATACATATGTAGGTGTGCATTTTAGATATTGGCCAAGAAAGAAGTCCTATAAGGAATCATGAAATATGTAGAAGGAAAACCAGCAAAAAGTAATGTGAAAACATAGATAGAATGGAGTATCCAGAAGGAAGGGGTGGCAATCTGCTAGAGAAGATGTGATGAAGTATACCTGGAGACAGGTTGGTTTTGACATAAAGGCTACTTCTTAGTTAGAAACTAGGTGGCACAGAAGAGAGTGCAGAAGATGTCAGCATATTTTAAGATGAAGGCATTGTAAGTTCCTAGATGTCAGGGACTTACATATCATGAATATTCATATCTCCCACAGAACCAAGTAAAAGTCTTCCATATTGTAGGCACTAGTTGAATTTATATTTATTTTGGTATTTTTGTAGAGCCATGGTCCATTGGCTTGGGTATTCCAATGCATCAATGAGGATTGCAATCTTTTCCATCCCTTCTCATTTAGTGGTCATAAAGATGTAATAGAACTTCTGAATTCTCAACTTATGTCCACCAAAGTGCAAAATTTGCAGGTCTAACTAAGCTGAGAAGACTAGACACCACACTAGATATCCATTGTTGAAGGACCATACTAACCATGTATGGAGAGACTCATAACTAGTAGGTTAGCTAATAAAATTTAGAATCTTTAGTCATGATAATTCAAACCATATACAAGGTGTCTCAAAAAAGCTTTCTGAGGTTTTAATCTATTAAGCTATTAAAACTTAAAACTGCACTGACTTTTGGAATATCCTTTATGTATCTGCAGACACATCTATGTGCATATGTATTAGAGTTATAGACATAGGCTTTGTAATAATACATGTATTACATAAATGTAGGCTTCATCTATACATATGTGTGCATAAGGTATATACTTGTATATTCTAACTATGACCATTCCCTAAAGGTCTGTCCCTGACCTTCTCTCTGTACTCATTCTCTCTTTGTAAGATCATAAACTTCCTTGGGTCTAACTGTCAACTCTAAGCATTAGAGTCCCAGATCTACATATCCAACTCCAGCCTCTCACTGAGCTTCAGTCCCATAACACTAGTTGTCTATTGGGCATTTCATAATGGATGTCCAGTAGGCATCGCAAATTCCAGATGTTCAAAAACAGAACACATTATCTTTTCCCCAAAACCCTCCCTTCTTTTTTTTTTCAAAAGCACTACCACCTTTCCAATCTCTCAAGTTTGTCACCTAGGCATTATCCTTATATCCCCACTCTCCCTCACCATATATATCCAGTCTGACCTTTTCTACCACTATAGCTATGCACACATCCATCCCTCTCCATACATTCACAATGCTTCCGTCTTAGTTCAAACCGTCAACTAGATTATTACAATAGCTTCCTAATTAACGTTCCTGCCTCTTTCACTATTTCCTATCCTTTCTCTGCACTGTTGCCAAATAGATACGAACATGTAGACTTTCCTCAGTCAACTTCATTTAACTTCCTCTTGCCTCTAAAATATAAGCTACACTGTTTGGCTTTTAAAGGCTTTTGCAATCTCTCCCAGCCTATCTTTCTAATCTCATTCTGCAAGCAAGGCATACTGACCCCCTCTCTGGTCCTCACAAATGATGCACCATCTCCTACCTTCATACTTTTTGTATTGGTTGTCCTATATGCTTGGGATGCACTTCTTCCTTACCTCTGCCTCATAAGGTCTCCCTCTTCCTTAATACAAAGCTTGAGCACCATCTTCTTCATGAAGCCTTCCCTAATCCTCCTGTTAGTGTTCATGTGCACCTTCTATTTAACAACTTTGTATATGTTCCAATTTATTCACTTTAAAAACACATAGAGATAAATATAACCATATATATATACACACACACACACACACATACATATGAATATATGTCTCCTTTATTAGAATGCAACTTCCTTGTGAATAGGTAATGTAGCATTATTTACACTCTATCGCCAGGGACTGATACAATGTCTGGTATATAAGAGTTATGAAGAAAACAATTTTTTCCTGTGTAAACTAGTAAAAGTATAGTCATGCTTGTGATGGAAAATGCCATCCACATTCAGAGAAAAAAGTATGGAGTCTGAAAGCAGAGCAAAACCTACTTCGTTCACTTTTTAAAACTTCTTTTATGTTTTTTTCTTTCTCATCTCTTACCCCCTTTTGTTCTAATTCATCTTTCACAACATTATTAATATGGAAATACGTTAAACACAATTGTACCTATGCAACCTAAATCAGATTACTTGCTGCCATGGGGAAGGGGAGGGAAAGGATGCAGGTAGTAAAATGTAGAACTCAAAAGCTTGCAAAAGGGTGAATGTTGAAAACTATCTTTGCAATTAGAAAAAATAAAATAGCATTCTAAAAAACTACAGTCATGGAACTACCTTTCAAAAGGATGTTTTAATTTACACCGTACTTCAGCTTATCCACAAACAAAAGCTGCCCACTCTCCCTCCCCACCACTCCCAACTCCATTATTCAAGAACTACCATTCAAGGCTGAGCTCACAGACTATTTTCTCCACAGAGCTTTCCCTGATTACCACCAATTGGGCAATCCCTCTTACCTCTTAACTCCTCTAGGATATCACCCATGTTATATTTGTGTAGGGTATCTTATCCCTTCTTCTAGTTCAGGATTTTTCAAAGTATGGTCTTCAGATCCCTGGGAGTCCTTGAGACCCTTTTAGAGAGGATTTAAGGGGCTAACATGATTTACTCAATAATACTATGATACTATTTGTCCACTAAAATATTCCTCTCTTTTCCCATCATATATTTGTGTCAGGCTGGATTTTCTTATTACAGTTCAACTAAAACAACATATCAGAGTAGATTGAATGCAGAAGCAAATATAAGAATCCAGCTGCCTTCTATTAAGCCAGATATGTGAGAAGTTTGCACAAACATGTACAACAATGTCATTCTTATCTCAAATTTTTTAATATAGTTTCACTAAAAATATGTTATGTTAGCATGTAATAGATTTATTATTACTATTTTAAAAATTAATAACATTTAAAAATTATCAGTTTTAATTTCTATTATGGTAATCTACATAAGTAAAAGCTCTTTGGGGTTCTTAATCATTTTTAAGAGTGAAAAGAGGTCCAATACCAAAAAGTTTGAGAGCCACTGCACTAGACTATAATCAAGAAATAAATTAAGAATTTATTGAATGCCTACTATATACCAGTCATTCTACTAGGTACATGTTATATACATACACAAAAATGACGCAAGACTCTGTCCCCAAAGAATTTAACATTGTACTAGAAAGATACAACAGATTCACAGATAAATACAATATTCACAGAACATGATTTGTTAGGGATGTGGGCTTGAACAACTGGGAAAATCAGGAATGAGGTGGTACTTGAGCAGAACCTCGAAAGGAACAAATGGTTCCTAGGGATAGAAGAGAGGAAGGAGAAAGTTATAGGCTTAGGGGACAGCCTGTGCAAAGGCATGGAGATTAAAGAGATAATGTTATAGATGGAGTGGACAAGTCAGGCTAAAAATAGAGTCCTGTATATGTGTGAGAAAAAGGGAGTCTGTAAATCATGTTGTAAATGATTTTAAATGCCCCAGAGAAGATTTTGGTTGTTTTTTGTTGTTTTTTAATTTAAAAAAAAAGCAATGAAGTATTAGAAGTTCTCAAGCAGAGATGTGACATTGCTAGATCTCTCCTTCAGGAATGTTATTTTGTGGAGCATGGATTAAAGAGGAAAGAGATGACATGCAAGGAAACATCCACAAAGAGACAATTTGGATAGTTCAGGAAAGAGGTGACAAGATCCAGAGCTAGATTAGTTGCCAAGGTTGTGAATGGAGAGAAAGGGAAAGATGTGAGAGCTGTTGAGAAGATGCTATTGGCAAGACCTGGCAATTAAACTGAATTTGAAAGGTGATTGAGAGTAAATAACCAAGGATGACAGACATAAAGAATTGGAGAAAAATTAATTGCTTACTTAGACTGAGCCAATATAATAAAAATGAAAATGCTACCAAAATTAATGCACTTTTTTAGTACCATATCAAACAACCAGATGACTAATGTATCACACCAAAAAAATAACAACAACTTTCATCTGGAGGAACAAGATCAAGAATCTCCAGAGAAATAATGAGACATGCTTTTTTGGACATGGTCAGTATGAATTTATAATTAAGCCATATATCTGTTTGGAGTTTATCTTGCAACATAGTGTGCGATGTTGGTCTCTTTTTTCTGGTTGACTCTTTTCCCCCTAATAGTTTTTGTCAAATTGTTGGTCTTATACAAGAAACTAGGCTCTTCAAGTTTATGGGACAAATACTATGCTACTAAGTTGCTTGACTGCACATTTGTTTTAAGTCCAAATATATATTTGATATACACATTTATATCTTTCTAGGGTGAGGCAGATGGGAAGGAGATAGAAGGCAGACAGAGACAAACTTACCCTTCTCCCTCATCCAATGAGATAGAAGGATGACCAGAAGATCAAACAGGAAGATATCTCAGAAGGTTATATGTTAAAGATATTAAATGCTTAAAAAGAAAAATGAGTTTTACATAATAGAGATTCACTGCATAGTCTTCTACATTGCATTTGAAAAAGTTCTTTTTTTGTTAAATTCAAACTTTAAAATTTAAAAAGAAATGTTTTAAAAGAAATAACCTGGTTAACTGAATATAAGTCACTGAAGGGCAGGGACTATATCTTATTCTTTCTTTGTATACTCATAGAGCACCTAGATCTATCTGCACCTTGCTTTTTCTTTTCAACAAATAGAATCCCAGAATGACAGACTGTTTCATTTTTTTCTTCCTATCCCAAGACCTTCTGTGGTGCCCAATCTATAGCAGATACTTATTAAATGTCTATAGAATAAATGAATATATGAATTTCAAGGGATATTAGTAACCATCTATTCCAACATGTAATCATCTAGCATGTGCTTGAAGACATCCAGTGAGACAGAACTAACTTCTTCCCAAGACAGTATCTTTCACTTTTGGATAGAGCTAATTGTTAGGAAATTATTTCTTGAATAAAGCCTAGATTTTTTTGTGTAATTTCTACCCATTGTTTCTAGTTCTGCCCTCAAGCCAAGCCAAAGAGATCTTTCCAGCATACCGAGAAGTCATTTTAGTCCTTTCCAACTTTTTTTGACCCCCTTTACCATTTTCTTTGCAAAGATACCAGAGTGGTTTTTCATTTCCTTCTCCAGCTCTTTTTACAGATGAGGAAACTGAGATAAACATCAACTACAAGACAGCTATTATGTCTTACCACTTGCAGCCCCTGTTTAAGTTTCACATAAATTTTACTCCTCTTATTTTAAATGAATCCTCATATGCCATGACTTCAAAATTACTCAGTTTGCCCTTCTCTTTACTCTCCAGCTTATTGACAACATCCTTTCTAAAACTGAACACAGTACTTCAGATATAATCTGACCAGGAGATAGAAAAATGAGACTCTTTTCTTCCTAGTCCTGGACGTCTTCTCTATTTCATAGGATGCCTTTCTTTCTTTAAAACACAGTTCAATACCTAACTGTGTGGCCTTGGGGCAAGCCACTTAACCCTGTTTGCCTTGCAAAAAACCCCAAAAAACAACAACAAAAAAGCCACAGTTCAAGAATACTTTTCACATGAAATCTTTCCTGATTCTCCCAATTGCTACTTCCCTTCCTTCCAAGTTGCTTTGCATTTAATCACTTTGGGTTTATTCTCTTTGCATTTATTTTTGTAATTATAGATATTCTAAGTTCCTTTAGATCAGAGACTATTTCATCTCTTGTATTTTTATAGAACTAGGAAGTAAACCTAGGTCCTCTGATTTCAGATTCCATGCTCTTTCCACTGTGGTCACTTAAATCTTCAGATCTTTTTCTAGATAAATTGTCCAGTCATTGATCTTGGGATATTTATTTTTGGAGTTTAAAGATTTCTTTATAGTTATCCCTATTAAATTTCTAGCCAAGATCACTTCATACCTAGCTCAGGCCATGTCTTAGACCATGAAAAGAATTTTTCATCTCTAATCAAAGCATCTCCTTTTCCATTCTGTTTATACCCCTATTTTCTTTCCAATCTGTCTACAGACCACCAAATGAGGTCTTGAAAACAAGGACCAGTGCTTTCAGTATGCTAGGATAGTTTTCATCTAGATCAGTTGACTTGAACTAACCAAGAGCATCTAGGTGCTCTTACTAAGTACCTACTGGTTTAGTTGTTTCAGTCCTATATGACACTCAGGACTCCATTTGGGGTTTTCTTGACCAAGATACTGGAGTGTTTTGCCATTTTCTTCTCCAGCACATTTTACAGATGAAGGAACTGATTCAATGAGGATTAAGTGACTTAGTTCAGTATCACATAGGTAGTAAGTGTCTGAGGCCAGATTTGAACTCAGGTAGATGAGTCTTTCTGATTCTGCCCAAACCCCCTACTTATCTTACTTCCAAACTCCCCATTAGCCATATATGCACTGTCTTTTTCAGTGGAAAGATAATTGCCCTAGGCAGAAAAAAAGCAAGCAAGATAAGAGTTGAGTAGATTTGCCTTCTTTCCATTGTCTGCTAGCATTGGTCTATCAGTGGTATGATTAGCAGTCTTATCCCTTTTTTAGAAGGACCCTTCTATGTGTAATGTTCTATTCTCTTTCCATATGGAAAGCTCTGTTCAAGTCACTCAGGGGTACACTCAGGAGTGTGCTGGTAACTGCTTAAAGAGCTGCTCTCTGGGAAGAAAAAAATGTATTGCAGGATACACGTTTAAATTTAATCTGCATCACATTTACTCCAATACTTTCTTAAGGCTAAAACAAAACAATCAATTGAGCACTGATTAGTAGCTTGTTGATTTCTGAGATAGAAATGCTTACACTGAAACTTTAACCAGAGCCAATTGGAGCCAGCCCAGCACACCCCTGGGTATACTATGGAGTGATATTTAGTTTCTGTTCTCAAGGAACCTACTAGAATATAGAAGCTGATCAATGCATAGTTGTTGGTTGTATTTGATAAGATATGCTGCAAACCATTCACATGCCACGTATTCATATACTTCTACCCATTTTTTTGTGGGGCTGTCATTTCAGTCAGTCCAACTTCCTGGCCCTATTTGGGGTTTTCTTGGCAAAGATATTAAAGTGATTTTCCAGCTTTTCCAGCTCATTTTACAGATGAGCATACTGAGGCAAACTGGGTTAAGTGACTCATACAGAGTCACACAGTTAGTGTCTGAGGCAGGATTTGAAATCATGACCATGAGTCTTCTTGATTGACATCTGTTCTGTCCACTGACCACTCAGCTGACCAATTCTACCCATTCAGACTCTTATATATATAAAGCAATTCCCTATAGAATCATGACTGTACCAAGGACCATGTGGTATTATTAAAATCTGAACTGCTAAAGCTTATGTGTTAATGAAGATTTTAGAAGAAACTGCTTATCTAGTTTGCAGTCAGCTTATCATTCAGAAGATTCTCATCTTTTGTATCTGATATTTTATCTAATTTGTTTTGTGCCTTTCCCCAGAAAGCAACTACCCCTCTCACCATTGAATCAGTGCCCTCTCCCCACCATATCTTCCTAGATATAAATGAACCCCAGCCTTACAAAAGTAAACATTTTATTATGTTGTACATGAAATCCTTTTGTTTTGAGGATAGAAAAAAATACATTTGGCTAAACAGGAAAAAAGATCCTTAAGCAAATAGGGGGTGTTTGTCAAAGTCTATAGTGATTGTAATATTTACTGTATCTTTTTGCAAAGGTGCTAAGGGGGAATGCCCTAGGTGATTTTAAGAGGGGAAAATATCAGTAGGTTGAGGAACACAAGGAGGCACATGCTGCTTCTCCAATGTCAGGGACAGAGTCCATTTGGATGCTGGGGGGGGGGGGGGGCAGGGTTGCCCAAAGAGCAAGTGAGAAACAGCTATCAGCATGACCTTATTTCCACCACTCAAGTCTCCTAGCCAGGAAGGCCCTGGAATCCAGTCTAAGTGGGGGCAGTAGCACTAGGCAAACCCCAGGTTCTTGACTAGTTTCAGAGGGGCACCACTTGAAGGGTAGGCAGAGGGCCTCTTGGAGGAGGTACATACTCCTCCTCCCTCAGGAGTCGAAGCAGGATGTTCTTCTTATTCCGGGGCCAGCTGTAAATGTGGGTGTTCTGCAGCCACGTGGGCACGTGCTCCTGTAGGATGGAGAGGGGAGGTTAGATGACAGTCTCAGATTGTTAGAAAAAGCCCCTGTGTACCCCACCCCCACCACCACATGCTCCTCATGCTGACTTCCAGGATCCCTGTCCTCCAGCCTCAAGAACTTGCTCACGCTTGTTCTTCCAACAAACTTGGTGGCATTTTTGTTTCATTTTTTTAAAATGACAGGAGGGGTGGGGGAGCTTACATGTACATCTGTGGGCAAGCATCATATCTAAATCATGAAAACCACATGTGCTGAGAATTTTTCATCAGGAAGAAGCAGCCTTCCCTTTAGGTTGTAATGCACTTTTCATCACCTTCACATGAAAGAGATGGTGCCAAGGTTGCTCTGAGTGATGTGGTTTTTCCTGTGGCTAGACAGGAGAGGGGAAGGAAAGTTTGCTGGGTCTGTATGCTTCCTCTGACTTATTATCCTTTCACTAACAGTTCCCGTCTGTGCTATGGTCACAGAACTGGATGGATGGATAATAAATGGAGCTCCCCCAGCGCCTTAAATACTAGTTGTTCCAGATCTAGCAGAAAAACAGACTGATTCTTGTTCCTCTTATTCTAATGCTATCCTTAGGTTCCCTGCTGTGGAACTTCCTGGAGGGTGAAGCCACTTTACAATAAATTAACTAAACCCTTACCTCAAAGTGCTTACAATATGCTTAATTCCACCCATAGTAGTAAACAATGGGACCTCAGAGTTCAGACATGTACCTTCCCACTATTACTATTATTATGATTTTTATTTCACTTCATTTAAGTGTCTGAGTCTCGTGGATCCTATATTACTCTCCCATTTCATCTTCAGTTAAACATACTAAGCACAAACATGAATGCTAGATGCTGGGGGGTGGGGGGGTAGAAATATCAAATGAAACAGATCCTGCCTTCAAGGAGAGTATAGTCTACCATGGGTATAAGTGGACACAGATAAGTAAATACAAGGTCATCTCAAGGAAAGCATTGACAGCTGGGAGTAAAAAGGAAAACTCTCTTGTCCAGAGCTGGGACAAAGCCTTGAATGAAGCTGGGGCTTCACCTGGAGGTGGAGAAGTTGAAGGGAAGGTCTACACTAAGGCATGGATGGGTCATGGTTAGTACTGGGGTTCCTTTGGTCACACACACACACACACACACACACACACACTCTTACTGCTTTTACTATGCAATATTGCTATCTCCCCTACTTTCTGTCCATCACAGGCACCTTCCTACTTACCTTACCCTAACTTTCCTCATACCTGCTTTATATAAACACGCATCCCTACAACACACTAGTTCAAACATTAATTTCATACTTTTCTGCCTCACAGATCGACAATCCATTAGGAATGAATGTATAGCTTGGCTAACTCCAGGTTAGGAATGCTCTCCCTAATTCTTGGGTACCAGGTGAGTACCAGGCTGAAGATGACCTACTCTTTGTTATGGGACTAGTTCATGGTTGACCTGAGATTTTGATCTGTTCTGGGTCTAAATAAACCTCCTCCTACCAAAATCCATTCAATTGCTAACAATACCATAAAAGATGCCAATAGGATATGCCTCTAAGAAGGATATAGACAGCTAGGTGACACACTGGATAAAGAGCTAGACCTAGAGGCAGACAGATTCCTCTTCCTGAGTTCAAATCTGATCTCAGAGTCTTACTGGCTGTGTGACACTGGGCAAGTCACTTAACCCTGTTTGCCTCAGTTTCCTTATCTGAGCTAGAGAAGGAAATGGAAAAACCACTCCAATGTCTTTACCAAGAAAATTTCAAATGGAATCATAAACAGTCAGACATGTCTGAAAAATGACTGAACAACAAGATGTTCTCATACTTTAGAGCAAATCAAAATGACCAATGCTGTCATTATTTGGAAAGGTACTTCAAGTCTCTCCTGCTCTGAGCTGGACCCTGGCCCTACCTCATATATGTTACATGGAAGGGTCAGAAGGCATCTATTGCCTTTTCTTTATTTATCCATTTATTTAATTTTTGTAAATAAATTTTTCCAATTACATGTAAAGATTGTTTTTCAACATTCATTTTTTTATACAAAGTAATATTTCTAAGACAGGTCTTGTCATTTCTCTGCTCAAAAAATGTCTATGGATCCCCATTACTTTTGGATAAAATATAAATTCCTGTTTGGCATTTAAAAACTTTGACACTCTACCTATAACCTAATTTACTAGATTGATTTCACATTACTCTTCATCACATACTCCATGTTGCAACCACAGAACATAGAACAAACAGCTTATTTGTGATTTCTCAATGACAACATCTTGCTTCCTACCTTCATATACACCATCCCCCAGGTTTGGAATGGCCTTCCTTTTACCTGTTTGCACTGCCTGCAATCCTTGACTTCCTTCCAGCCCAGTTCAAGTATCATCCCTTCCAAGAGGCCTTTAGATTCTCCCTATTATTTTCCATATTATTCTCCATATAGTTTTAATTTACTTACCTACATACATATTGTTTCTCCCCCCACCCCCCATGGTAGAATAAGCTCCTTGAAAACAGAGACTTTTCATTTTTGTCTATCTTCAGGGCCTGTCATATGGTAGATTCTTAGGAATGCAGTCCCTTCATCTTGAAATGATATATTTCCTGGAGCAAAAAGTCCTTACATGAACTGTGGCAGAGCTCATTTTAAGGAGAGACCCCAGTGGAATTCACTCAGCCTTCCAGCTAATCACTGTTGTACTAGATGAACTTTTAGCTGAAATGTAACAAAACACATCTGTTGAACTGCCTGTAAAAATAGGCACATCCAAATCATTGACCTTTTATGTGTAAAGAAAAGAAGTATCAGATAAAATTCATGTTTCTCTGTTTACTCTCATTGGTTAACACACATGTCACTTTATAACATGGAGGAGAGTTTTGGGGGCTGGGGGTGGTAATTAAAACAACGGGGGTCCTGCCAGATGAAGCCCTAAAACCCAACCAATCCAGTCCACTGAACTTAGTGGCCGAACCTCTTGATCTTTTGGCTAACCTCTATTTCTGTAAACACTGATAAAAAGTTGGCACATCTTTCCACTTCGGCTTCTATATGATAAAGCCAGATGACTCAAACTGTATTAATTATAAACTTTTGGTTTTTACCTTTTTAGCGTTGGGGAAGAGCACAGGGATGAACCGAAAGTTCATGCTTCCTTGTTTTATGAACTCAATCTGCATCTGGAACCAGATAGATTTGTGGGTTTAATTGCAGGAATTAGTTTGAGAGGTTAATTAATGCTACCTGCACACACACACACACAGGCACGGGTAGCATTATGATTCTAATTTCCTTATTGGAACACCAAGAGCTAATAATTTTAACTCTTTTCCTCTGCATGGTGCCATGCTAAGCAATAGAGTGAAACATTAGTTCCAATTTTTTTAAATATGATTTTCAAACTGCATAGTTTTTCATAACCATTTTCTTTTTAAAAAATCAGAAGACGCTCTACAAATATTTCAAAATTATATAAAAACTGAGCTTAACTATATAGTGAAATAAGCACTGGGCTTGTAGTCAAAAGGTCTGGGTTCAAGTACTGACTTTTACAAATATACCAGATATACAAATGTACTAGATCATGGGCAAGTCCTTTAATCTCTGGGTAATCTAAGCAAATCTCTTAGGATTATAAAGTACACACAAGTTGCCATTATGTATCAGGGGAGGGAGTTTCCTGATTAAGAGTTCTTCACAACAATAAAATCATAGGTCCAAACTATTTTACAGGGCAGTTAGGTGGTTAGATTACAGGACTTGCTGTCAGCAGGACCTGAGTTCAAATCTAGCATCAGACACTAGATATGTGACCCTGGGTAGGTCACTTAACTATGTTTGTCTCAGTTTCCTCATCTATAAAATGAAGATAGAGAAGGAAATGGCAAAACCATCCAGTACCTTTGCCAAGAAAACCCTAAATGTGGTCATGAAGAATTGGACACCACTGAAAACAATTGAACAATAACAACACTCGAACTATTTTCTCACCCTGGAATTTTTTTTTTCTTTCACAAGTATCATTTTCATGTAATCATTCCCTCCAAAAGTCAATTAACTTAAATTATATATAGACTGAATTTTCAAGAATCATTATCAGCAAAAAAGGAGCAAGAACACTGGAGTCCTACTATGAAAAGATGATTTAGAGGTATAAAGGAACTTCAGGACTTTTAGTTCAGTTCCCTCATTTTACAGGTGAGGAAACAGGCCCAGAGAGATCAGGTTATTTACCCAAGTCCACATAGGTAGTAAGTATCAAAGGACTTCATAGTCAATACACCACTGTTTCATGGTCAAAAGAGTTGAATTCAAATGTAGACTCTGCTATTATTTAACAACTGTGAGACTTTGGGGCAATCATTTCACCTTTCTAAAGCTTCACTATTTCCATTTGCAAAATGGAAATATGGTTTCCCACCTCTCAGGGTTGTTGAGTAGAAAATGTTTTGTAATCTGTAAAGAGCAACACAAATATGTGTCTAAGCATTAATAAGAGTACAGACTCATAAGCACCAGAATGTGGAGCTGGACATGGAGGTGAAGGGTGTTAGATTTAAGGGGGCCAATAAATGGTTGTTACAAAATATGTCTGGACACCAGGTTGAAGCTAACTGCTAGCTGTACTATAATTGTATAATTGAACTTCTGGTCAACACGACTCATTTTTGCTCTGCTTACTGGTCTGTCAGTGGGGACTTCTCCACCAACACCATCGAGTTGCAATGCTGATCATCCTGGAATTTCTTACCTATCACACAAATCCCAAGGAGTCAACTTATTTAGCAGGAACTCTCCTGTCCCTGATCTCCCTATCATCTATTCAGTGTGATGGAAGGGTCTTGATACCAAACTCCAGTTAATTAAATTTTCACATATTTCAATCACACCTAGACTAGTCAGTCCATAAGCCTGTAATCATCCCATGTATGCTTGCCTGGTTCAGCTGAACTCTGGGGACCCGGAGAAGGAACATTTCTGAGTGTATTTCCCCCAAGAACTGGCCCAGGTTGCAATACTACCCACTCACCAGCTGTTGGCATGAACTGTGTGCTCAGAAATGGAGAAAGCCAACTTGAGCCCTAGGAGTGTGCTTCCAGACCACCAGAGGTTTCATTGTGTCAACTGATGACCGAGGACTATAAAAACTCTGAATCAGGTAATGATTATGAGTCAGTTTAGGACTTCAACATGAAAACCATTGGGCTCCTGAAACCAGAGGCAATATCTGTATGCTTTTTCTCACTTCCTAATTTTGTTCTTTAATACTGTCTCCTGCTTCCAAGATCAGATATAAGCTCTGTCTTTCATTCAGACTTTGTCCCATGTATAGTGGAAAGAGCTGTGGATTTGGAATAAGAGGACCTGGGATCATATCTCAGATGTATTTATTAGCTATATGAGGACAAGCAAGTGCACTTAACTCTCTCTGGATCTCAGAAATTAGAATCAAAGCTCACCTCGTGAATAGAGATCATCTCTTACTTTATATATGAAGAACTGAGGCCCATAGAGGTTAAGTCTCCAGTGACCCTTCCAACTATAAATTCTATGATTGTGAACCCTGAGAAAGAGGCTGAGCCAATGATGACTTAAGGAGCTAAATGCCAGCCATCCTGCCCCAGTCCATATGTTCTCAACCTATATGGAGTACCAGCCCTTTAGCCCTGCTTCACTTGGCATTCTGAATTAGCACCCATGACTGGCCTCCTAGCTCTAGATCCTGATCTTGTCCCCTTGACTTTGAGAGAGATCCCTGATCCCGCTGCTCCAGTTCTCATTCCAGGTCCTTTGCCCCTGTTCTTGATGAATAGGATGACCCAGAGTAATGGAATGGTTTGGATTGGGGGCAAACATCTGCCCTCAGCCCATTAGAACTTAAGAGGGATCCAATCTAGTGTTGCCTAACCCAGATGTGCTATCATTCATCCACCACCTTGTCAGCAGCAGGATCAGGGACTGAGAGTTGGGGAGGAAAAGAAATCATGGCATGAGAGGAAGAAAGAAAAGATTCAGTTTGATGTAGCTAAGCTTTAAGTAGTAAGGGTCTTTGGTAGTAAAAACCGGGGCTTCTTTACCCCTGTCATAAAGTGGAAGGCTCATTCTCTGTAATTGCTTGCTGTTGCAAAGCTCACCTACTGGTGAGCTACTGCTGCTGATGGGAGGCAGGTGGATGGAAAACCTGGAGCGAGTCCAACCTCCTTCCTAATATCCCCAGAAGATGAGTATTCAGCCTCTTTTTGAGCCTCCTCAGTAACAGTGAAATCACTGCTTACATCCCCATTGGTAGACTACTCTGGTTGTTAGCTTTAAGTTGTGCCAAAACCTGTTTTCTCCTAAGTTCTTCGATCAGTCCTAGTTATAGTATTCTCCACAGGCCAGCCGTGAGTTAGAGCCTTCTGCCCTTGACTTTAGAGAGGGCAAGAGAAGCAAATCTGACCTAATAATATGAATATCTCACACTATAGCATTTTCCTCAAAAACAAATACCAAACAACCGTGTGAGGTGAGTTTTACAAATATTATTACCCCCATGTTACAGATGAGGGAGCTGAGGCCAAGAGATAAAATTAACTTGACCAGCATCATACAATATGAAACTTGATCTCAAGTCTCTTGAATGACAGTTTTTATTTTACATTTCAGTCATGGCAACACTGATTGGGAGCTAGAAGATCACCTAGTCTAAGCCTCCTTATTTTATGGGGGAAGGGACCTGAGACACAGGATTATTTGATCAGGTCAGGGAGTCAGGGAATGGTGAGAACAGGGATGAAGTTCAAGACCTTCAACTGTAGATCCAAGGGTCTTTTGCTCTACCCCATGCTGCCTTCCACTCTAACCCATCCTAGCCAGCTTCCAGTGCCTTTTTACACAGCCAGGTAAGCACAGTGCTGAGCCCTGGGGAAGGAGATATACTTTGTTAGAGAGAACACCTATCCCTGCAGGAAGGTGAGCTCCCGCAGCTTCTCTCAGGAACCCTTGTCTGCCCAGGACTTACCATCCTATGAATATACTTAGTATGTAAGCCATGCTCATCTTCGTCCATCTGGGACTCTGCTCCTTCCACATCCTGTTTGTATTTGGGGCTGATTGCAATGATTATCATCACTGTCTTCTGTTAATGAGAGAGAGAAGCACTTTTATGGACGTGTAAAGTGCAGTCTGTTTGGTAAAGGCAGGTTGGAAACCAGCCAGCCAGCATCTTAAGTATTCTCTCCCTGGTGAGCTGAGGGAGGAGGACAAGTTTCATTCATTCAGGAAAATAAACCGCATCATAACCCCTACCCTGTCCATCCACTTGTTTTCCCCTCTCCCTCTCCAATCAAAAACCTGATCTAAATGGCTGGAGGAGGCAGTCTCCAAATAGATATTTATTGCCCGCCATTTTCTGTCGCTATTCTGAATAACCAGCTCAGGAAGGCTTGCATTATGTGAGAGAAAAGCATTCAGCAGATTCAGCATCCATGCAGAAAAGACTTTGCATCAATGATGAACTGTAGTTCTGAAACTAATGGCTGCCTTTCCATTTGAGTGCAGCCTAAGAATCAGAAAAAAAAAAGGTTCTCTGCACAAAGCCAACCCCTCCACACTTCAGACAAAAGGCCTGCATTGTCAGGAGGCTCCAGACCCCCCTGGGCTTCTGCAGAAAGGTTAGGTTGGCACCAACCAGACAGCAGCCGCAGCACCGGTCAGTACCAACCAGGATGCAGCCGCAACCATCCATTTCTTTCCTGTTAAACTGCAGAGTGTCCTCTACACAGAGCTTGGCCGGCCAGCCCCAGGAAAACAAATCACAGCTCAGTGAGCAGAGAACTGCTGTGGATGATTTAAGGGGCTTCAGAGATGACAGAGTATCCAGTAAGAAGGGAGCCTGCTCAGGAAAGCCCCAAGACTAAACAAAACACTGAAGGACTGGGGAGGGAAGAAGAGAAGGGGGACCGGAAAATGTTGAACTCCCATTAGACTGGGAATCTCATCTTTTATTTTTTTTTAAAGTTTGCCCTGATTTTTATCAATCATTTGCAGCTGATCTCTTCATTATTTTCCATTTGCCAGTTTTTCCTCCCTCCACAGGATAATGTCACCCACCTTCTCATCCTTCCTCCCTCCCTCTGTCCTTGCTAAGCGTGACTCACAAGAAGAGTGAGTTTCTTAGGGTCAGACAAATGCAAACAGCAAAGCTTCTGAACCAAGAATCTAGAATTGTATAACCCTATCTTGTTTTTAGCTTTGTATCCTCAGCACCTAACTCTGTCTGGCATCTACTAGATACTTCATAAAAGTCTGTCGAATGAATAAATGAAAGAAACTCTCCCAAGGAAAAAATGAGTAGACCTTGTAGTCTTGGTGTGTTTGCTTACATCACGAAGGTAGCGCTCCATCCATTTAATGATGTCAATGCCTCGGACTCTATCCTCAAATATGTCTATCTGTAAGAAGAAGATTTGGGGGAGAGAGTGTTAATGAAGTTGACAGCAGATTCGGGGTGTGAAAAAACATGCATAGAAAGAGATTTTAAAATGTCCAGCTAGTTGCTAATTATTTTGGGGATGAACCCATATCTAAAGAATAAAAGAAAAATTCCTTAAATTATTTCATATCTCAACATGTTTAAAATTGGAATACTTAACATTTATTAATAACAGTTCTTATCTCTATTTATACAATTACAATGGCTCTCACACCAAAGCTATTCCCAATTATATATTTTTTTTAAAAGCTGAAAGTCATAAGTTTAATGGGTCAGCAATGTTTAACAAATAAGCAAACAAAAATAAAAATGATCCTAACAATGTAAAACATGGCAGAACCAGGAATAAGAGTTCTGTAGTCTACATTGATCAGATGCCTAATTAGAGTATCATGTTCAATTTGGACTTGGATATTTCTTTTTTTTTTCTTTGAATGTTATTTATTTTTTAAATTATTCATAAGGATTATTTTCAACATTCATCTTTTTGTAAGTTTTTGCATTTAACATTTTTCTGCTTCCCTCCCTTCCTGCCATGACAGTGAATAATCTAAGTTAAACATGTATAATCATGTAACATATTTCCATATTAGTCATGTTGTGAAAGAAGAATCAGAACTAAAGGGGGAAAAGCCATGAGAAAAAGAAAAAAAAAGCATAAAATAAGTTTTAAAAAGTGAAAATACGGAATTCAGACTCCATGGTTTTTCCCTCTGGATGTGAATGCCATTTTCCATAACAATGGATTTAGATATTTCAAAAAAGATTATGGAAAAACACAGTACTTTGCACATGGATTTAAGGGGAGTGGTACCAACTTAAATATTGATTTAATGGAAAGAACCCTGGATTTGAAGCCAAAAGATATGGGTTCAGATCCTACCTTTGTCACTACCTGTTTCATCTTAGGCAAATCACTTTATCTTTCCTCAGTTTCCTTTTTTGTAAAATGAGAATATTGAACTCTCTGGCCTCTAAGATCAATCTATTATCCTATTTTAATCCTATTTATTATCTTATTTAATAGGGCATTAAGAATTTTTAAAATGAAATAAAATGTAAAAATTAAACCAGGGGAAAGCCCAAGTAATAATAACTAAATTGAATCCTGGAATGCAAATAATTCTTATTATGAAAGGTGAAAAATTGGGATTATTTAGCCTGAGAGAGGAGTTTGTGCACTTTGATGGCCCTGATGACTTCCAGTTTAGGAGTTATATTTAGAAGATGGTTATTATTCTCCAATTCCATAGAGAACTAACTAGAATATCCCCACTTGGCAGTATGGTTATATAGGGGGAAATGTTGACTCTAGGGTGATTACATACTGAAAATTGGCTACCTAAGAGAGAGTGAAATGTCTTTCCCTGTGACTATGCTGTCTAAGCCACCCTACATACAGATGCCAAGATAATAGCCGTAAAACATTGCCTTTTTCACATCACTGCCTGTGCTCGAGATCCTTATGAGGGCTGATTATTACTTACTGGATCCACTCAGACTTCAAATCATCCATCCTCTCTGCCTGGCTTTCAAGTCTCTTCATCATTTGATCTCTCACTACCCCTTTAACCTTGTTTCCTATTGCTTCTCTAACATGTACTCTTCACTCTGGTCGGGCTGATCCCTCCTGATACCTCCATGCTTGGACTCATCTCTCCTGACCTCTCTATCCCTGCCAAATGTCCTCTCTGGTTGTTTTCAAGGACCAGTTCACATCCCCTTTCTCCATGAATTTTTTGCAGATGCTTGCAATCCTTATTAAGTTCTCTTGCTTCTTAATTCCTTTTAAAGTCATTATCTGCCCCTATAATTATACAAGTTCCTGTATGCAGTCAGTCTTATCTTATTAGTTGTGCCATGCAATTTGGCCCTTCTTTATTATGTTTTCTTATTCACTATTTTGTGTATATTTTACCCTTCAAATTAGACTTTATGTTCCTCTAAGAAAGAGAGTGTGTTTCATTTGGTAGATTCATGTGCCCCACAGTGCCTGGACCCATAGTGATACTCAATAAATGCTGGCTGATTGAATCTCCCAAATAGCAGAGCTACATCTGTCTGGAGAGAAACACAAGTGGTAGAGAGTGCTAGAAATGGAGTAATGAAATACCTGGGTTTGAATTGCCCTTCTAACAACTTATTAGTTGTACGAGGGTAATTCATTTGACCTTTCTGAGCCCCAGGTACTCATCTGTAAGTTGCTGGTAATAATTTCTATAGTTGCCACTCCCAATAGAATTACTGGGAGGGAAGCCCTTGGTCAGCCTTACCAAACTATGGAGATGAGAGTATTATTACGAGTTGAGCTATGGTTTTCATCTGCTTGGAACCTGAGGACTGGGCAAGTGATAATCTTCTGAAGTCTTTTGAGCAATGTGACTCTGGCAGCAAATGTAAATTACCCAATGATAGTAGATAAGGGAGGCATGGCCATTAACCCTCTCAGGGCTTGAGAGTGCCATCCTTGCTAGTCTATAATGAGTCCACTGGTGACCTAAGTATGTGGCCTGTGCCAAAGACTTCAATTTAGAAGACCACTGTAGGCATCCATAACCCAGGCAGTCCAAGATTGTCAAGGAGACCACAAAAGGATACCAGCTTATTCCAAAGATAATCTATTTATTTTGTGATAAGAGTAAGGAAGTGGGAGGAGCTGAACACTGCCTTTTGAACCTTTTTTGCCTGGGGCTCTGGAATTTGACCTTGATGCATACTAGACCAAGACTTTTAAAAGAAAAATTTCATCAGCAAGAAAGCAAAATGCTGGTTACTCAGAAACAAAGGAATTGAGATTTTATCACAACATGTGCACTAATGTATTTTTAAAAATTTTGAGAGTTCCTAGACCAGTCAGATTTTATTAGAAAAAAAATGATGAATTTAAATAGATACCTCTGTTAAGTGATGCTTAAGTAATTTTGAAAAAGAAAATTTAAGTGACAAGTCCCCTCTTTCCTCTCCCTCTTTATCGTACAAACTGCCTATTTTTTATGCATTCCTTCAATTTTTCACCATCTTGCAGAATGTAATCATCAGCAATTAATATTTATTGCATTCTCACTGAGTACACAGAGGACTTCATGAGGGAAGAGAGAGGCCTCTCGTCTTGTAAAAATCTGCAGTGTCTTACAAATAGCTCCTGATATGATTTCATTTCTCTAAAGAACCTCCACCATGGTCTTATCTTAGGCTGCATTGGATGAAAAAACTGTGATAGGGCAAGAAGAGTCAGAATTTTCTGAGCTCCCTGGATTGGCCCAAGATCACACATTGTTAGCAGCAGAAGTGGGATTAAAATATTTGTTTCCAGATTGCTTGGTCTAGTGAAGAAAGAATCAGAGCACTGGATAGAATTGGCCAATTATTCCCTATACTGAAAGGGATCAGGGAGTCAGAAAAGAAAGTCAGTATGTGTGCCGAGATGAACCCAAACTATGGTGATACTATTTAATGTGGCCTAAAATTAAATGGACAAAGGTACCCTGCCTTTCTTCTTCCCCCATTACCTCTGACAAAATCTCCCCAATTTCACTTGAGATTTGGTCATCTAGGATCAATGAATAAGTAAATCTATTTGCAAGACTGAGTTAAAGCAATTTTTCCCTTTTAGACCATTGTTTTTAATACAGCATCACTGAACGGGAGAATTTCAAAGACATTATTATTTCATATGCAGTGGTGGGAATGTAAATTGGCCTGTGATTTCATTGGTGCAGAGAGCTCTCAGAGAGGAACACCCTTTACCAAATGGTTCCTTTTAAGTAATTTACAGTCTCAGAAAATTGCTGGGGACTCTGAGAGATTAAACGATTTGTTGAGGGTCACAGAACAAGTATTTGCAAAAGCTTGAACCCAAGTCCTCTGGAATTTGAGATTGGCTTTCTATCTGTTGTATCACTTTACCTCTCATCATAAAGCAAAGTTTACGAAACAAAAGGAGACAATCATGGTAAGGAGCATAACCACATCTGTCTAGCAGATAGAAGTTAGTCTCTGACATGTGGAAGGTGGACAGTATTTAACATACTTCTCCTCATTTCAGCCTTTTGATATAGGAATTACAGGTATAATATCCCATTTTACGGTTGAGAAAACCCGAGGCTCATGGAGGTTAAGTGGATTAATGGAGACTATATAACTTGTAAGTGTCAAAGATGGGATTTGAACCCAGGCCTTGGTGATTGTAAGTCTAACCATCTGTGTAATCTATCATGCTTCCTCTTGATAACATATGCACCAGAAGTTTTCTGTTCCTATTTGGTTATGGAGGAGACTCATGCTTGTTTTCAGTGTTATTAAAGTTATTTCAAAAGAGTACACAGGAAACATTGGGAGAGAACTTGAATAATTTCAAATTTACCTAAACCTACAACCATTAAGTTTGTATTCAGATGAAACATAAATAAGATAGTTTAAACTGTCAATAGCTAGCTTCTGTATTTATCTCTTTCTCTTCTTTTTGATTTGTTATCTTTTCTCCCTTGCTATTTCATTTTCTCTTAGAACAAAATACTTACAGCAGTTTGAAATCCATTTACCAACAAAAAGTTCACAAATTTCACGACCTCTCCAGCTGTGTCCACAGAGTAGGTTATGAAGACTTTTCCTAAGAGAGATTTTTTTTTTCACATAAATTAGAAAGTAGCCAAGGCACTCAATTCAAAGAAACATGACCAAATTTTATTCAGTTTCAGTTATTCTTCTATAAAGGGAAACCTGTCCAGCCCATTGATAGGATTATACCTCCAGCCAAGGGAGGAGAACTGGATTAGTTTATAAGTCCTCTGAGTCTACAATCCAGGAAGGCTAAGGTTATCTGTGCACATCAGTTCAGTCAATTAAGGTGAAAGGGGACTTGGAAAAAGATGAGTTCAAGAGGCAGGTGACTAATAAGGGTTTTACTTGCTGACCAAAGAGAGCAAGGCCTCAGCTGAATCAACTGCAAATGTTTTTCTTGGAAAATAGAAGATTTTGGGGAGAACTTGTCTTCAAATATTTGAAAGGTTATCATTTAAAAGAATGATTAGATTTGTGTTACTTGGTATAATAATGCAAAACCAGGTGCAATAAGTAGAAGTTAGAAATAGCAAATCCAGGAAAAACTTCTTTTTAAAAAATTTTTTATAGTATTTTATTTTTTAAATTACATGTAAAGAAAAATTTTAACACTCAATTAAAAATTTTTAAGTTCCAAATTTTTTCCTTTCTTCCTCATCTTCCCCCATCTCTAAGAGGGTAAGCAATTTGATATAGGCTATATATGTATAATCATGTAAAAGCATGATTAGTCATGCTATGAAAGAAGAAAATAGACCAAAAGGGAAAAAAAAGCATGAAAAAAATGAAGTGAAAATAGTATGCTTTGATCTACATTCAGACTACATTAGTTCTTTCTCTGAAGATGGATAGCATTTTTCATCATGAGTCCCTTGGAATTGTTTTGGATTGTGTTATTAACAAAGAAGAGATAAGTTGATCATGATTGGTTATCGTACAACATTGCTGATACTGTATACAATGTTCTGGTTCTGTTCACTTCACTTTGCATCAATTCATGGAAAATCTTCTTAACAATTAAAGCTGTTGATGGCTAATATAGAAAATAGGTAACATGATTGCAGATATATAACCTATATCATATTACTTGCTATCCTAGGATGAGGGGAGAGAAAGATAGGATGGAGAAAATTATCTCTCATATAATTGGGAAAATAAAAGAGTTAAAGAAGCTAAATAAGAAAAAATAAAAAACTAATTAAAGCTGTCTAAAAGGAGTTTCCTTGCCTTCAGAGGTAGTGTTGTAGGTCTCGAAGAAGAAATTGAACAAACACTTGCTGAGTACATTATAATAAAAATTCTTTTTAGCCATAAGTTAGAGGATGTGACTGCTGAAGGCCTCCTAACATTAAAATTTTGAAATTCTGTTAATGGAAACCATTAGACCATTTAGGGCTTTGAGGCTGTTGCTTATATGGCCAATGGAGGATAAGGCACAAAATCAGAGAATTTAGAACTGGAAGAGACTTCCTAATAGTTCCTTTAGTATCTTCCAGTATTTTACAGATGAGAAAACTGAGACCCACCGAGTAATCTGGGTAACCTGCCCAATGTTCCTCAGAGAATAAATAGCAGAATCAGAATTCAAACCCATGTCTCTAAGTTTAGGGGGCCTCCCTATAGATGTTCTGAAGGCTCCAAAGTCACATGATGACTTTAAACCAGTACCCAGAGTCTCTCTTGCCCTTGTGATGAAGTCATCACTGTCTGCCTGCAGTCATCCTTGGTACTGTGCCCAAGCAATTCTCTGTGTCCTGGAATATGACAATAGAGCTGGGAATCACTAAGTGGGTACCCTAGGGAAATAGGTGAGAACAGAGGATCACCCTCTGAGCCCTTTTTCATTGCTTGATGCTCTCTGAGGTCCTGATGATCTTCTCTGACTTCTCCAGGGGAGTATGATTAGGAAGGTAGGGCAACTTCAATTATTTA
This sequence comes from Macrotis lagotis, assembly GCF_037893015.1. Taxonomy (NCBI): domain Eukaryota; kingdom Metazoa; phylum Chordata; class Mammalia; order Peramelemorphia; family Peramelidae; genus Macrotis; species Macrotis lagotis. The sequence goes on from NC_133662.1 coordinate 113,359,930, forward strand.
TTAGGTACCTACTATTTATACATTGGGTCCTGGAGGGTGATAAGAAAATTAAATGAGACATATTTCCTACCCCACAGAGCTCAGAATCCATTAGATGAAAACAATATAAAATGATATATGGAAAGGGGAGAAGAGAACTCTAAACTAAGTGATATGTCAAGGTGTGTTGGGGAGGGAAGAATTTTCATTAATTGAGGAAATTAGAATGGAGGCTTCATGAAAGGAGATGGTAGTGGAACTAGTTTTTATGGACAGAATTTCAAGGCATGGAAATGGGTGTAGAAGGGCATTCTAAGAAGAGGGAACAGCATGAACAAAAGCAAGGAGAAAGGAAAAATAAGAATGTGATTTGTGATTCTATGTAGATTTAAGAACCATCTATTGAGAGATTGTAACTGAAGGTGTAGGGATGAATGATATTAATAAGGAATATAATGTAGGGGGGAAAGACCTAAGGGATAGAACTTTAGGGAATAAGAATATTGAGGAAGTGATGCGATGGAATGGTGAAAAGTTCTTTAGACTTGGAATCAGAAAGACCTTGGTTCAGATCCTGCCTCACTAGTAACCTATTAGCCATGCAATCCTGAATGAGTTGTTTAACCTTGGGGAGCCTCAGTTTTCTCATATATAAAATAGGTGTTAAAACAGTATGAACCTTACAGAATCAGTTGTGAGGATTAAATTAGATAAAGTGTTTTGCAGACTTTAAATATAAATTATTATTTTAAGGGGTCAGGAAGGGTTCACTAAGAGATCTGAGGGTAAATGAGAAAGGCAGAAGAAAAACTAGCAGCATATGGTGTCTCAGAAAACAAAGAAGGCGAGTACATCCAAAAGGTGTGGATAATAAATAGTGTCAAATGCTGCCAAGAATCCAGGGAGAAACAACTGAAAAAAAAAACCCAAAACATTGGACCTGGCAATTAGGGAAACTGTTGGTGACTTTTAGGAAAACAAGGGAAGCTAGCCATTAAAGGACTGAGAAATTAGTGGGTTTGAAAGGAGTGAAAGTGTTGGGTACTGATGACTTTTTAAAAGAAGTTTAGCATAGCAAAAGGCAAGAGACATGGTGATAACTGAATGAGGCAAAAGGTTAACAAACGGAATTTTTAGGATTGGGGAAATCTGAATCTTTCTTTAAGCATATAGGAAGGAACTAGTAGGGAAGGGACCTTGAGCATGCATGGGAGAAAGTAGATGATTGATTTTGTAATATCTTGGAGAGTGTGGGAGGAAGAAGTGTCATGAAATAGAGGAATTAGCAAAGACTCGGGAACATATCTTCTTTAAGAGAGGAGGGAAGGAGATTGGGTTAAGATACTGATGAGTTTTGAGGTATGATGGACAGGAACTGAAGGAGCTCACACTGAATGACTTCTTATAAGAGACATATGAAACTGGACTCTGTGAGTTTAGGAGGTTGGGGATATGAAGAGTTAATAAAATAGTTGCTATGAATGAATGATGATTTGTAGAATCAATGAGAGTGGAATACAGACAGCATTGTTGAGTAGCAGAGAGGGTCCAGTTAAGATTATACACTATAAATTTGTGCTGGCAAAAACCATCATGATTTTGTGACTTTCTTTAACCACTTTTCATCAAGACTGGAATAACATTGATGAAATCAGATGGTGGGTGTTAAACATTAGCAGGGCAAGAATTATGGAAAGTCAGCATGTTAGAAATGCTATCCAAATAAATACTGATATTACAAAGATTATGATGGCAAAGAATAGTATGGAAAGAAAGATAGGAACCAAATTCTAATGCCATTGACAAAGCTAGGAAAATAATCTGAGAGTTGATAGATGACAGTAACAAAAAAGGGAATTTGAGTTTATAAAAAGATTGCATGGATTTCACAGTAGAAAAGGTTTTTGAGATATGGTGGCAGATAAATGATCTGAAAGTGGGAGTGAAGAACAAAAAAGTATTCACACCTTTTGTCCTGGTCATATGAGATGGGTCAAAATCGGAAAAATAAGAAACCCCCATTGGAGAATATTTAGAGAGACATCATGTGCTCTAGAGTAGCCAGGTGTGAGGTTCCTCACACCCATTAGATTGGCTAAAATGACAAAAAAGAAAATGATCAAAGTTGGAGAGGGTGTAGGAAACTGAAACAAAGCAAAACTGTGGTGGAGTTGTAAACTGATTCAGCTATTCTGGAGTACAAATTGGAACTATGTTCCAAGGCAATAAAGCTGTTGTGCTTACCCCTTGATTCAGCAACAACACTACTAGATCAATATCTCAAAGAGATCATAAAAAGGGTAAATATATAAAAATATTTATGGCATCTCTTTTTGAAGTGGCAAAGAATTGGAAATTAAGAGGATGCCCATCAATTGGGGAATGGTTGAACAAGTTGTAGTATATGAATGTGATGGAGCACTAGTTTGTAAGAAATCATGAATATCTAAACCTCAGAAAAGCCTGGAAAGACCTGAATGAACTGATGCTGAGTGAAGTGAATAGAACCAGGAGAACACTATACACATGAACAGCAATATTTTGAGATGATAAATTATGAAGGACTCAGCTCCTCTCAGCACTTCAGTGATCAAGGATAGTTCTAAAAGACTTGTGATGGAACATGCCATCCACAACTAGAGAAAAAATTGTAGAGTCTAACTATAGAGCATAATATACTATGTTCACTTTTTAAAACTTCTTTTATATTTTTTCTTTCTTTTTTATGTTTTTTCCCTTTAGTTCTAATTCTTCTTTCACACATGACTATTATGGAAACATATTAAACACAATTGATTGTACATGTACAACCTATATCAGAATGCTCGCTATCATCTGGAGGAGGGAGGGAAGAGAGGGTGGTAGAAAAATGTGGAACTTTAAAGCTTGCAAAATGTTGAAAACTATCTTTACATGTAATTGGAAAATTTTTTTTTAAATGAGGAGGTTGCAAGTGCATTCAGGGAATATTTTGATCTTTTAAGGGAGTTTGTTGAGACTAGAGCAGCAGTTTCAAGACACACAATAGAAGAGACTGGGAGTTGGTCAGAGGAAGAGTAGGGGTGTCCTGATTGGGAATGAGAATTAGTAGGATAGATTTGTAATTCACACCTTGGGGGTACATTTTGATGATGAAGATTGGGACATCTCACAGTGCAGGAGATAGAGTGGTTTAGAGTATTGTTAGTTGGGGAAGAAAACTGTTAAGTAGCTTAGAAATTAGTCTCTTGAGTTCACAGTATTAATTAAATCCAAAGTTCTGGCATAGATAGGGGTAAGGGGTTATGGGCTTCATGCAATCTTATCCTTAGTTAATTTTTTTTTTATCCTTTTAAACAATGTCTACAGGAATTCTGAGAGGGAAAGAGTGGGACAGAAAATCTAAACCAAAGGCCTGCATAAGAGTCATTATGTAGTGGAAAATACATCATAGTAGGCATTAAGAGACTTGGGCTGAAGCTCCAGATCTACCATCAAATGACTGTGTGATTTTTGGGCAAATCAACTAACCTCTCTAGACCACAATTTCCTCATCTGTCATAATTACATATTACCTACATCTCAGGGTTGTTGTGAGAAATACATTGAAATGATTATTACATAAAATGTGGTACTAATTTTTAGGATCATGTGATATGTGGGGGGGAGAGGAGGATGGAACAAAGGTAGAAATTAATTCTCTTGCTGTCATTCAGTTGTTTTTCAGTTGTGTCCGACTCTTTATGACCCTATTTTGGTTCTTTTAATGTGTTCTAATTAGAAATCTAAATGTGCAGGAACTAAACTAACCTTTTTAATTTGAAAAAAAAATCAAAACACATTCTGAATGGAAAAGAAAATGTATCCATGGTAAAGAAATCTTCCAAAGCAGTAAAGGACTAAATAGGACAGACAGGGACCACACATTTCCATTCCCCTAGTGATCAGCAAACCCTACAGGGTTTTATTTCATGCCTGGTTCTGAGAAGCACCCAGACTTGGAAAATGCTTATTGGAATCATCTGGATTTCTCCAGTAAGCACAACAGAATGCAACAATCCCATGAGAAATGCTTGTTTTTATAAGGTTTCTGGAACTCACAGTCCTGCCTGACCTTAATATGAGAACATTTTGGTGATATTTCAACATTTCTGGTTCTGGCCAGAAAAAAAAAATAAAATGGAAAAGGAATCACCATCTGACACTGGACTGAATGTCTCTTTGAATAAAGTCTTTGATTGTGAAGCCTTATGGAAGATGTTAACCCATTTTTCCAAACCCAATGTCTCATCCTTCCAGAAAATGACCTCTTTCTTGATAGTTGTTGCTAATTTATGGTGGCATGTGAGGTCCTTGGCCAATACCACACATGCACACAAAGACAACTGATCAATTTAGTCAAGCAGCTAGTCAGCTCAGGACACCTTTTAGAAGAGAGGGGAAAATGGGTATTCTTTGAAAAGAAAACCCAGTAGTAGCAATCCCTGAACATGACTGGGAGCCCTTACAGGATTACCTAACATGATCCAAGTAATTGCCTGGTTATTTTTAAAGCAAAACACTTGCTTTTACTGGGATTATATGAAATATCCCCAAACTAAGATTATCAAGCAGTGAGAGTGAGCAGAATAACAAGATTTTACAATAAAGAAGAGAAACCAACATGCATACAACTTACGCAGTTCTTCAGGCAGGTTGCTAGTTTTCAAAGTCCCCCTGATGGCTGGTGTACTGGGGGGTTTTGGAATGGCAGCTGGGGAAGGAATCTGGTTAATCTGGGGTCTGATATCAGCATGATACTCAAAGGATTCATCCTGAGCAGCAGCTTGGTGAGGTGATTGGTTATATATCTGACCCCTGGGAAGGAAATAGATAAAGGAAAATATATATTGTGCAGAGAAAAGCTATGGGCATAAATGTCTTTGAGACATGTCTTTGAGAAATACAAGATGATAGTTGCCTCCTCTACTTCTATCCTTTTTCTCAAACCTGTAGATGAATAGACATTTTATATGACTTTTTAAAAATCTTTACAGATTCCCCCTACTTTATTCAGGACTCTGGTTGGAAAAAGAAAGCCCCAACCATTAGGGAAGATATGCCAGAAAATTTTAATTATTTTTGACTTTTTCACTTGTGTAATATTTGGTGGGTTTTCCCCTATATCTGTGTATATCTCTGCCATGTATATGTGTGTCAGCTCTCAATCCTGAGCATATAATACTTGGCATATAATAATAAATGCTTATTAAATTCCTTTTTATTTATTCATTAATTTGTGAACAATGGTGCTTTTTTCCTGATAACAGGAAGAGAGAGCCTATATGGAACAGTGAATAGTCAAGAAAATCTGACTTAAAGTACCACCTCTGACACAAATTATCTGTGTATCCGTGGGCAAATGATTTAACCTCTCTGTGCTACAAATAGCTCTCCAAAACTGTCAAAAATAAGTTGCATCAGTGAAGTCAGTTTTCACACCAGTAGTTCTTGATACCAATAAAATCATAGGTCTAAACCGTCTCTCCCTTTTTCTTCCATAAAAAATTATGAACAGTATTGACAGTAAAACAATGACTAAAGATACTTAGTAACTAACAAAATGAGAAAAGTAAAAAATATTAATGGTTTGTATAAAAGTAAAAAATACTAATTACTTTCATTTTTATAAACTGTGTATCATTTCTTTCTCTTACCATATAGCACAATAACATGTGTATATATATATCATAAGTATAATGTAATATTTCTATAATCACACAATCACACATTTAAAGATCCATATCATATATAACAAGTGTTTTATATATGTATTTTATATACATTGTATACACATATCTATATCCAATATGCTTCAGCTGCCATTGCCTTCCATCCCTTTCATCCCCTTGTCCTCTTGGAACCTCCATTTTAAGAAAGGGTCCAGACCAGCTACCCTTCTTTCTCCAGACTTCACCACCATGCCCTCTCATGCATACCATACCCCTTCCCCTTTTCAGTTCCTTTTTTAATGTGTTATTTTCACCTATTAGAATGTAAATTCTTTGAGGCCAAGAACTGTCCTTTTACTTTGTTTGGGGGGGTTGTTGGTAGACTCTACCAGAATTTCTATCCCATTGGCTTAGCATTTGAGAATTAAAAATTGCCTTTATATCAAAATGAGCTGCATAGGGGAATCTTATGCTCTTCCTTAGGTTCTTCATTTCAGGTCTAGATGGGACCTTTTAGGAAATAAATAAACTAATGCTTTATATTTTGGTGGATAGGGATGAAATAGTGGGAAAGGTTCCTTCATCAAAAGAAAATCTACTATTATTTCTTTTTCCCCAACCAAACTCTTTACAGGAATAGTTTGTGGTAACAGAATCATTGCTTAAGAGGTAAAACAGAAGATAAGACATTCTTCAGCACTAACAGTGCTGTAACAATATAGATGCTATGCTTGACTGACATTCTGATAATACTAAGTAAACACACATATACATAATACCAAGTAAACACACATATACATAGAAACTTTTTTTTACATTTAATAAGTCCAGGATTTTTCATCTAACTCAAAAATATCAGTGGAATTTTTCTAATTATTAATGTTTATTATGCCCATAGTACCCCATCACAATGAAATCAACTCCACCAGCTTTTTTTTTTAGGTTTTTGGCAAGGCAAATGGGGTTAAGTGGCTTGCCCATCCACCAACTTTTAGCATGTACAACAGATGATTCAAACTCTCCTACAACTATTCAAAATCTAATTTATCTCATGGAGATGCTTGAAAATAATTTTCTTTCTTTAGAATTTTAGCTATTCTTGTCAATCTTATTTATAATGCTTTGAAATCCCTTATATAATGTCAGTTAAAGGGAATATATCATCTATATTAAATTAAAGTAGTAGGTAATGAGAATTTAAATGATGCATATGATCCTTTTATCTGATTTTTAAAATGAAGCTTCTGTGTCTTCTAACTCATTAATAAGGGGGAAAATAAGTAACACAGGTATGTTTTCTGTCTTATCATTCAAATGGATTTTTTTCATAATGAATGCTTGAGGGTTAATGGACAATTCTTTTTGAAAAACTCATTTTAATAGTCTCAACCAATTCTATAAAAGCATAAAATTTAATGTATTAATTTGTGTGAGGAAGAAAGGATTTGATTAAGTAAAGGTGCATTTCATCCTAACTCCTGTCCAAACTATCATAAATTAGTTTGACTTAAATTAATGAAATTCCAATAAATATTCTGGACTGTTCAGGTGCTATCTATTTTTGGACATTAGCTTTCTTGAGAAGTAGAAAACTTTAAAAAAGTAATCAGAGGAAGCCAATGATCAGGGGTGGATGTTTACATGTTTGAAGAATTAGAATGATAAATAAAAGCTAAAGAAACTCAGATTATTCTGCTGAGAAAAAGCAAAGGAAAGGGAATAAGCTCATGTAGCTTATGCTAAGCACTTTTTATAAATATTGTGCCTTTTGAGCCTTTCAATAACCCTGGGAAGCAGGTGCTATTTATATTCCATTTTAAAGTGAGGCAAACAGCATTTAAGTGACTTGCCCAGGGTCACACAGCTAGTAAGTGTCTTAAGGCCAATTTGACTCCTGTCATCTTGACTTCAGGGTCAATGCTCTTATCCATTATACCATTAACTGCCATCTTAAATCATCCATTGGGTAGGTGATATAATGTCAATCTGTCAATAAACATTAATGAAGTTCCTACTCCAATGACAGGCTGCTGAGCCCTGGGGATTCAAAGAAAGGCAAAAAAGCAGGGTAAGAGTCCCTACTCTTAAGGAGCTCATAATCTAACGGGGAGACAACTATGTACAAATCGGCTAGATACAGAATAAATTTGAATCATCAACAGTGGGAAAGAATTACTAGGCATTGGGAAAGTCTCCCTGTAGAAAGAGGAAATTTATCTGGGTTTTAAAGGAAGCCAGGAAACAAAGATGAAGAAGAAAAGTGTTCCAGGGCTGGGGGACCACCAGGGAAAAACCAGGGTGGGGATGGAGTATCTTGTTCTACAAACAGCAAGGAGGCCAATGTCTTTGAGTGATATTATCCCCATTTTATAGTTGAGGAAATTGAGGCAAATAAAAGTTGTGACTTTCCCAGGGTTGCCCAACTCATGTGTGAGGCCATATTTGGACATGTCTTCCTAAAGACCCAACACTCCATCCACTGCATCACCTAGCTGTCTGAAGTCTTGATTACATTTCAAGAATGACTGAATGTTGGCTCTTTACCACTTACTGGTATCTTGGGGGCACTGGAGAAGAATAGTCTCTTTGTGCATGTCTTTCTTCTTGGCCATGAGGACTAGGATAATTCAGGATGACTTTTTGAACAGGAGGATGGAGGTCTCTTCCACAGGGTCCGGGAAGGCCTGGCACCAGCTGAGCTGGCTGTACCAATTGCTGGCAGGCTGCCCTTGGATACTCTTGGCCATCTGAGAAATTAAGGCAAAACAAAGAAACACTGAAAATGTTCTCTTCTCTCTCTCTTGTCTATGAAAAAAGAAAATAAGCACAGTACAAATAGCTGGATCAAAGAAACATATAGAGCTGAAAGGGACATCAGAGATCACAGAGTCCTCATTTTATAGATGGAATATACATCTAGGCTGGCCCAAGGGCCAGGGGTCTTGGCTAAGACCATATGGGGAGTAAGAAGCAGAGTAGAAGTAACCCCCAAACTAGCATTCTACTCTATCATGTCACATATAAGCCCAGGGAACTTAACCCTAGCATTTATACATTTCTTGTCAGCTGTGTTCACAACTGTACAAAATAATTTAAACAAAAAGTGAGACAATTCTGAGATTCTTTGATAGCCTAAAATCTCATGCCTCTGCTGTAGACTGTACAGAATAACATAACTCCCCTCTCCTCCTAGAGTCTGGAGATAGAGAGAGAGAGAAATGCTGATTATCACCTTGTACAGGAAGGGCCACTTGGAATTCTTTGGGCATCATGTCTGCACTCAAGTGACTTAGAATCGCATGGAGAAAAAAAATACAGGTACACATTTCGACTCAAATCAGTTCTACAAGTATTTAAAATGTCTCCTATGATACATGTATTTGACTATATCCTGGGGATAAAAAAATTCAATCAAATCACCCCCCCCCAAAAAAAACCAGAATCAATCTCTGCCCTCAAGATGCTTACATTCTCCTGGAATATGCTTAACTACAATATGAGATATTAATGAATATGTCACAAAAGAAACTCAAAGAAAGACTAATGAGAATTCAGAAGCGAGACAGATTATCTGTCTAGGAAGGTGATTTATGAGCTAAGTCTTGAAGATTGTGGGGAGGGGTAATCATCAGGCAGAGGGATAAGGACCCAGGAGCAAAGAACCCAAGCAGGTATTAGTTGAATATAGGGAAAAGCAAGCAGCTTGGTGGGAGTGGAGAAATGAGCCATCCCTGCCCTGCGGTCATCAACCCAGGGAGCTGCCCCACTCCCGGGGCTCCCCAGACCTAGGACACTAGCATTCAGCACAAAGAAAAGTGTATGGTATGAACAGTTTTTTTTTTTTTTTTTTGTATTATCAATACTTCATTCCTGCCTAACAGGAAATAAGAACCCAGCTGACTTATAGTTTCTTGTTTGTTCAGCTCTGTCAGCCAGACTGTGGAGTATTTAATGCTCTCCTCCACAGCATATGTTTGGGAAAGTGGAATATCTGAACTTGCTGCAACTGAATTGCAAAATCTAAATAAGGAAATAAGCTAGCAGCGGACCAAGATCTACAGTTGATACTTTCATCACTTCATCCAGAGTTCCAGGCTCTGAAAGCCTTAAAAACAGTGCCAGCCACCCTAGTAATAACACAGAGTAATAAAACAAGCAAACATCCCTTCTGCAGACTGAGTAACATCACAGATTCATATGTTTACTAATTTTCAAATGTATATGATTAATATAATAGAAATTTATTTAAATGTATCAATGAATTCACATGGTTTATATCACTATACATTTTTCTTAATCAACAAATACCAAAATTCACATATGGAATTTTTTAAAAATATATTTACCCTCAATTACATATAAAAACAATTTTTAAAATTGGTTAAGTTTTTAATTTCAAATTCTATCCTTCCCTTCCTCCCCTACTCACTTTGAGACAATAACCAATATGAAATAGGTTATACAATGTATAATCATGGAAAATATTTCCATCACATAGAATATTGATAGGTTTTATAGCTTTAAAAAAAGTGCCCATGATTATCATTCTGGACCTGAAAAGGAACCCAGAGACCATCTAATCTAATCCTTCTTTTTTTTTTTTTTAACCAATGAGGGAAGTGAAGCCCAGGGAAATTAAATGACTGCCCTAAAGTCCCACAAGTAGTAAGCATGGGAGGCTTTTGGCTCCAGAGCCACTATGATCTTAACTGTGTTATATGGCAAAGGGAAATGAATAAAGTATAGCTAACATAGCTATATCTATGTTGTATCCTATGATTTTATTTCAAAAAAAGTTATAATATGTAAATACTTTAAGGTTTACAAAATACTTTCGTCAAAAGAATCCTGGAGCATTTATTGTTCTTCCATCATATCAATCACCCTATTTGGGATTTTCTTGACAGAGATGCTAGAGTGGTTTGTCATTTCCTTCTCCAGCTTATTTTACAGATAAAGAAACTGAGGCAAAAGGGTTAAGTGACTTGCCCAAGGTCATACTGTTAATAAGTGTCTGAGGCCAGATTTGAACTCAGAAAGACGAGTCTACCTGACTTCAGACCTGAGGCTTTATCAATCCACTTATCTGCCAGATTATTCTCCTGGGTGAGGATTTCTGACCCCTTTTTTAAAAGATGAGGAAAATGAGATCCATAATTGTTCAGTATCACATAGCTAGAAGGGGTCAGAGCTGGATTCAATACCATGTCTTCTGAAACCAAGACCAATTCTCTTCCCTTATCTGAATATCTGAGTATTCTGCAGAATTTTATAATTCCATGCTAGCATGAGTGGAAATGCCTATAAATCATTGTGTTCATCACTTGAATTAGGGAACAGAACTTGTTGTTTCCCTTCTTTATGAAACAGAAAATCAAACTCTGTAATGTTGAATTTGTGCTATAATAACAACTAGACACCTTATGCAAATCTAGATTAACAATAATAAATCATATTTCTGGAGTTTTATAATATTTACAAAGGGCCTTTATCTCATTCGATTCTCACAACAACCTCCTTCTGATGTAAGCACTACATTGATTAGTCCATATTACAGATGAGGAAACCAGGGACAGAGAGGCCAACTGATTTGACAAGGTCATATAGTCAATAGTGCCTGAAGTGGAATTTGACCCTGCTTTCCTTGATCAGAGGGCAGCTAGGTGGTATAGTCAGTAGAGTGCTGGGCTTGGATTAGACCTATTTTCCTAAGTTCAAATCCAGGCCCAGACATTTACTAGTTGTGTGACCCTGAGCAAGTCCTTTAACTCCGTTTGCCTCAATTTTATTCATCAGTAAAATGAGCTGGAGAAGAAAATGGTAAACCATTGTAAATCTTTGCCAAGAAAACTCTAAATGGGGTCACAGAGAATCAAAAACAACTGAATAGCAACATTCTCTGACCCTCTGCCCAGTACTCTATGCCTACATCACATGGCATTTCAATTAAATTTTAAAGTCTCCACAGTACCAAACAGTAATGATGGAATTTTAGGAACTAGTGAACATAGACAATGAAGGAAAATCATTAACCATTTCCTCCTTCTAGTGAGAATGAGGAAACAGTGTTCTGGTTAAAGATAGCTTCGTTTTCATGCTTTCACATGCTCAATGTTCTCCCAAAACTGTCTGTAACATTGGCTCTCCTTTCCTCTTCTTCTGTGTATTAACATCTTGGAGTGTGTCATTAAAGAAAATATGTTTGATTCCTGACTTTCCCCTCACTACCTAAGTAGGCTTAAACAAGTTACTTTCCCTACTTTGAACCTCACTTTTTCTCATCTCAAAAATTAAATAAATGGCCTCTAAATTCTCTTCCAGGTTTGAATGTTTTGATCTTAATTTTACATATATACATATTAAAGAATTTAAAAGCTCTTTTCTTGTCTGAAGGCATGTCTCAATGTCTAATGAGCCTCACTTCTGACAGTCAGTGTTACTAATCTGACTATATAAGGATATTCAGACCTCCAATCCAAAGATATTGTTTCAGCCATATCTATTCACCAGCCAAATTCTGGGGGTTTTTTTGGCAAAGATACTAGATTGGTTTGCCATTTCCTTTTCCAGTTTGTTTTTACAGATGAGGAAACTAAGGCAAACAGGGCTGAGTGACTTATCCAGGTTCACAAAGCTAATATCTGAGATCAGATTTGAACTAATGAAGGTGAAGCTCAGTCCTCTATCCATTGCATTATCTAGCTAGTGCCCTCCCTCAAGAATACCTAGAGCTCTGCTTTAGCTTCCTATAGACTCTTTTTTTGTTTAGTTTTCTTTGCAAGGCAAATGGGGTTAAGTAGCTTGCCCAAGGCCACACAGCTAGGTAATTATTAAGTGTCTGAGGCCAGATATGACCTCAGATACTCCTGATTCCAGGGCCAGTGTTCTATCCACTATGCCACCTAGCCGCCCCCATAGACTCTTAATATTCTCTCACATAAGGGGTGGCTAGGTGACGCAGTGGATAAAGCCCCGGCTTTAGAGTCAGGAGTACCTAGGTTCAAATCTGGTCTCAGACACTTAATAATTACCTAGCTGTGTGGCCTTGGGCAAGCCACTTAACCCCATTTTCCTTGAAAAAAACTTAAAAAAAAATTCTCTCACACACCAAGAGCATAAATGTAAAAGTGAATGCACATATATATATAAGAAGGTATTTTGCATTTATTGGGGACAGAGTATGATGTTGTAAGGTCAAGATCCTCTTCAACAATATGGAACAATTCTATATGTTCAATATTTTATTTAGTTTTCAAATGAGTTGGACTAGATAGAGATGGCTAAATTGATTGAGTGGAAACACTCAATTCTATGACTCTATAAATGTAAGAATTGTTAGTGTCCTCCATCCCCTCCCCACGAATGAATTATTATGCAAAAAAGGTGTTCAAGAGAGAACAACCAGTCAAAATGAAAGGCTTATCCCTCAAATTTAATGCTTCAGATTACTGGTATTCATATCATTGTTACAACATTGGCAAATTCAGGAGAGACCTAACCAATAAATGAATGCTTCTTTGACCTGGGAGTTAGGAAATCCAGGGTCTATTTCTGACCCAAGTATAAACTTGGGTAATTAAACCTCTCTGGGCCTCAGTTTCATCATGTTTCAGATGAAGAGATTTGGACTAGATGACTGCTAAGGTCCCATATGGGGCAGCTAGGTATGGAAGCAGATAGAATATTGACTCTGGAGTCATGAATTCAAACCTGCCCTCTATCTGTGTGACCCTGGGAAGTCACTCAGTCCTATTTGCCTCAGTTTCCTCATCTGTAAAATGAGCTAGAGAATGAACTGGCAAACCACTCCAGTATCTTTGCCAAGAAAGTCATGGAGAGGGGGACAGGACCAAACAACAAGGTCCCATAACTACCAACCATTAAAGCAAGTTAAGAACAACCACCCTTTAGGGTCGAAGAAAAATTTGGAGGTCATCCACATGGAGATAATAGTTAAACCTATGGAAGTTGGTGTGGTCACCAAGAGAAAGAGTTGAGAGCTTATAGAGTGAAAGTAAAGAGAAGAAAGAGCAGAGTAAAACTTAGCAGGGATGTGCTAAAAGGGAAAAGCAATTAAAATGGAAAGGGGAGAGAAAGGGATTCAGAGACAGGAGAGACAGAGAGAGGGAGAAAGAGAGAGAAAAAGCAGAGGAGAGAAGAGAGACACAAAGAGACACAAAGAGAAGAAAGGGGATGGGGCAGCCAGAGTTGTTACTAGCTACATTTGGTCCAGGTTTTGAAGGGTTTTTACAATGTCAAAAAGAGGAATTTATATTTTACTCTAATATCAACATGGAACCAGTCCCTGGCATTTATTGAGTAGGAAAATGCTATTATCTGATCTGCCCTTTCAGAAAATCCCTTAGGCTGAAATCTGGAGGATAGACTGGGGTGGGGAGAAACTTGAATCAGGAAAACCAATTAGGTTACAGCAGTAGTCCAGGTGAAAGGTAATGGATATAAGACAATAGAGGTAATTGTTTTAGAATGATGAGAATAGATGTGAAAGATGTGGAAGCAAAATCAACAAAGTTGGCAAATGACATGTTGGGTAAAAAGAAGAATGAAAGGCTGAGGATGGCTGATGGTGTAACCTGGATGCTTCGAAGGACCACCAGAAAGAAATAAGGAAGAAATAAGGAAGTTAAGAAGAAGTGTGAATTTAGGGGAAAGGATCTTAACCTGGGGTCTTGTCAACTTGGATAGAAAAAAACATATTTTTACATTTTAGGTGTTTATTTTTTATAATTATTATTGGTTTCCCTTGTAATTCTATGTTTCATTTTTTAGGCACTGTAAGGCATTATTGTGAAAAGGTGTTCATAGTCTCCACCAGACTACCAGAGGAGTCTATCATACACCCACAAAGGTTAATAACTCCTGATCTAAGACAAAGAAGGAGTTCTTTATTGGACATGTTGAACTTTAGATAACCATGGACCATCCAGTTTTGAGTGTCTAGTAGAGAGAGACAAGGGGTGAACAGACAGATTTGGGGTTCATCCACATGGAGACAGTAGTTAAATCTATGGGAGTTGGTGTGGTCACCAAGAGAAAGAATGTTGAGAGCTTATAGAAGACAAACCAGGCCAGAGACCTCTAACATGTAGTTACAGGTATTGATATTTTTTGTGAAAAATTTTAATTTTCATCCAGTTATGGCAAACATAATCATGGTCTGGTGCTACCTTGGCAACTGCAGGCCAGACTTGAAATTCAATGAATCTAGGAGCTTTGTAAGGGTGAATTAATTATTTGACCAAATATAGCAGGCTATTTTTTAAGTTGATAAATTTTGTATGGCACTTGAATAATGTAATAAATATCCAAATGCCTGTGGCAGAACAAAGCTTAAAGCTATAGAGAAGATAAGGTAAATATTCCTCCAATACTAGGCCAGCACCAGATAAAGTAGATAGCTAACATGGTGGATAGAGCATTGGGCTTGAGTCAGGAAGACTTGATTTCAAATCCTCTGCCTCAGACACTTATTGTGCAAGTCTCAGCCTCTCTGGGAGTCAGTTTCCTCATCTATAAAATGGAGGTCTTGGATTTAATGACTTCTAAGGTCTTTCCAACTCTGTGATCCTAGATGCATCAATCCCTTGTTCTGTTGAGCAGCAGACTAACAGTCACCTTTTTAATAGCATTTTAAGGCTTATAAAACACTTTTCTCAAAACAAATATCATTTAGAAGCATAAATACTACTATTCCCATTTTAGAGGTGAAAAAACTGAGAAATTAAGTGACTTGCACATTATCCAGTTGCTAGTAAGTGGCAGAGCTAGATGAATGCAGGCCTTCTGGGCTGTTAAGCCTAGCAATGGTTATACTACAGCACATTGTCATTTAAAATTTGTAAACCAAAAGTTAAACATAGGGTTTTACAATATGAGTCAATGCTTGCCTTCCTTATTAAATATAGTGGGAAAGAAAGAAAAATGGAAAATTATTTTCAAGTCTTCCCTCCCAAGATACAAAGCACTTAATTTAGACAGGACAGAAAAATATGGCCAATATAAACTATTGCATCTACTTCCCACAGCTGTGAGAAGCTGTGCATCCATGGCTCTAGATAACTGGCCTCCTTGTTTCTTCTATCCTGTTTATTTTCCCTGATCTGTTTGTGTTCCTTCATGGAATGACTTTCCTCAGGAGCTGGTGGCTGGCTCTAGGTGTGGCCAGGGTGGCCCAGCCCAGCTCTAACTCCCAGCCAGACCAGTCCAGGGTTCAATGTTCAGTGGGAACATCTATACCTCAGGAATCCATGGCTTGATTTGTTGTTTTATTGGTCATACAGACTTAATAAAGTGTTTGTAATGCAGATTAAAATTAAACATGTGAGTGTACACTTCTTGTCAAGTATGTATCAACACTATTGACCTGACTTGAGTTCAGCAGGAGTGTATTAGCAGGCTCTGATGATGAAGATGATGATGAGAGGTACTCACATAGAGCTTTAAGGTTTATAAAGGCTTTATCTCAATTGAGCCTCACAATACCCCCTGTATGTGATAATCATTTTATTTTATTCATTCTCCTTTGCAAAGTCATTCTAGAGTCCTATAATAAAACATGGATTCCATTGATAGTTGGAGCACCTCTTGAATCCTGAATCTGAAGTCAGGATAACCTGATTTCAAATCTAGCTCCAGACACTTCCTAGCTAGGTGACCTTGTGCAAGCCACTCAACTGCTCTCTGCCTCAGTTTCCTCATCTGTGAAATGAGGATAACAATACTACCTGCTTCACAGAGTTGTTGTGGGAAGAGACTAGGTAATATTTGTGAAGCACTATGCAAACCTTAAAATGCTATAAAAGTTCTAGCTATTATTACACAGATCTCTTGTTTACTTTCTGAAAAACTCACTGTATACCCAACTGTCTTGGCTCAGTCCTACATTAATAGAGGCCTTTATATGTCAGACTTGGGACTGTCATGACTTTCTTTGTTTTGGTTTGGTTTGGGGTGGTTGAGTGGACTTTCTTTTGTTTCTTTCCCAGTTTTACCTGTCTGAAACCATTTTTGACAAAGGTTCCAAAAACAATTAATCATTTTGTGCTGTTCAGTTCAAAATGACAAAATATTCCATACATATGCAAATAGATCATTATTGATCTATATTTTCACTGGGGAGGGGAGTAAGAACTTTTCTTCTAAAGCAGAGAAATCTCAGTATCCATGGTTTCTACCAGCATGAGTACCCTTCAGGCAAATAGTTGTTTGTTTTTTTTTTTTTAATGGCTTTGTTGGCAATCTATAAGTAATTCAGCCTTTATACCCCTGGAGAATGAATGTAGCTTCCAAGTGTGAGGATGAGAGTCTGAGGATGGCCCATGGGGTCAGAGCCCTCTGAAATATACTGAGACTACCCCAGGAGTAGTGGCCTCTCTCCTGGGGAAAGCAGATAGAGACTGGCCTCCCTGAGATTGCATGGTCTTGGAAAGCAGGACTAGCCCCAGTTCCAGCAGAGAAGGCTTTCTTTTGTCCCCCCCCCCCTTCCTAGGCTCTCTTTCTGCTCCCCATCACCATCTTTACCTTCCAGGTGAGGGGTGATCTGTGATATTTCAGGTATGGTACAGAGGGAAGGTGAACTGGCTATAGTGGTAATGACTTAATGTGTTACTACTCCCAGGAGTAATTCAAAGGTGAATGATTGCAAGGACAATGCTCAACTGGAATTAAAATACGCAAGGAGTTATCAGCTAGAGAGATGATAGGTCCAGGGACTTCCTTTGTGAGAAGGTTATTCCAGACCCTCTCAAATGATGCTTCTTCAGTTCTTCTAAAAACATCGAACATTTACTAAACTTTACTACTGAGGATGTACTAGGCTGTAGGATAGATACAAAGTTTAGAAAAGACATGATTCCTGTCCCTTGTGAGCTTCCTGGTTAATAGGTTCATAATGATGAGCATGATGGTCATCCTATAGATGGTCATCCTTTACAAGCTAAGTGAGTAAATGCAAAGGAAATGTGTCTGTGTCTGTGTGTGTGTGTGTGTGTGTGTGTGTGTGTGTGTGTACTGGAGGTGGGACAATAAGACAATGAATAAATAAGCACTTTGTGAAGTGTCTATCAGCATCCAGATCTAGAGTTCAGAGGCTCTTGGAAGCTCTCTTATCCAATCCTTATTTTACAGATGCAGAAACTGAAAGCCAGTGAAGACAACATGTCCAAGGTCATCCTGGGACCAAGGGTCAGAGATGGGAGTTGGACCCCTGTCCTCTGACTTGAGCCAGGCCTCTTGGCACTCACCAGACCAGGCTGCTTCACAAAGTCTCTCTGGATTGGGCTTTTAAAGGATGAGAAGAGATTCAAAGGGGAAATCTGGGAGAGAAAACATTTTAGTCACAGGAAACATGGTGTCAATCATTGTTATTTTTATAATTTCAGCTCACTGCACCTTTTCCTTTATTGTAACCTGCTGGGAGCTTGAAGACTATATTCCTTTCTGACAGACTTCATCACCTCTTGCTCCTTGATGTACCTTGGGCCCTTCTCTCTGAAAATGTCACTCTCCTCCACGGGGATGGTGCTAAGAATTCAATAAAGCACTCTTCAGAAAAGAAAGTGAAGTAGTTGCCCAGGAGCTTCCCATGATGAAGGGCTGTGATGAGAATTCGAGGAGATAGGAGACTAGCCAGGCTAGAGAGGGGTCTCACCAGGAAGGTATAGTGACCTGCGGTGCTGAGAATGAAGGTGAAAATTACAGCCCGAGGGCAGGATCAACTTCCCCAGTGACCCAGGTAAAAAGGGAAAGCTACTTATAAAATGCCATACTGGGCAGGGCTTATTGGAAAAACGACTTATCTCCCACATGAAATTTGTCTTAGGAATGCTTCAGAGAAATCATAGGTGCCTCCAGAACAGGCTTATTTAACCAGGCAGGTTCTGTTCTGCCAACTTACAAATAATCATTCTAAGCTAGGGAAGCAGTACAGAAATGGAAAGTCAGTGAGACATAAATGCAAAAAAGAATATAGGAGCCTAGAATGTTGTTAAGCTGGAGGAGGGTTCTGGAGGTTCACTTAGAGAACCCTTCTGACCTCAGACAAGTTTCAGTAAAACTGACCTCCAATGGAACATAAGTAAGCTCCTTGAGGGCAGACACTGTTTTGGTTTTAACTTTGTATCCCCATGATAAAGCCTAGGGCTCTTCACAGAATAGGCAGTCAATAAACACTCGTTGAGTCAAATCTCTAGAAGGGGAGCATCCCTACTCCTCCCAGACTCACTTAGTGGAGGGTCTCTGGCTTGGGTCTAAGCTGTCCAGGTGGAGATGTTTTCCTTTCTCCCTGCTTCATAGAGTCCCTGGCCTCCTTCAATACTCAGCTCCCGTCATCTCCTTCAGGGGGCCTTTCACCATCCCCTTAGCTGCTTGAACCATCCCCTCTAAGGTTACTTTCCATCTGTCTGTATGTATCTAATAAGTGTCCTCTATCCCATTAAATGTAAGCATTTTGAGGCAGAGTCTGTTTTTGTCTTTCTTTGTATCCTTTGTAGCCTAAAGCTTAATGATTGATTTGATTGGTTGGTTGGTGAATGAATGAGGGAAAAGACACCTCAGTCTACCATATTTATTTGGTCCTACAGCATGTTTTACATCCCATCCAACCAAATGCTAGATAGCCTATTCATCTCGGACATCTTGTTGTCTGCCTTGTTTCCATGTGCATCTCTCTTCCCATCCTTCCACCCTTGGGTCTTGCTCTGAACAACATGAGCAATATTTGCTCTGAAATATTGAACAATATTTAATTCCAGAGTGCCATTTCAATTTGAAAGCATTCTTCTGCCCCTATGGCTCCACTCACATTTATTTGACTTCTGAGGTCAAAATATCCTTTCCCTGGCTACTATTTCTTTATAGGTATTGTCTCCCTCATTAGAATGTAATGTGCATTTCAAAAAAATGAATGTTCAAAACTATCTTTGCATGTAATTGAAAAAATAAAATAAATAACATTTAAAAATAAAATAAAAGTAACACAAATGTGAAAAAAGTGCATATGACTAATATGGAAATATTTTGCATGACTGCACATATGTAACTCATATCAAATTGTTTTTCTTCTCAAGGAGGGGGAAGGGAAGAAAAGGAGGGAGAGAATTTGGAACTCAATATTTTTTAAAATGTTAAATTGTTTCTGCATGTAATTGGGGAAAATAGAATATCAAATTTAAAAAATAATGTAATGTGCAACCATTTCTGAATTTGAATCTTTAGCACAATGACTAGTATAGTGGGAGCTTAATAAATATTTATGGAGTGACTGATCCAAGGGGGTTGCAAGTGGGACTGGCTTTAGAAAAGCTTAAATTATCAATAGCAATAACAATGGCCAAACCTACTAGCTTATGAAGAACACATAAGGAAAGTCAAATCCTTTCCCTGTAATTTGCATTGTCCAGGTTAATCAGCATGAAGGGAAATGATAATGGTATACCATCATTCAGCAGCACAACACAGGACTTACATGGAACATGATGATCTGGCTCTCCTGGGCCATGATACTGATAGTTCCACTGAGCATGTGGAGAAGGATCAGGAGGCAGCATCTGTGGGCATCCTGGGTATCTCCGAGGTCCAACCTGGACAAACTCTCTGGACCTGAGAGGCCTAGGGAAGTCTTGAGGGTAGCACACTGATGTCAGGGGCAGGGGTCTTTCTAGCTGCCTGATACCCAGGACATCCTGAGGCTGGGAGTCATACCCAGTGTCTACTGTGGGCAAGTCCAGTGGCCCTCGGTTCCCAGGAGGCTGGTGTCGATGCATATTTTCTTGGCTCCTGCCAGGGGAGTCTGCTGACACATTAGGTAAACTTTGGTCTGATTTTCCTGAGTCATGGCCAGTGTCAGGAGAAGCTGCTGAAAGCTGAGATCCCAGCGGCTGATTACATTTTTCCATAAGTGAAAACGGATGCTCAGGGGGCAGTGCTCCAACCACTGACTCACTGGCGGCTGAGGAACTAGAAGGGAAATCTTTCCCATGATCTGGGTGTCTCCTCCAGAAGCTGTATTCACACTCCTCCAATATCTTATTACGTAGGCATCTGTCCTGATGTTCTACAAACCAGTAGTGATTGGTGAGTCCTTGGGCCGCACTGGAGAGGGAAGGGTCTGCTGGAGGAAGGCAGGCAGCCTCAGGTGGGTATGAACCATTGTGTTCCATACGGCCACCACTTGGACCAGGTGGTTCAAATTCCCCTTCCATTGAATATTCTGGGAATGGTTTCATCAGCTGGATTGGGTAAGGCTCAGATTCATCCACTTCAACAGGAATGCTGCGGCTCATTCTTGTTTCTGAAATGGAAAATGAACAAAAAATGTTTGCAGAATATAGTATTTCTTGGATGTCACCATTCAGCACAGCTTCAAGATTCATCTTTGATAATCTACTTAAACATCAGTAGAAGAAATCATTACCTCTCTATACCTTTGCATCAATCAATTAACAAGAATTTACTAATTATCTACAATTTACCACTGGGGATACAAAGACATGAATAAAATAGTCCCTCCCTCAAATAGCTTACATAGAATTGTACAAAATATAGCCAGCTGGTGAATTAAGAAAGGCCTCAAGGAGGTGGTCATACTTTTGTTGACTGGCTTCATGAGTCACTTTGGGGAGATAAGAGACTAGCCAGGCTAGGGAGGGGGTCTCACCAGGAAGGTGTAGTAATGTACAGTTCTGAGAATGAAAGTCAAAATTACAGCTCAAGGGCAGGATCCAACTTCCCCAGTGACCCAGGCAAAAAGGGAAAGCTACTTATAAATAAAAGGTATTACTTGATGGCTGAGACTCTAGTAATAAGCTTTTGAATGCTCAATAATTCAGTTCAGTTGTATCCAATTCTTTGGGACCTCATTGAGAATTTTCTTGGCAAAGATACAAGAATGGTTTTGCCATTTCCTTCCCCAGTTCATTTTACAGATAAGAAAACCAAGGCAAACAGGGTTACGTGACTTGCCCCAAATCACAAAGCTACTAAGTGTCTGAAACAAGATTTGAACTCAGGTCCATGGGTCAATATTTTATCCACTGTGCCACCTAGCTGCTCAACTTATTAATAGTTCTCATTTATATATCATTTTAAGATTTACAAAGCACTTTACATATATTCTCTCATTTTGGACTTTACAACAATCCTATGAAATAGGTACTATTATTATCATCCCCATTTTACAGATGAGGAAATTGAGACAGAGAGATTAAGTACCCAGGGTCACACAGTTATTAAGTGTTTGAAACAGGATTCAAACTTAGGATTTTCTGATTCCACATCTAATATATTAACTACCATCTCACCTAATATTCTCTACTTAGCTAAGTTAGTTTTTGAATGCAAGATATGTGGAGTATTGTTAGACCCATGCTTGAAACCTTTCCAACTCAGTAATGTTTATAATTACAATAATGATGATGATGATGATTTAAAAGGATTTCTGATATTCTGAAATTAAAGTTGAATGAAGAAGACATTTTTAAAGCAAATAAATTACATGCTATCATCCATCTATAACTTCAGAATTGTAAATGGTCCATCTTAAAGATTTGAAAAAAATTCTTATTTCTTTTTTTTTTAAGAAAAAGTTCTAACAAAAATTATCTAACATTAATGAGACAAGGGACCTATTACTCTAAATCAGCTAAAGAAAAAGGATTACCTCCTTGGTGTAAAGGAGAAGGATTAGAGAGGCTTAAAGTAAATAATAAACAGATACAAAATCTTCAGAAATACTTTTGGAAAAAGCAGATATCACTGTAATAGCAAAGGCTGATAATAGATACATGTCATTGGAGTGTGTGTGTGTGTGTGTGTGTGTGTGTGTGTGTGTGTGTGCATAAAACCACAAATGGTTTGCCTCCAGATGGAATCTATGAAATAGGCATAATTTAAGAGTGGAATAAAAAAAAATCCATGAGTGTCATCTGTATGAACTTAGCCAACAAAATACTATCAACTAATAATATTTTGTCTTTCATTTCAAAGAAGACCATGACATCAGGGAGGTGATGCCATGACAAGCACATGAACTGGATTGGGTGGGGGCTGGCTCTGCTAAGTCACCAACCTCACTTTCTCCTCCAGAGCCATCTGGGTTGACCAGATATGAATCAGGACTGGAGATGGCCCTGGATGTGAGGCAGTCAGGGTTAAGTGACTTGCCCAAGGTCACATAGCTACTATGTGTCAAGTATCTGCGGTCAATTCGAATTCCTGTCCTTCTGAATCCAAGGCTAGTGCTTCATCCACTGTGCCACCTTGTTGCCTCTGTCAACCAAGCATTGAACAAATGGCTGAATCAAGTAAATTTGTGGAAATGAAGGTGTTTGGTAGATAGAATTGTATTTTAGAAGCTCACTGTCATTCATAGACCAACAGACAACAAAATCTCTGTATCATGTATACAGATCTCAAAATATCCTTGGAAATCCAACAAATAAATTGTCCTGGAAGTAGAACATTAACACTGATGAAATTGTTGGCCACGTTGGCTTAGATATAACAATGAAACTTAAAATTTTAAGAATATCCATTTAGATGGTTCAGTGAATAGAGTGCTGTAACTGGAGTCAGGAAGACCCAAGTTCAGCTATTATCTCAGACATAAGCTATATGATCCTGAATATCACTTAACTCTATTTGCCTCAGTTTCCTCATTTGTAAAATGAGCTGGAGAAGGAAATGACAAATCATTCCAGTGTCTCTGCCAAGAAAACCACAAATGGAGGCAGCTAGGTGGTACGGTAGATAGAACACCAGTCCTGGAGTCACAAGGACTTGAATTCAAATGTGACCTGAGAGCTTTAATAATTATCTAGCTTGGGGTGGCTAGGTGGCGCAGTGTATGAAGCACCGGCCCTGGAGTCAGGAGTACCTGAGTTCAAATCCGGCCTCAGACACTTAATAATTACCTAACTGTGGGGCCTTGGGCAAGCTACTTAACCCCATTTGCCTTGCAAAAAAAAATTCAAATAATTATCTAGCTCTGTGACCTTGGATGAGTCACTTAACCCCATTGCCTTGCCAAAAAAAACCCAAACAAACAAACCCAGAAATGGAATCACAAAGAATAGGACACAACTGAATGAACAACAAATACTATTGTTCATAATCAGGCTTCTTGGAATGAAAAACTTTGAAAATACAGAGAACTAGCAAAAGAAATGTTACTTGCAGATGAAAATTCCATATTATTACATGTAAAATTTAAACTTGGTAAGATGTAGGACTATCCTATTTTTCTGATGCTATTCCCCCGAGTCTAGTGTAGTACCTTGCAAATGCAAACACTGAATAAATGCTTTGTTCACTCATTCATTCAAGAAATTAAACCATGTGATACATATCATCCCATCACCTTGTCTGCTTCTAAAATTGTCCTAAAGACATTTTTAGTGAGCCTACAGAAATGAGCTTACATTTCAACATTTTGATTCAGTTATTTAAAGAAGAAAAACACCTGTGCCAGTAATCCAGAGAAAATTTAATATAAAAGAATGAGATGAACGGCAATAAAAACTGTGATAGTAATTTGTACAGTACTTTAAGATTTACAAAGCACATTACATAAATCATCTCATTTGACCCTCAAACAATTCTCTGAGATACATGCTATTAACATCCCTTTTTTATTGAGGGATCACAGGAATGTTGAGCCCAGGGTCACACAGCTAGTGATTGTTGGCATAGGATCATTTCCATATCCCTAAAAATGATTCAGAGTGGATATTTAATAAAGAATAGTCTTAAAGATGTTGTTTTGAAGAAGAGGAGTGTGAAACCAGTGTGCTCAAGGAAACCAAATCTTAACTAATATCTGTGTAACCTGAACAGACGTACTTTGACTGATTTTCAACATAGAAAATAAATTAATTAATTAATTGTTTTGGACTCACCTGTGATTGAAGTCATTTTTCCAATTTGAGTAGTGAGCAGATCAAATCTCACAGTACAATCAGTGTTTAGAGTGTTTCACATGTGCTTGGAATCCATAAAGAAAGAAAATCCTAGGGAGGAGAGAGAGAGAGAGAGAGAGAGAGAGAGAGAGAGAGAGAGAGAGAGAGAGAATCATTGTGATATGTACAATCTTGATAACTTTCTATAGGACATGTTCTATATAAATTGCTTAATTACTCCTTAATTACTTCACTTGAGATAGCTGCCATCAGATGTACAAGACAATAATTAGTAAAGGACAGGTTAGCTGAAACTCATATAATTTAGTGCATGATATATGCAGTATTACTTTCTCCACAAAAAAAATACAATTCTAAATGTTTAGATGTTAGCATATATACAACATGGAAAGGTAGTGTAGTCTCATGGCTAGTGAGTTGACCTGAAGTCAAAAAGATAAGTCTGATATATAATGACTGCATAATAGTGGATAAGTCCCATTGCCTGCTGACAACACACTAAAACTGTAAGTTGAATAACAATGTTCTAACTGCATTGATAGAGGGAGTTCCTTACTTTGATTAAAGCACAAATCCAGATCCAAAACAAGAAAACAAACAATAACTTCCTTCCCATAAAAAAAAACAACCCCAAATCCCCAAATGTCAAAGGCACAGTAAATAGCAATCCCTTGGGTAAGTACCATCCCTTACTAGTCTTCAAATATTATTAACTGGAGCTTAATCTAACCCTGGTTTTACTTTCCAGGACCTGACTGTTACCAGAACAAAAAGACATTGAGACTATTTTTATGCTAGAATTTCTTGAAGTTTGAATCTTTAGTGAGTATTGAGTTTAGTGAGAATATTTGTTGTTTTGGTCTGTCATTTGTTTCAGGAAGGAATTAAAAGCCTTTTTATTATTCTAGCCAGCACCATCTCTTATCCATGTCCCTTTACTCTCATGATTCCACTTTCTTTGATAGTAAATTTTTTATTGAATTTTTAAACATTTTCATTTA
Source organism: Macrotis lagotis (assembly GCF_037893015.1). Taxonomy (NCBI): domain Eukaryota; kingdom Metazoa; phylum Chordata; class Mammalia; order Peramelemorphia; family Peramelidae; genus Macrotis; species Macrotis lagotis. The sequence continues at coordinate 113,385,535 of NC_133662.1, forward strand.
ATGTTTTAAGTTACAAATTCTTTCCCTTCCCTGAGATAGCAGACAATCAGATATAGGTCATACATGTAAAAATATGTAAAATATTTCCATATTAGTCATTTAGTATAAGAAAACTCAAAAAATAAAATGAAAGAGAAAGTAAAAGATAGCTTGCTTCAGTCTATTTCAGACAATATCAACTCTTTCTTTGGAAGCAGAGAGTATGGCTTTATTTATCCTTTGGATTTGTCTTGGATCATTGTATTGCTAAAAACAGCTAAGTCATTCACATATCTTCCTTGAACAATATTGCTATCCTGTTTGCTTCTCTATGCATCAGTTCATGTAAATGCAGGTTTTTCAGAAATTATCCTGCTTGTCATTTCTTATAGCACAATAATATTCTATTATAATCATATTCTATAGCTTGTTTAGTCATTCCTCAATTGATGGGCATCCCTTTGATTTTCAATTCTTAGTCACCACAAAAAGAACTGCTATAAATATTTTTATACAAATAAGTCATTTTCCCTTTTTTGGACATCTTTGGAATATAGATCTGGTGGTGGTTTTGCTGGATCAAAGGGTATGCCTAGTTTTATAGCTCTATGGACATAGTTCCAAATTGCTCTCCAAAATGGTTGGATTAGGTCACAACTCCGCCAATAGTAAATTGACCATCCATATGACTTCTTTGTGCTTCAAACTCTTGCAGTGCATTTTTCATGGCTAGCCAAAAAAAGAAGGAAAAAACAAAAACTAACAACATGTAGTCAATTACATATAGCATTTCATTCTAGTCAGAAAGAGGTTCCTCAGGTAACCAAAATAGTTTTGCTTCTTTTATCAATTTTTCATTTCTATTAAATCAGTTTTTATATTAAAATTGTACTTCAGCTTTTTACAACCTTGTCTATGCTAACCTAAAAAAGAACATTAAATATTGCAACATTTAAATTAGGAATTGGCAACCTTTTAAATGGAAACATTTTTTAATATTTTATAATATAATTTTTTTGCAAGGCAGTGGGGCTAGCCCAAGATCACACAGCTAGGTAATTATTAAGTGTCTGAGGTCACATTTGAACTCAGGTCCTCCTGACTCCAGGGCCAGTGCTCTAACCACTGCGTCACCTAGCCGCCTCCTACAATATAATTTTTAAAAGTCCCACGATCATTTTATGTTCTTTTATGTACCTTTTGCAGGTTGCTTTAATATAATATAATTTAAAAAACCATAGCCTATATAATCATTACTAAATCTTTAAAAGGGAATAGACTCTTGAATGACAGGAAGGGAGTTTACCTGTAACCTGGAGATTTTAATTGTCATAGGGGAAAAGAGACTGAAGGTACTCAGGGAAATGACTTAAAAGAACTGAAGAGACCTTTCTTTCCTGAGAGAACTGAGTTCAACACTTATGCCGTGGAACAGGTATCCCAAGGAGAATTCTTGAGAAATTGACTATTATCCTGAGAGCTGAATGGCAGGACAGTGTTTCCAGGCCTAGAAAGTAAGCAGTTGCTGTTGATGGTTAGACGTGACTAGGTTTTGATCTTTTTCAGGGACATACTGTTAAAATTTTAAAATATGTCTTGACATTATAATATATATAGTCAGAGATGCTGGTATTTGAGCCCTTGAGATTAGGGAAGAGAGAAAGAAATAGAGAGATAGAAAGGGTGCTTATTAGAAAAAGAATTCTATGTTTTAATTACTTGGGGAGGGGGAACCAGAGCAAATTAATTCATTAGACAGGGAACATTTCTGTGGCAATATTAGAACATATTCCTTGATTGCCTTAGAACTTGATATGAGATTTAGTAAGGTATGAGTAAATAGCATGCTGAAGAGTGAAGGGTTAGTATGATTAATGATAAATATAGTATACCATACAGGTCTTCCAAACCACAAAAGTTAAATCTGGGGATTGTAGTCATCTAAACCCTGCTTCAAATAGAAAGATCAATTAATAATTTTTTTTGTCATCAGGAAGTTCTTTTTCTAATGTGTCTGTGGGGTTTTGGAACTGGAATAAGGACCCCAAAGAGTTGCTGTAGATCTATCTCATTAGCTTATTAGTAAGATGAATTTGAAAAATAACTTGGAGCATCTCAGAAAGGACAATGATCAATGTTGGGAGGGATGTGGGAAATCTGGGACACTAATACATTGTTGGTGGATCTGTGAACTCATCCAACCTTTCTAGAGAGCAGTTTGGAATTGTGCCCGAAGGGCAACAAAAATGTGCGTACCCTTTGATCCAACAATACCACTGCTGGGTCTATACCTTGAAGAGATGATGAAAAAGGGTAAAAACATCACTTGTACAAAAATAGTCATAGCAGCCCTGTTTGTGGTGGCAAAGAATTAGAAATTGAGTGAATATCCATCAGTTAGGGAATGGCTGAACAAATTGTGGTGTATGTATGTTATGGAACACTATTGTTCTATTAGAAATCAGGAGGGATGGGAATTCAGGGAAGCCTGGAAGGATTTGCATGAACTGATGCTGAATGAGATGAGCAGAACCAGAAGAATGTTGTACACCCTAACAGCAACATGGGGTGATGATCAACCTTAATGGATTTGCTCATTTCATCCGTGCAACCTTCAGGGACAATTTTAGGGTATCTGCGATGGAGAATACCATCTCTATCTAGAGAAAGAACTGTGGCGTTTGAACAAAGACCAAAGACTATTATCTTTAATTTTTTAAAAAAGGTATTTTATTATGTGATTTTATTCTCTCTTATACTTTATGTTTCTTCCTTAAGGATATGATTCCTCTCAACACATTCAATTTTGATCAATGTATAGCATGGAAACAATGTAAAAACTATCAGACTGCCTTCTGTGGGCGGCAGTGGGGAAGGAAACAAGATTTCAGGGAAAATTGTAAAATTTAAAACAGTTTAAAAAAAAAGAAAAATAATTTGGAAGACAGGTAGAGTCTGACCATCAGGGGATGAGGGATGAGCCAGGAAAGAATAAGAGTCAAAGAAGAGGAAAAGATGACAGAGGAAACTACGATAGATAGAAATACTTAATATAATACACAACAAGATGACAAAATGGGACCTCCCAGGATAAGGTTCTGTGTTTTGGGTGATAGTGGATGGGATGGGGAAAGGAGGAAGAACTTGAGAGCTATAGACCCAAGCTCTTCTTCTCTCCCAAACTGGTGACTTTGTGTTTATTAAGTACTTGTGCATTGAGATGAGTCAACCCACAAGTACTAAGTCATTAGTTGGCTTTAATTAAGAGACTCAAGCGGGTCGCAATCTGTCATTTGCCCATTTTTTGGAACAGCTGAAGTTATATGATGGTATCCTCACAGTCTCTAAGGACTGTGCCATGGTTCATCTTTTTTATCTCCCCCAGCTATCACAGGGTCTTACACATAGGACATACTTAATGAATCTTTGTTGAATCAAATTGAATATCATGGGTTTAGCACATCTAGCTAATTACCCACATTTCAGAAGATCTCCAAATGAGTCTAGCAGACTGGAAGAGGGAAAGGGGGGAAAGTAAATTACAACTTAAAAGAGGAAGCTGGGGAGGAATAATATTAGTAGCTAGTATATATATATATATATATATCATATATAAAAAAATTTAAGGTTTGCAAAGCACTTTCCATATATTATCTCATCTTATTTAAGTCTAACAACAACCCTCTGAGGTAAGTGCTATTATTATCCCCATTTTACAGAAAAGAAAACTGAGGCAAAGGTCAAGTGACTTGCCCAGCTAGTAAATGAATGTGTCAGAATTTGAACTCAGGTCTTTCTGATTTGAAATGTAGTATTCCAACCACCCGGGATATTTGAATATTTATATCATTTTGGGCTCATACAAAATTATCAACTTAAAAATTATCTACCATTTTTGGCCAGACATTTAATTAATTCACCCCTAAATTTGTTGAATTTCAAGACCCACCTGTGGTTGCATGGCAGTGCCAGACTAAATGATTTGACTAGCCTTAGGAATGTCCCCATGCCATCCTAACTGCGTGAGGAAACATAATAAGTGTTTAAAACAAAAAGAGAGGTTGAAAAACAAGTGACTGAAGTATTTAAAAACAGATTAGAAAAGAGGAAATGAAAAGAAAGATAACTGGCAGAAGAAAAAAATAATGAGAAAATGTGATGTGGGATGAATCTATTGATAAAGTAAATATAAGAATGTGCTTTGCTTTAATTTTAAAATGAGACTTGGAGTTTAAAGGTTTTAATTTTTACCAATTTTCAAGTTGTCTATCCTTACCTTAAGAGCTAAAATAGTAAATAGAATTTATGTTCAGAATCAAATTTAGGGTCGGGGTGACTGGGGCTTCCTCCTGGCAGTAATCCCCCTGTGACCATATCAACTCTGTGCCATACAACTCCTCAGTCCCTTATCAGCTCCTAAGTTTCTGTCCTAAGGGACTTCCTCTTGGGGCCTGCATTTCCCCACTATCACATACTTTCTTATTGGGTTTTGGATGGAGATAAGGTAGTTGTCTGGGATGTTGGGATATGAACCAGACTTCCACAGGATAGTCTAACCCCTCTCTCAGTGTAACTACCTGATTAGGGCACATTTACCTCCTGCACCTTCTATCCCAAATTGCCAGGACCTAAGATACTACCCAATATTAGAAGGGATGCTATAATGTACCAGTTGGGGTTGGATCCTACAACCTAGAGAACTTTTTCTGCTCCAGCTCTATTCCAGTCTATACCCTGGTAGCTTCCCAAGCAATGGTGCCTGAAATATGGTGGATGGGTTGTTTCTACCCCCAGAAAACTTTGTATCCTGAGGTCCAAATTCTCTCCCCACATCTGAATTGGCCCCAGGTACCAAAAGGTCTGGTTATATCTTTGTCTTTATTTATTCATTTTATATCCTTTCCTGAAACACTATATTCTTTGCAACACAGTAGTACAGTGTTCTTCAAACAGTATTTTTAAAATCAAACAGTATATTGCTAAAGATTTTTTAGTATATTGCTCCTGAGATATGTATATTTATTTGGGGGGAGGTTGGCAAGGAAATGGGGTTATAAGGGACTTGTCCAAGGTCACACAGCTAGGCAATTATTAAGTGTCTGAGATCACATTTGAATTCAGTTCCTCCTGACTCAAGAGCCAGTGCTCTATCCACTGTGCCACCTAGCTGCCCCAATGTGTATATTTATTTCCTTATAAATTATATTTACACGTTTCTAAGCTCATTTTATTTAAGTATTGGTTTTGGGGTCTGTCACAGCCGAAGAAATGATATCTGCTAAAGATATGTAGCTCCAAATAGAAGAATTCATTGTTGGCTGCATTTAGGAAATCATAAAACTCATTTTAAGATACTATTAATTAGGTATACAAAGGATTTTATTGACATGTGGCTAGTAAGTTTCCATATTCCCTTATCACAATTAGTTATCCTGACAAAATTTATCTAAGTGTTGCATTTTTAATTCTTTAACAAATGATTTCAAAAACTACAGAAATTCTTTATTTAAAATAGTTTTTAAAGGTTTTGGAAAAGGTTTTAGAAAATTGTTTCTAAGTTTTTAAAGTGTGAGAAAATGAGCTATTTGTAGGTGCCACATATCAGTTTTGGCAACAACAACAACAAAAATCACATCATTTCCAAACATCTGTTTTCAAAATGCTCTATTCATAGCACAATTCTAATAAAAGACAGTTACTTTCTCATTCATTGCTAAAAATTCACCTTTGTCTGATAGCCAACATCTATGTGTGCATATATATATGTGTGTGTGTGTGTGTTTGTGTATGTGTGTGTGTATATATATGCACACACACACACACACACACACACACACACACACACACACACACACACACATATATATGGAACTAACTCAAATATATAGCATCAAAAGCCATATCCCAGTGGATAAGTGGTAAAAGGATATGAGTAAGCAATCCCAAAAGAAGAAATGCAAACTATTAACAACTCTATGGGAAATTCTTCCAAATCAACTAATAAAAAGAAGAATTTGAAAAAAACAATTCTGTGATTTCAACATATACCAAGCAGATCGTAAAAGATGACAAAAGATGGGAATGATCAATGTATGAGGGGTTGTAGGGAGAAAGACAGACATACTAATACAATGTTGATGGAGCTGCGAAATGGTCCAGCCATTCCAAAGCAGTTTGGAATTGTGCTGGCATTGACTGCAGTCTCCACAACCTTTGAACCATAGGCACATCCCAAAGAAATCAGAAACAATGAATACACCATATAGTGTCACTCTTAAAGGTGTATAGAAAACTTCAAACAAAGCAAATGTCCATCAGTTATTATTCATTCATTTCAGTCATGTCTGACTTGTATTGACCCCATCTGGGATTTTCCTGGCAAAGATGCTGGAATAATTTGTCATTTCCTTCTCTAGCTCATTTTCCATATGAGAAAACTGAGGCAAAAAAAGGTCAAGTGATTTGCCCAGAGTCACACAGCCTGAGGTCAGATTTGAAGTGAGTTCCTTATTCCAGGTCTGGAACTCTATCCACTGTACCACCTAGTCAAGTCTAATAGATAGGTAATGGCTAAACAGAATGTTGGGATATGAAATCAGCATGAAGAATATAGGAAGGGATGGAAATATGTATAAAATGATACAAATGAAGTAGATAGAACCAAGAAAAGAACTACAACAATGTAAAACTGTTGTCCAAAACTAAATATTCAGTCTTGGCTCTGAAAAAGAGATATGAGAATGTCCCTCCTTTGCTTTTTTTTTTAGGTTTTTTTTGCAAGGCAAATGGGGTTAAGCGACTTGCCCAAGGCCACATGGCTAGGTAATTATTAAGTGTCTGAGGCCAGATTTGAACCCAGGTACTCCTGACTCCAGGGACAGTGCTTTATCCACTACGCCACCTAGCTGCCCCCTCCTTTGCTTCTTTGAAGAAATAAGTGACTATGTATGTAGAACATTATATGTACTATTAGACTTGACTGGTATATTGGCAGGATTCTTGGAACTGCTTCTTTTTTCCCTTTTTTTTTATTCTGTTCTAAGAAATGACTCTGTATAGGGAAAGGAAAGAAACCTACTGGGAAATGAAGCCGAGGTAAAAACAAGAAATACCAATTAAACAATTAAATGTCATCTTTACCTCAAAGGGGTAGAGTAAATGTGTTTACTTCTGTGAAAATATCTGCTACAAAGTATGCTACTCAAACCTCCTTATCATCATCATACAGGTCAGAAAATTTGAGGCATTTGTTTTTTTGTTGTTGTTTTTGTAAAAGAAATAAATATAGTATCTTTAGGTTTGACAGCTTTTAAACTATGATATAACTAATGAAACTGAATGCTGTTTTGTGGGGTAAAGCCTTTTGGAAGTTACTTATTGTTTGTTTCAGTAGCACTTGTCAGATAAATATTTAATCTTGAAATATTTATATTTTTCCAATACTTAAGATTAGAATGCTACAAAAAATTTGACAGAGTATTATTCTCATCATAACTTTTGTCAAATATTCATCTTATTCTTTTTATGACTAGTTTCATATCTTTGAGAATTCATCTAAGTTTTGGGGTAATAAAAGCAGGCAAGTTAATCTCTCAAATACTCTCATTGATTTGTGATTTCATTCATTTGCAATTACCCATCCATTTCTTCATTAAACCAATAAGCATTAATTATGTACCTACTATGTGGCAGATAGTATACAAGGTGCTGTGTATACAAAGTTAAGAGTGAAACAAGCAAAAAATATCCTAATAAAAAGTAATTTGGGAGGGAAAACATTATTGTGTGAGAGGATCAGGAAAGATTTAAAGTAAAAGGTAGTTCTTGAATGGAATTTTGAAGGACACTAGAGTTTTTAAAGCAGAAAAGAGGAGGCTAAGTTAATGTAAAAAGCATTTAAGATAGGAGATGGAGTGTCAGATGGACATAAAGGGGAGAATAAGGGTTAATAAGGGTAGAAAGGAGGGTTAAGCCCCGATTGTGAAGGTCTTTAAATACCAACTAAAGGAGTTTACATTTTATTATAGAGGCACAGGAAACTACTGTGGACCAACGGTGGGCAGACTTGCACTTTGTAAAATCACTGGCAGCTGTGTAAAGAATGAATTGGAGAGGCTTGATTCAGGGATAGCAGTTGGCAAATGATTGCAGTAGTCTACATGAAAGGTAATATAGACTTGAATTAGCAGGGAGACTGGGAAAAGTAGAAAAATGGATAGATGTCAGAGATGTTGTGGCATCAGACTTGGCAACTGATTGGGTCTGTGGGAATGAAGGAAAGGTAGAAGTCAAGAGTTAGAACCAAGATCATGAATCCAGGTGTCTGGAAGGATGGTGATGCCTCAATTGAAAAGGAAAATTGGAGGAGAAAAATTACTAAGAGCTTCTATGCCAATAATAACCCATTTGTTTCTGCCCATCTTATATAGCTCTGTCCCACTGAAAAGGAAAGGAGTGATGGCCCTCTTCCTTCTTTTCCCTGACTTTGAGCTCAGAGCCTTTGGAAGGGCCATCGCTGCCATGAGATCAAATACCAGTATGTTGGAGGAGAAAAGGAGTTTTCCCAGTGGTACCTATACAGTAACCCAGGTCACCGTTAGGCAATGATTGTCTTTTGAGGGCTGGACTTTTGGAAAGGTCAAGATCTTGGACACTGGCTGGAGACTATCAATTAGAAGGGTAAAAAGGATCAGCATGGGGCAATATTGGGTGATAATAGGTGAAAGGAATAATTCCTTTTGTGTTGGAAATAAGCCAGCCTAGTGATTGGCTCTCTCAGGGTGGATAGAATGTCATAGATCTTTCCATTCTCTGAGTGGTTGATCACACTCCTCCATGGATTATCCAATGGTGCCTTGGATTTCTATGTACTATGTGACACGTCTATGTTCATATCTGGTCACTGGGCACAGATGGCTCTGGAGGAGAAAGGCTGGTAACATTAGATTCATCATAGTGTCACCTCCCTGATGTCATGGTTTTCTTCTAAAACAAAGGACAACATCATTGTCTGACAGTATGCAGGCCTAGCACATATAGAGTATATTAAAATACTAAAAAATTACAGACTCACAGAGTTGGGAAAAACCTCAGTGCCTGCCTAGTCCAAACCATACCTGAAAATAAGAATTCAACACATCCTTCTTGCCTTGCTTAAGACCCCTGGTGAGGGGAAATCTGCTTTCCCAAGCAGCCCATACAACAGTCCAATAATGTTAATAGTTAAAGTGTTTTCCCTAACATCAAACCTAGATCAGCCTCTTTGCAATGTCCACCTACTGCTCTAAATTCTACATTATGGGGCCAAGCATAAAACTAATCCCGCTTTTACATAATGGTGATTGATAATCTTCTGCTGACCTGTAATTCCTCCTGTAATTCCAAGCCCTTATGAACAATCGACAGAGCTCAGGAAAGAAAAAAAAAAAGCCTGGGTACAGAGGAGGCAATCAGTCAAGGGCGGGATTTTCTATTTGACCGAGAGTCCACTTAAAGCCTTGTACCAGGTCCAGGGGGAATGTTACACAATCCATTTCATATTTTATTCCTATCCGAGTTATTGTGAAATACAGCCACCATGGCAGATGTATAATTGGTAATGTTTGCATCTGGGGCCAAATAGCTAAATTGCTTTGCAGAGACAAAGCCTTAACTCAGGCTTCCCCAGCTCAGGCCTTGGGCTCTTGCCTTTCTCCTCCTCCACCCTGTCAGTACCAGAAGTCTCCAGTCTATTACAACTACTTTTCTACCCAGCCCAACATTCCACCATTTCCACCTTGCTCTGTACACAATTTGCTTTTTTTTCATTTCTGGGCTGAGTACTGAGGGTGTGTGTTCTCCCTTCCCCCTCCCAGGATGTCAGCATAAAAACAACCCTGCTATTACAAGATAATTCACCTCTGCAAGGTTTAGCTAAACCTACTGAGAACTTTGAATGTGTTAAAGTCCCACCAGACCAGTTTAAAATGATGGCCTCCATTTCCACTGTTTTCCTTCCTCATCAGTGACTCCTCCCCACACTACAAGGTTGATACACAATGGAAAATGTCCTTCAGCTCCCCCAGACCGAACATGGAGCAAATCCATTTTCTGGAGAGTGGGTAAGTGTCTTGAAATCTACGGTATGCATCTGCCATCTGCGGGTCCATGGTTAAGAGAGAGGGCAAAGATATATCAGAGCCAGGTCGGGAGAATGAGGACAATATGCTATCAAAAACTTCTTGTACAATTACTTTTCATCGTCTATTCTCCAGAAAACTACTGCCAACACTTAAACTCTTATTTAGTTCTAACATGTAAGCTGCCTTCTCAAACAGAAGAAAGGCCAGCAAATTCTGTGTTCTGCCATCCGGTCCTCGCAGAGGTGAAGAAAGAGAAAGGTTTCTTTCACCTAAGAGTATCACAGAGTTTCAGCTCAGGAAACAGCCTTTGATAGAGCTACATCCCATCCAAACCTGGGCTAAGGGCACCTGCTGGAGTTTTACAGCAGCTGGAAGTGTTCTCAAAGTGAACAATCAAGACTCATGATGATGCCAGATCTGCTTGTTAATTCTTGCTGCAGCAAGAAAATTGATTGATTTACACGAACTGTGTGAAAAAGAGTAAATAATAAAGCATATCATCTTGAATGTATTAATTTCTTTTTAAAGTGTTATTGCTCTATTTTATTTATTAGAGGCCTTTCCCTTCTCAAAAAAGAGCTATCCCTTAAATGAGAATGAAGGGGGGGGACCCAGTTCAATAAAATCAACCGATATATCAACCAAGTCTCTTTTGTTTGCAGTGTTGTGGTTCAGTTGTTTCTGACTCTTTGTGACTGTGCTGTCCATGGGGTTTTCTTGGCAAAGATACTGGAGTGGTTTTCCATTTCCTTCTCTAGTGAATTAAGACAAACAGAAGTGAAGTGATTTGATCACATAGCCAGTAAGTATCTAAGGCTGCATTTGAACTCAGGTCTTCCTGAGGACCAGAGGTTAGTCCACTGAGGCACCCATCTATCTCCTAGTATACAATGTACCACACCCATAGCTCCCTACCCTTTCAAACAAGGGAGGGAAATATATTTTCCTATTCTTAAATAACAGGTATTTATAAATTCCTTTCTGTGTTCAGAATGATGTTTATTATTGGAAGAAACTCAATGGAATCATAATAAATGATCCCTGCCCTCTAGGAGATAATATTCAAGTCAGAGAAACAGAAGTAGCACATTTGAAACATTTCAAAGATATTTCCAGATTGTGTCCACAGTCCTGAATCTCAATGGCAGTGTGGTATATGGAAAACTGAATTCTGAATACCTGGGTTTGAATAGAGCTTCAGACACTTACTGTTTGATCATGGGCAAATCACTTGACTTCTCTTGTAGCTCAGTTTCCTCATCTGTACAGAGTGGAACTGGACCTATCTCTAAACATATGATCCTTAATAGGATTTCTGCTTCAACATTTCAACAATACTGATTTCGTCAAAGGGAATGCTTCCTTCTATTTCTCAGTAAATCATCTTTATTAATATTATGGAAAAAAATATTGGTGGCCAGTTTTTTAGGAATGAGCCTCTCTGGATCAAAGATCAGTACAGATGGTGACCAAAGCCATGAAATTAAAAGATGTTTGTTCTTTGGAAGGAAAGTCATAGTAAATCTGGACAGCATAGTAAAAGGTAAAAATATCACCCTGATGGCAGAGTTCTAGATAGTCAAAGCTGTGTTTTTTCCAGTAGTAATGTATGGCTATAAGAGTTAGACTATGATGGTTTGGAATTGTGGTGATGGAGAATTCTGATAAACCCTTGGACAGGAAAGAGATAAAATCAGTAAATACTTAAAGAAATTAATTCAGACTGTTCCTTGGAAGCTGAAGCATAAATACTTTGGCCACATAAGGAAAAAACAGGACTCACTGGAAAAGTTCTTGATGATGGAAAAAGTTTAAAACAAAAAGAAGAGAATGGCAAAAGATGAGATGGATAGAGTGTCATGGAAGTAATGAACATGAGCTTGGACAGATTTAGGGAGATAGGATAGAAGGGCCTAGGTGCTAAGGTTCATGGGATCCTGAAGAGTCAAATATGACTGAATGAATGAATGACAACTCCTCTGCATTTAGCCAAATTAGCCTTTGAACAACAGAAATAGTTTATCTTTTGTTCTATACCAAATAGATACTTATTAGATACATACATAGATACATAATAGAGCATTTTTATTCTTCTGATCCTTATCAGATACATAGATAGATACATACATATTTGATGGATAAATCATTTATTAAGCACTTCCAACATACCAGATTCTTTGATAAGTGCTGAAGATACCTATTCATGTAAACAAAACACTTCCTAGGCTTGATGAGCTTACATTCTAGTGGGATAAGTTAATACATAAAGGAAGCCAGAAAGCAGGGGACTGAGTAGAGGAAAAGATACCAACTCAGGGTCAAGGCATCTGATATAGCAATGAAGGAAGGCAAGTTCAACTAAGAGTAAAAGTTCAAAGACTGAGTTGAGCCAAGTGAGAACTGAGTGAGCATGGATGTTGGATTGTTCCCCATGAAATAACTCCCCAGGCTAGGAAATCTGTACCTGTGGGGAGGTGAAGAAAATAGAGCTTGTGGTTCATATCAAAATGAGATACTTGAGAACAGGAAGTAGGAATTAATGTAATAGAATTAATGGATATTTATGTTACATAAAATATACATACTATACATTATATGTTATGAAGGGAAGGCCCTCAGATATTGGTGGACCCTTGGAGGTGAATTTATTATTGGAGGTTATAAACATGAAACATGAGGAATGGGCAGGCCTGGTTGAGTTGAGATCTGCGTTGTTGAAGGGAGTATATATATATATATTGATAAGACCACAAGTAGACTGGAGTACTAGAATATAAAATCAATCATATAATAGAAAAGAAATCCAACAAAACCCAACTCTAGTGCCTTATGATATGGATAGAACTCTGGGTTCTCAAAGGCTATGCTTAGTAAAAACCCAGAAAAGACACCTCTTATCTAAGCAACAGTCTAACAATCCAAAAGCATTTATTAAGCACCAAGTGCCAATATACTAGGCTAAGCACTTGAGATAAATGAAGAAAAAATGGAAAGTTCCCCTTCCTTCATGGAGCTTTCATTCTAATGGGGGGGGGGGAGAAAAGATGTATATAAATAGGTATGTTCAAAATGAATGCAAATAAATACAAGATTACAGAGAGGTGTATCTAGAGGTTGGTTCTAAGTTGATAGTCAATCTTTGAGTTTTTGTTTTTTTGGTTTTATGGGGGGGGTAATAGGATTTGGTGACTTGAACAAGGTCACACAACCAGTATCAAGTGTCTGAGGTCAGATTTAAAGTCAGGTCCTCCTGACTCCAGGGCTGGTGATCTGTCCACTGCACCACCTAGCTGCCCTTTGTTGATACCAATCTTTGACCAAAATTTCTAAAGACTAACCCTGAAGGATTATCATGAGAGAGGGAGTAGTCACATGTGTAACAATGTAGATCCTACAGTAAAATTAATAAATACAAAGGGAAAAAAGAAGTCATTCCAGAACAAACAGAAAAACATGACAAAGTAAGGATGAACAGAGCATAGGAGGGCAGTTTGGAGAAATATACAATGAAATATGGCAGTGAGGTGGCACACTGGATAGAACCTGAAGTGATGAAGACTTGAGTTCAAATTTGACCTCAGACAGACATTAACTGTGTGACCCTGGGCAAGTCATTTAACCTATTTGCCTGTTTTCTCATCTGTAAAATGAGCTGGAGAAAGAAATGGCAAACCATTTCAGTACCTTTGCCAAGAAAACTCCAAATGGGGTCATGAAGAATCAGATGTGACTGAAAACAAGTGAATAACACCAGTGAGTTACATAGTCTTATTGATCTAGAGGGTGTGAACCAAGGATAGTGGGAAATTAGAGTTTATACGGTCACAGATTTAGAGCAGGAAGGGACCTTAGAGGTCATCACATACAATCCCTTCTTTTACACATAAAGAACATAAAAAGCACAGAGAGGTTTTCTTTTCTGGAGTCATACTCCTATTAAGTATCTGACATTGAATTTAAATCCCAGTGCCCCAGATCAATCTGAGGATGTGGGTGGGCCCTGAATACAGAGTCCCTGAAAAGCTAGGCAGAGGATTTTGGTTATAGTAAGCAAAAGGAATCCACCAGGGGTGGTGCCATAAGAAAAGTGCTATTTTAGGAAAATTACTGTTAGTAATTTATGGGAAGAGTGATAGGTTTGAGATAGAAGAGACAAGAAGCAAGGGAACCAGTTATAGGACTGTTGCAAAAACTTAGAGTAAGATGGAGGTAGAGAAAAATATAGAAGAAAAGAGAATCATATGCAGGAATGTTTTTACTGGAAAAATAGAAACTGATATGGGACAGATAAAAATATAAGTGACTATGGGAGAAACTTTCCATTCCCAAATGGTCAATTCACCCAAATACCTCAGTGATGTTAAGGATCCCATGAAAGGCAAGCTCAGGTCTACTTCCTCTTCCACAGTACAGTCCTACAGACACTTGTAGATAAATGTCATGTTTCCCTCCCATTTCCCTTCCCAAATATGCAGTTTTCTGATTCCTTCAGACAACTCTTATATGATTCCAAGATTCCAATCTTTATTGTCCTCCTCTGGAAATGTTTTAATTTATCATTTTTCATCCTAAAATGGAGCACACTAAATTTAACATAGAGATAGGCTGACCAGGGTAGAGTACCATGGCTTCTAACCTCTTCCTTAAAAGAGATGCCCAAGATTTCATTAACTTTCTTGGATGCCACATCCCCAAACTGACTCATACTGAGACCACTAAACCCTCTGATCTTTTAAACTGCTCTCTAGTCATGACTCTCCAATCTCAAACTTGTTGCATTTTTTCCAAAATTTATCTTCACTATATATTATATTAGATTTCATCCAGTCTTCTAGCCTGTTGAAATATTTTGGAATCCTGTTTCTACCATCTGCTATTTTAGTCATCCTCTCCAGATCTGGTATCATTAAAATTAGAATATAAACTTCTTGAAGGTAGGGATGGATTTATTCTTTGTATTTTTATCTCTAGTGCCTGACCAGTTCCTGGACTATAGTTCATTTCAATGATTTTCATTCATGTCCAAGTCTTTGTGATTCCATTTAGGGTTTTCTTGGCAAGGATACAGGAGTGATATGCCATTTCCTTCTCCAGCTTATTTTACAGGTGAAGAAACTGAGGCAAACAGTATTAAGCAATTTGCTCAGGGTCACATGGCTACTAAGTATACTAAGTATCTGAGGTCAGGTCCAGCACATCCACTGGGCCATCTAGCTGCTGATAGTAGGTGTTCATTAAGTTTTTGTTGATTGAGTGATCATTTGCTAATTTGATAAACATTTCATCTAGGCCTTTAAAAACGGTAATTGTTTTTTAAAAAGCCTCAGGGAGACTAGTTAGAAGCCTATTGCAATAGACCAGGAGTGAGGTGATAAGGTTATGATCCAGGGTGTTGGCTGCGTGAGTGGAGAGAAGATGATGTATTTATTAGAGGTATACATAAGAAGATAGAAATAACAAGATTTAACAGTATATTAAATAGTTGAGGTGAGCTTGAGTAGGAAGTTGAAGATGACACTATAGATGAGCCTAGATGAATGAGAGGATTATGGTGTCCTTAACAATAATAGGGAAAGGGCAGCTAGGTGGTGCAGTGGATAAAGCACGGGCCCTGGAGTCAGGAGTTAGTGAGTTCAAATTCAGCCTCAGACACTTAATAATTACCTAGCTGTGTGGCCTTGGGCAAGCCACCTAACCCCATTGCCTAGCAAAATAATAATAATAATAATAATAATAGGGAAGTTGGGAAATGGAAAAGGTTTTGGGGGAAAGATAATGAAGCAAATTTTGAATAAGCAAAGTTTAAAATACCCACAGAACATCTAATTTGAATTGTTTAAGAGGCAATTGGAGACTGAGACTGAACTCAGAAGAGAGTTTAGAATTAGACAAATAGATCTGAGAACCATCCCCAGTGAGATGACAGTTGAACACAGGGGAGACTGAGAAGGAGCAGCCAAACAATTAAGAGAAGAACCAGGAGAAATAAGTATCACATAGAAAGGAATGAGTATATGGGGGAGAGGGTGAACAATAATGTCAGAGAAGTCAAGAAGCATGAGTTTTGTGAAAAAATGGCAATTAAAATTTGGCAATTAAGAGTTCATTGATAAAATAATCTAGATAATAGTGAAAAATCTATGGCATGCATGAGAACCTACTCATTTTTAAAAATTAGCAAACCCTCAGCAACAATGAAATCCTCTATTACTTGGGTTTTTGTTTGTTTGGTTGGTTTTTTGGTAAGGAGTAGGATAGAATGGCCTGGTAGTGAGACAGTGAGAGATAACTACTGGATTGCTTCAGTGCTTCACAGGTATCTGTGTAATGTCACAGTATAATATCATTTATAAAGTGCTTTAAGGTGGGAGAGGTAAGTATTAATAACCAAAAATTCTGGAGATCCAGATTTCCCCCCTTTTTTTCCCCAAAGTTCTGATTTCAAAAGTTTAGTCTCTTGAAGGACATTTCTTATAATGAGATTGTGTTAATTTTCTTAACAATCTTGTTCAGATGCTACCCAGGTGGGGAAGTCATTTTGCTCTCCCGGGTTTGAGTAGGGATAAATTATTTGAATAGATTGCCCAAAGCTGGGGGAGGTCTGGCCCTAGGGATCTTATTTCTTAGATAAGGCTTTCTCTTATTCCCCTTATTTTAATATTCACTCTCCTTTTAATTGTTAACCAATCAGAATTGATTGTTACCCTTAAGACTACCTCAAAAGCCATGAACCTGCTGACATAATTGACTTTGATCTAAGAGAGAGATGGCAAATGACCTTTATCAAGAAACATGCTGGCATTATTAATAAAATGATTAAATTACTAAGAAATTTTGTTGGCTTGCCTATAGGCTAGCAACTGGTTTAAGGGTAAAACTTGAACCCAATTTTTTCCTTACTTCAAAACTAGCCTTCTTTCCACTATAACATACTGCCCCTAAGGAGTTATGGGTTGAAAAATTTGGGGAAGCATTAAACCTGAGGCTATGAAAGGTATAATATGCTTGGCCCCTGGTCTATAAGAAACTGATTAGACCATGCCTGTATTCTTTTGTAGTGTTATAGTCAAGTTGTGGATGAGACTGCAGCATCTTGATTTGAAAAAAGGGATTTGATTAGGACTCATTAAATTTTAATCATAAACTGAATTCAAAATAAATTGAAAACTGGTTGACAGAATACAAACAAAGGGTGCCGATAAATGGTTTTGGGGGCTTAGTTAGGGGAAGGTTTCCAGGAGCTTGTGAAGCAAAGATGGGCTGAATTTAATGAAGGTGTGAAGTATCTGGAAGAAGATAAATAGTATAGTAATTAAATGGAGTAAGAGCAGGAGTGAGGCTCCTGGATAATTAATAAGCTGGCTAACTGATTCCTAAGAAAGCAAAAGAAAAAAAAAAGTTAGATTTCAACAGCTGCTTGAGATATCCAATTTATCTTTTTTGGTCAGCAATAGGGTGAATAGAATTCTTTTGCAATCTCTACAACCTCTGATGGATAGGTGTTTCTCTTGTTAATACAGGCAACACTTCTATCTCAGTTTTATACAGATTTACATATGTTTCAAGATTGCCATTAGGAAGGTCCAAAAAATCTATCTGACTTTTGTCAGAGCTTCAGCTACAGTTTTTTAATGTCTTGCTTGGTTACTGGTAAGAAATATTTCATAAGAAGGTTCTAAGAGCCAGGAATAATAAAAAAAAAAACATTTAAAACTTTGCTAGTAAAAAATAATAATAAAATAAAACTGATACTACCCAGTACCTCTCATCCCCTCCCCCAAATGTATGCCAGCTTCATAGCATTGGTCTTCTTGGTAAATAATTGTGAAGGTTTTAAGTGAACTGTTTGGCCAAGAGTCAAACTCTAGCCAACAAATGCTTCCAACCTTACTTGCAAAATTTCCCAGACATAGAAGTTCTTCCGTTTCTCTTGCCAGAGGATTTGAAATAGTGGCAAGTGTTGGAGCCAAGGGAGCCCTAACTGCCCTTTAAAAAAAAATCATGCTCAGTAATTCTCCCTATGCAATGAATTGCTCTAAATTCAATTGGCTTTGAATATTTTTTTGAAACTTGAGTGTGGGAGTTACAGACTATAGGGAATGATCAGACAACATTTCTTTGCTAATGGACCATAAACATTCAAAAAGCTGAAACCATCATATGTGTCCAATTCAACTCAACGGAGCTTTGATTAAACCCTGATGGTATACAAGACACAGTGTTAGTTATTAGGAAAAACAAGACATTAAAAGACTGTAGCTGAAAGTGTATGACAGAGATCTGGGAAGGTGGCACTTGAGTCTTCAAGAAAGCTAAGGACTGTAAGAGGCCAAAACACAAAGAGAATGTCTTTCCAGCATTTGAAAAGAAATGGCATAAAAGAAGGAGATGGAAAGGCAAGTTCTGGAAACAGCAAATATTCCAGATAAAAGAACATCAGGTGTGTAGAGGGAAAGAAGAAGAACAAACCTGGAGTCTGGAGAGGGCCGTTTAGCTAGAAGTCAAAATCAAGAGGATGGAGGAATGACAATACTGGAAATTCCTGGAACTAGAAATTATTTCCTAATTTGGCAGAGTACAACCAAGTCTCCTAGGGCAAATAACTTCTATGGCTGAACTCAAATGTGTGCCTGCACACACACGCATGTATCCTCACAAGCCAAACAGGGAAGGGAAGGAAGGCTGTCAATCAAGTGGTAGAGAAGGCAAAGATATGGTGGCAAAGCTCCATCAATCACCTCAGTATTTCTTGGCATCAGATCCGAAATAAGAGAGTGAAGCCCCAGACACGGCCTGGTTGAGGGCTCATGAAAGCACCCACTCTACAGTCACCTTCAATTCTCCTCTCTCCAAGGCTCATCTTCAAGACCTGTGTTTAGGCTTATATGTCTGCTCATATGTAGACACAAGAATATACATGAACAACTGAAGAGAGGTAAATCTAGGCAAATATGGAAGACACTGTGGACTTGAGATGCATGAGAAGATAGAGGGACAGCTGGGAAGCAGAAACTAGTTTAGGACTGATGAGCATGGAGTTCATGAGAGACCCTTAAGAAAAAGTTTCCTAATACAAAAATGACATATCACAGAGAAGCAATGGGATTATATTAATTAAAAAAAACACAACCACAAAAACAGATATTTGACTTGGGGTTGTCTCTCTGTTAGAATGGAAGCTTCTAGAGGGCAGGAATTGTTCCACTTTTGTCTTTGTATCTCAGAGTCTATTAAGCAAACATTAAGAGCAGCCAGATGGTTCAGTAGAAACCTGAGTTCAAATGCTACTTTCAGATCCTGGACAAATCACTTCATCTCTATTAATCCACTGAAAAAGAAAATGGCAAACCTCTCCAGTATCTATGCCAAAAAAGTCCCATGATCAGTGTGATTCATGACTGAAATATGGTAGATTGATTGATTCATTCATTCATTAACAATAATAGTAGCTAATTTGGAACTATGCCCAAAGGGCAACAAAAATGTGCATACCCTTTGACCCAGCAATACCACTACTGGTCTATATCCTGAAGAGATGAAGAAAAAGGGTAAAAAGGTCACTTGTACAAAAATATTCATAGCAGCCCTGTTTGTGGTGGCAAAGAATTGGAAATCCAGTAAATGTCCTTCAATTGGGGAATGGCTTAGCAAACTGTGGTATATGTATGTCATGGAACACTATTGTTCTATTAGAAACCAGGAGGGACGGGATTTCAGGGAAGCCTGGAGGGATTTTCATGAACTGATGCTGAGTGAGATGAGCAGAACCAGAAAAACACTGTACACCCTAACAGCAACACGAGAGTGATGTTCAAACTTGAAGGACTTGCTCCTTCCATCAGTGCAACAATCGGGAACAATTTTGGGCTGTCTGAAAAGGAGAGTACCATCTGTATCCAGATAAGGAGCTGTGGAGTTTGAACAAAGTGCAAGGACTATTCCCTTTAATTTAGAAAAAAAATAGATATCTTATTGTCTGATCTTGTTACCTCTTAGAATTCTTGTCTCTTCTCTAAGGATTTCTCTCTTTCTAATGATTTCTCTCTCATCACACCCAATTCGGATCAAGGTACAACATGGAAACAAAGTAAAGACTGACAGATTGCTTTCCGTTGGGGGGGAGTAAGATTGGGGGGAAAATTGTAAAACTCAAATAATATCTTTAATAAAAATTAATTAAAAAACAATAATAGCTAACATTAATATAGCACTCTTTTCCAGGCATTGTGTTTTCATCCATTATGAAGGATCACATTGGGGTGGGGCAGCACAATGAATAGAGCACTGACCCTGGAGTCAGATGGACCTGAGTTCAAATCCAACCTCAGACACTTAATGCTTACTTAGCTATGTGACCTTGGGCAAGTCACTTAACCCCATTGTCTTGAAAAAAACAAAAAGAAAAGGGATAGAACACATTATTTAATGGGTCTTGTTTTTGCTCTCATTATTTTGCCATTGATGCTTACGGTTTATCTATACTTTATAAAAGGAATACAAGATTTTCTGTAGCAGAAAGTTCAGAAGTTCAAAGGATTCTCTTGTAGCACATTCAACAATATGTAAAGATACAAATATAATTTAGGCAAGCTATATACAGTACTCTCCCTTGTATCTCTCTTCTTCTTCTTCTTCTTCTTCCTCTTCCTCCTCCTCCTTCTCTCCATTAAAAAAGAATTCTCCAAATATTATGAATTTTCTTCTCTTCCTTTTTCATTTTCAAAGACCCTGACAGATGCTATCTTTCTCTGTCCCTTGGACCCACTATGCTTCCACCTTCTTCCTAGATTGACTTTGCTTCCTGATTTGCCAATCGTATGAGCACACATGTGTTACTGGTTATAAGGGGAGAGTTTGAAGGAGAACTGTAGAAAGAGGAAATTACAAGCTATGTGACCTCAGACAATACATAAAACTTTTCTGAACCTACCTATTTCAACTTGGTTGTTGTGAGAAAAGCATTTTTTTAAAGTTAAGTGCTAAAATTATTTTTATTTTGTGTAGGTCTGGGATTTCATCTGTATAGTATATCCTCAGTTGAGGTCAACTTCTACTAATGAAGATCTATATGGAGTCTTAGTTGCTTTGGGGCACTAAAAGGTTAAGGGACTTTCCTATGATCACAAAGTGTGTGTTATAGGCAGGACTTGAACCCACGTCATGCTCACTTGGACCAGCTGTCTATCCAATACATCATGCTATCTCTCAAACTGCTAATTATCATCATCATCATCATTATTTTTATCAGTAGTGGAATGGTAGTCCAAGTTAGTAGTTGGAGGAGGAGGAGGAGGAGGAGGAGGAGGAGGAGGAGTAACTCATGAATTTTGACAAATCCCTGGGGAAGCAAGTCACTAGGAATGTCCCTACTTAGTGAGCATCTTAACCCAAAGAATATTTCCCCTGCCAAATTTTCCTGAAATGTCCCAAGTTACCTTCTTTGTTAGTTGAACTGGTAGCCCCCAAAGTAGTACAGTGACCATAATACTAAGAGTCTGACAAAGCTTGACTGATATAGGGCTGCAGCACCATAAAAATAGGATTGTGGCATGACATTTGGGAATCAGAGCTGTCTTGGCAGCTGAGGAATATTTAATTCAATGTTTGATAATGATGCTGACTATAAAATCCAGTAACTAAGCTCAGGTGATGCATCCTTGAAAACCCCAGAATCCCCTCAATATCTCACCCCAAAAGAAAACAAAAACATCCTAAACATACCCTTCAGACCTTAAATAAGGTATGGATTAGAAAGACAACTAATGCCACTTATTAAGGTATGTGCTGGATATTGAATTAGACTCTGAAGATTCAAAGATAGAAAGATTTAAGTGTATTTAGAGAGTCCTGATGTAGTCCCTGTCCTCAAAGAGCTTATATTTTAATGGAGAGATAGACTATAATAACAGATAAGTAAATATAGGTTATATACTAAATAAGTATACAGTTATTGGAGGAGGAGGAGGAGGAGGAGGAGGGCTCTAGGAACTATAAAAAACATAAAAGGTCTCTTGAAGGGACAGCATATCTCATTCAGCATAAACCTATTCTGAATTTCATTTATGGTGCCTGCTAGCAGTTGCCAGAAACACAAGAGAGCTGGGGGAAGGGAAAAAAGAAAAGAAGGAAATTGTTGCCTGGATAGCATTAAGTATTCTTTATGTCATCAAACAGGGTTTCTAATCACAGTTTGTCGATCTAGAGAGTATACAGGATGTGTTTTGTAGTTTCCTTTCTGAGGATATTAAAGGTGTCACAGACATTTATTATCCCCAGAAAAGAGTAATTTCAGCTACTCTGTAATTCTGCACTTCTCAGCTGCTAGGTTTCCCAATGAGTCCTCTGGACAGCACTTGCCTCACTTTAGATAGTGGAAGCTATAAAATGATTTTTTCTCCTAAACAAAGTTCATAAAGTTCGTTCTCTTTTCTGTTCTAATCAACATTATCCAACCCTGGTCCTACAAGTCACGTCTGAACCACAAGTAATCTTTTTTTTTTTTTTTTTAAGTTTTTTGCAAGGCAATGGGGTTAAGTGGCTTGCCCAAGGCCACAGAGGTAGGTCATTATTAAGTGTCTGAGGCTGGATTTGAACCCAGGTACTCTTGACTCCAAGGCCGGTGCTCTATACACTTCGCCACCTAGCCGCCCCCACAAGTAATCTTCTAGGGGGCACAGCTCTCAGCACTGCACCCCCATACTGTTTCAAAACTTATTGGTGAATCAGTGGGGAAGCAGAAGAGAGAAACTTGAGTAGAAGAGAAACAGCAAACAAATGAAGATGGGAGAGTGTTTTCCTCTTCTAAGCCCACTCTTCTCATCCTCCCATTTGCCTACAAATCGCAAATGGGATTTCACATTCCATTTTTCAAGCATTTATGGAACACTTACTCTCTAATTCAACAAGCATTTATTAAGTGCTTCCTGTGTGAAAGCCATTGTATTAGGTGCTGGGAATACAAAATAAAATAAAACCATTCCCTGCTCTCAAGAAAATTAGAATTGATTTGGTGTAACATACAATAAAAAAAATCCATTTATTCTATGGATTGCTAGTGGTATCACTGTGGGGGTTACAAAAATAACGTGGCTCAGGTAGACATCATTAAAAGAAAGGAAATAATTAGGTCACTGCTAAGACCATCTATCATAGCTCTCCCTGATGTAATGAAACTCAAGTTCTTTTTGGCGGCTGTCTGCTTCTCAGGGTGGGGGTGGTCTTTGCTATGCCAGGACCAAAGAGACCTCCCACCAAGTACAGAACATTCGAGAACATTCATCCGAGTTTGGCATCTACGATCCAGGATCCAGCACTTCTGGACTAGTTTTCCCTGAAGCTTCTTTTTCAGAGCCAGGAAACGAATGGCTTCTGGAGGGAAAACACAGCAGCCCACCAACTCACTGAAAATCGGGAGAAACTGCCTGGCCTCACTAAGCAAGTGTCGATTTTTCTCAGCTTTGAATCAGGGATGCAAGAAAACTCGGGAACTGTCTTCCCAGCGCCGCCACTGACGTCTGCGGTGGCCCGGGGCCAGCCACTTCCCTTTTGCCAGTCTTAGCTCTCTTCTCAGGACAAATGGGAATCTGTCATCTTATTGTGGGAACACCAGGTTCCCTCGGCAAATGTTTTCTCGGCCAAGACCCAGAACTGGGGAACAGGGTCCTGCTTCCCCCAAAGAGTTAATTTTTGCCTTCTTGATTGAAATTCGAAACCACCAAGCCACACTCAAGCAGAAGAGGGAAAGATTCCACAGGGCTCTTCTTTTCTCTAAACCAGAGCCCGGCGAAATAAAGGGGGAGGGGAGGAGGGGGATGGGCAAAGGAGACCGGCCATTTCAAGAGATGAGGAAGGAAAACACAATTCTTTTAAAAAAATGGGTCAGTGGCTGGAAAACAAGGCAGGGCAGCCGCAATCTGGAAACCACTCACCTTTAGAGACTCAGGATGGATGAAGCCTGACAGCCCAGGGATTGGGAAGAGGCAGAGAGAGGGGGGCCCCTCTCTCCCCCTCCCCTCTCTTGTCCCTTCTTAAACCGTCCTCAGGGTTTGGGTGACTCTGGGCGTCTCTGTCTCGCTCTGTCCTGTCTAGTCTCAGGTAAGTTGTAGAACAGGCTTTGAATCAGGAAGTGGGAGTTCTATGCAAATCACAACTGAGAACTAGAAAGCTCTGTCTCAATATTTTCCTGTGGGGGAGTGAACCTACGGCGAAGTCACTTTATTTCTTAAAACCGAAACCTCCTTCCTTCATGGACTAGAAAAGTCCAGCGACCAATTAGGTTTCCTCTCTCCCTGGGCGTCCAGGGCTAAAGAAGACGAGTGGAGGAATGCCAGGGGGACTTGGTGGCAACTCCCTCTGGCCCCAGCTCCCCGAGAAGCTCCCCCGGCTAATGGCTGTTCTGGCTGGTTAATTATTGTTATCAATTAGTCGAGGTCTCCCAATGGGAAGAGAAAGAGTGTTTCATGGGGAAAGAGCTTGAGAGGATTTGAAGTAAGGATCTGTTGGGGGATCTCTGGAAGAATCTTCCTAAGCTGTGTGAGCAACCTTGGCCAAAGCCCTCAGCAATCCGAGCCTGGGGGCGATAAGGTAAGGGGGTTCAGAGGACCCCTGGGACATTTTCTAGCCCTAAATAGGAAATCCTATAAAATGAAGAGGTTCCTATGGCAGAAGCTAATTTGATTGAAAACAAAACAAAACACCTTTGCTCCTTGAGTTCCAGAAAGATTCATTCTGAAGAGTTCCTTCTTTGAAGCATGGGGAATTCAGTGTATCCGTAAGCCACTCTTTTCAGGTTATGTTGTTCATCTGGGTTTCCTCCTTTCATCAGATCCATTTAATTCCCCTTCTTTTAGTCCATCAACCACTTGGTGCGGTGAAAAGCTCAGTTGGAATTAGGGTGAGAAGTCATTGGTCTAAATGTAGGCTCTGCCATATCTGGGCCTCAGTTTCCCCAAATGTATAGAGGATTGGATTGGTTAGATGATCTCTAGCTAGGTCCCTTCTGAGTCAATATATCACCCTCCTGATGTCTTTGCTTCTCTTTAAGAATGAAGGATGAAATGTATACCATGGAAACATTGTAAAGACTGACAAATTGCCTTCTGTGGGGGGTGGGTGGAGGGAAGTAAGATTAGGGGAAAAAATTGTAAAACTCAAAATAAATAAAATATTTAAAAAAAAGAATAAAGGATGAATGTCAACAAAGAAGTCTCTTCTAGATCTAAGTCTGAGTCAGCATCACCTGTGACTTAGGTGATAGAAGTCAGACTAAACAAAATAAAGAATATATGGTTCTTAAGGGTGGCTAGGTGGTGCAGTGGATAAAGCACCTGCCCTGGAGTAAGCAGTACCTGGGTTCAAATCCAGTCTCAGACACTTAATAATTACCTAGCTGTGTGGCCTTGGGCAAGCCACTTAACCCCATTTGCCTTGCAAAAACCTAAAAAAAATATATATATATATATATGGTTCTTTTCCTCTCCAGAAGCCCACAGTTTTATTAAGTCTTTTGGGATAAGAACTAAACCTATAGTTTCAGGGGAGGAAGTTCCTTCCCCTAATGTAAATCGTCAGAAATGGGGACAAATGGAAGTAATCCTAACTCTAGCCTTAAGTAGATACAATCTCAGATAGCCAGTCTCCTCCAACCCTCTCTGGTTTACACCAACTTCACTTGTGTAATTTATTTGGTAATCCAAGGGGGCCTCTCTACTCCCTGTGATTGCTAAATTATGCCATCCAGAGCAGTCTTGGGCAGGATTCTTTATTTTTTTTAATTTAAAATCTCAAAAAAATATTTATTTTTCAACTACATGCAAAGATAGTTTTCAGTAACCATTTTTTGTAAGGTTTTGAGTTTCACATTTTTCTCCCTTCCTCCCTTTCCTTCCCTTCCCCCAATAGAGAACAATCCAATATAGGCTATACACATATAACTACATTAAACATTTTCCCACATTAATCATATTGTGAAAGAAGAATCAGAACCAAGAGAGGGGGGGAAAGCCATAAAAAAATAAAACAATTTTGGAAATAGTAAGCTTTGGTTTGCATTCAGACACTATAGTTTCTTCTTTGGATGTGGATGGTATTTTCCATCACAAGTTCAGACAGGAATCTTACACAGCAAGATGTCTTCTTGGTTTTTGACCTCTCTGGCTCTTTTCCTAAGCAGTGAATATTTGGAATCTCTTCATTTCTGCATAAATGCTTTCTTTATCTTTTTATTTTATCCAGGTTTGTTTCTACATATATTGGGCCTAGTTCTTGAGATTATATTTATTCTACTGACAGTCTTCATTTACAAATAAGACTTAGCCCTTTGATCTCTGAACTCATCATTATCCTGAAGGATTGACCCGACTGGGGTATTCACATCTCATCAGAACCCACTGCCCTTCTGATTGGATCCACAGACTGAGGGGCTATGGGCTGCAGGGCTTCCTCATGTCCTACTAGCTATACTGCTTTTGAGCTCAAAACATCAAGAGAACACATTTTTTTAAAGTTCCTAGGTTAAAATTTTGCTTTAAGAAAATAATCTGGAGTTCTCACGGTCAACCCAGGAATACTTGCCATTGCTGGGCATTGAGAATAACTCGGTGACTCCCTGTAACCTATTGAATAAAGCCTTAACTCATTGACTTGGAGTATGAGGCCCTCCCCCCACCCCAGTCATGTACAACCTGAGCCCTACCACATACTCCAGGCTCCAGTCAGATTATATTTCTTGTACTGCAGTTATATTGCTCTTATCTTTGCTGTCAACATTCCTTATGTTTTAATTGACTTTAGCCAGATTCCTATCTGTTGTCTGCTGAAATCCTCCCCAATCTTCAAGACTGAACCTAAATGTCTTTTCCTCCATGATACAGAAATGACCCTCTCCTCCTCATAGCTCACATAGCACCTTACTTTCATGTGTCCCTAGACATTAACAAAGCTTTTTTTTAAAAAAGATTTAATAAATTCATTTTTTTCAACTGCAAGCAAAGGTAGTTTTTAACAATCATTTTTTTTAAGATTTTGAGTTTCACATTTTTCCCCCTCCCTCCTTCCCTCCCTTTCCTCCTACCTCCCCTTGACAGTGAGAAATCTAATATGGGTTATACATGTATAACTATGTTAAACATATTTCCATATTTTTCATGTTGTGAAAAAAGAATCAGAACAAAAAAAGAAAAACCATGAGAAGGAAAAAACAGAAAACATGAAACAAATTTTAAAAATTGAAAATAGTATGCTTTGTCTGCATTCAGCCTCCATAATAGTGACTTCTCTGAATATGGATGGTATTTTCCATCACAAGTCCCTTAGAATTGTTTTTCTTATATCATTGTCCTTCTGAGAAGAGCAAATCTGTGTTGTTGTTACCATGCTCTTCTCTCCCACACTTAGGGCCTGACTCTGTGTTCACTTGTGCTACTTCAAGTCCCTTCTTTTCTACACAGAGGCTGAACCAATCGTCCTCAATACAGTTGCTTGTTTACAAGTCAGACATCCCTGAAGCAGAACAAGATGTCACAATGTCAGGGCTAGATAATAAGACCATTGGATTTGGACCTGGTTGAATAACTGGATGTAAAAAATAGTCAATAAGGATTCAAGTTCAACAGACATTTGTTAAACATGTTCTACATTCCAGTTACTGGATTAAGGGAGATACAAAGAAAACTTCCTGCCCTCAAGGAGGTTATATTCTAATGGTGTATATATAAAATGATGATCATATTCATTTGCCACTTTAATGTTTGCAAAGAGCTTTACATGTTGTTTCATTCAATCCTCACAACAACCCTACTTTATATTCATGTTTAACCATAATTATTTCTAATAGCCCTAATATTATTTCCATTTTACAGATTAGGAAACTGAAGTTGGGATAGGTTAAATGACATTCCCAGAGCACACAGCTAATATGAATGACTTAGGCAGGATTCAAACTCAGGTGCTTCCTCATCCAGTGCTCCATCCACTGTGATACCCAGCAACTCCCAACTCCATTTAACATTTTTATTAATGTCTTGAATGAAGGTGCTTATTATATTTGCAGATAACATGAAAATGGAAAGAATAGCTAATGTACTGGATGACAAAGTAGGGATCCAAAAAATTTTTGCTTGGGTTCTTAATCTAAGGTCGCTAGAACTTTTAAAAAATATTTTGATAACTGAATTTCAGGATGATTGATTTCCTTTTTTAAGCCTATGATTTTTTTTATTTTATGTACAAAAAAAATTATTCCCATCAAGTTCACTGCTTTTGGACTTCTCTGACACCCTCTTACATGCTTTCCTTCCCAACTCATTATTAGGAAATCTTACTAGCTGCAAAACTGAATTTCCCTGGGCTAGAATAAGGGGCTAAATTCAATAAAGTAAAACATAATAGGCCAATGGAAATTCCTACACTTGATTTAAAAAAAAAAACCAACTTCACAGGCACACTATGTGGAAATAACTTGAATGAAAAAAATCTGGAAGATTTAGTGGACTGCAAGCTGATATGTGTCCAGAGTATGGTATGGAAACAAAAAAGGCTCAAGTTCTTTAGCCTGCTTTAAGAGAGGCATCAAATGTAAAATGAGGAAGGGAATAATCCTAAAGTTCTCTGACCTGGTGGAATCATATCTGGGATATTGTTTTCCTTGTTAGTTCTTCCATGTTTTTGGATGGGCATTGATGAGCTGAAAAATGTACAGAAGATGAAGATCCGTATGGTGAAGGGATTGGTGATTATAAGAAGACTTTTTGAAAGAACTAGGAATATTTAGCCTGGAGAAGAAAAGGGTTGGGGATATGTGGTGGTGGTGGGGTAATCTTTGAATTAACAAATGAAAAATAATTTACTAAGCACTCTATGCCAAGTGCTAGAGGTGTGAATAAAAAAACTAGACTAATATTTTCAAGCATTTACACTCTATTTGGGGGCAATAACATACAAAAGAATGTTTAATTGGAAAGGTTCTGGAGACTGAAGGGACAGTGGTGTGGTGAATGGCAAGGGCCAGAAGTCCCTAGACCAATTACTTAAGTAATTAGGGTGATGAAGCAAGACAACGTGGTACTAAGGCCAGAGGGATCTGGGTGGAAGGAAAACTGGTAAGGCCTGGTGCTCCTCTTACGAGAAGGGATGGATTTTTTCACTTCCATCTCATTTAATACTGTGAATAGTCAAGCAGCCTGGCAAGGTGAAAGGCAAATGATAGGGAGAGTTGGGTGGTGATTTCTTTCTGTTTTTGTTCTCTGATGGTAGGAAGGAGAATGATGTTTAAGTGACTCAGAGAATAGATTTGCCTGACTGTCAGGAAGACCTGAGTTCAAATTTGACCTCACATACTTGTTAGCTGTTTGACCTTGGGCAAGTCATTTAACCTTGCTTGCCTTGCTTTCCTCATCAATAAAATAAGCTGGAGAAAGAAAGGGCAAACTCCTCAAGTGTCTTTGCCAAGAAAACCTTAAATGGGGTCAGAAAAAGTCAGACAAGACTGAAAAATGATTCAACAACAAAAGGAGAGGGGAATGCAAGGGGTGAAAGAGGGATTAAGTTTATCTTGCTTAATCCCAGAAGATAGTAATGGCAACGGGTAGAAGATGGAGAATATACATTTCAACTGTGTATAAAACTTTCCTAACAGTTAAGTCCATCCCAGAGTGGAAGGGCTGCTTCCAGAGGTAGCATTCTCTTTCACTAGGAATCTTCAAGTTAGCTGACCATTGACTGGCAGTGTGAAAGAAGCTATTCTTAATCAGATACTATCTGGACTACATAACCCCTAAAGTCCCTTTCCAACTTTGACATTCTGTAATGCAATAGGTCACATTTACATTACAGTTATTTGTGTATATTTTAATACTCCCTCAATGAGATTATAAATTTTAGAGAACAGGAATATTTGTTTCTCTGCCAACCCCTATCATAGTGCTCAATATCCAATAAATACTCAACATGGGGGTGATGTTCAACCTTGAAGGACTTGCTCATTCCATCAGTGCAACAAATCGGAGACAATTTTGGGATGTCTGCAATGGAGAATACATCTGTATCCAGATAAAGAGCCGTGGAGTTTGAACAAAGTTCAAGGACTATTCCCTTTAATTTAGAAAAAAAATCGAGATATCTTATTGTCTGATCTTGTTATTTCTTAGACTTTTTGTCTCTTCCTTAAGGATATGATTTCTCTCTCCACACTCAATTTGGATCAATGTACAGCATGGAAACAAAGTAAAGACTGACAGATTGCTTTCCATGGTGGGGAGGAGGGAAGTAAGATTAGGGGGAAAATTGTAAAACTCAAATAATAACTTTAATAAAAAAAATAAATACTCAACAAATGTTTGTTGCATCCAACCAAATAAATGGAGCCATGCAATTCATTCTACAAATTGCTATATGCAATGGACTCTGTTGGCATTGAGGAAAGAAATAGATAAATAACATATGGTTCCAACTTTCAAAGACATGAGGAACATCTCTTTGAACACATATGAAGACCTGACAGTATAATAGGTATTTTGCTGAAAATATCAGATGGATCCTGTCTTTAAGGAACTTTAGAACTGAGTCCCCCCCCTTAATTCAATATAATAATTATATAAGATAATATAATAAATAAATGCAATATAATAAATATGAACAATGTTGGTTTAGTCACTTAACCTCTTACTGCTTTAATCAGCCCTCTAAGATTATAATTTGTTAACAAAGTGCCAATCTAAATTGGTAGAAGGAGCTTTCTCATCCAGGAGATGAAACTATTAGTGAAATCCCAAATCCATTTCCTACCTCTACCCTGTCAATGAAATCTCAAGTCCATTTCCTAAACTTTACCTTCCTTACATGATCACTGTGTTATTTGAGTCTTTATTACATACTTAGGTTCTTGCCAAGGTTACTCTTAGTACAATCATCTCTGAGAAACTCTCAGCAGCAATCCATTGGAAAAGGGTGCAGGAAATGAAGTAGCTGTTCTCCATGTGCAGTTTCCAAGGTGATGGCACCATACAAACACATCCTGAAACCTCTAATGAGAGTCAGCCCTTGATTTTGTTTGAGAACTGGAGTTCAACTTTTGGGAGTTTTTGTGTTTGCCCAATCCTAGCATTACTCAGTGTCTTGCAAACCAGCCTGGGGAAAACCCTCCATAGATTTAGACAAAATGATAGGGAACTCTTTTCTCTGCCTATCACAGGATCCTCTGAAGTATGCTCTCAAAGGAAACAGTGGAAACATCCAACAACCACTGGATAAGCTTTGACTTTTTACTTCTAATTTCTATGATTATTAGGCTGGCATGAGTACCATTTGAAGTTCCTATGATATTTTAGATACTTTATAATGACCACACCTTATAATTATACACACAAATCAGGTGATTGAGTTTTGTTACAGAGTCAGATAGTAAATATACTTCATAGGATCATAGATTAGAGAAAAGACCTAAACACCATCAGTCCAACCACTCTTTAGAGCTTCCCACCCTCTGAACAGTTTCCTACTCTCTAGGCATAGTTTTTTGTGGAGAAATATTTGCATTTAATAAAAGTATTTTATAGATAATACCTTTCCCAAAGGAATCATTCTAAAGATGAACCTTTCAGGTACAGTGCTTGATTGATTTGGAAGATATTTTCCAGTCAGTCAATCAATCAATAAACTATGCACCAGAAACTGTCAAGTCTTTCAGATTCTCCTTTGGAAATGTTAGGTATAAGCAAGCAAGTTAGCAGACTAGGTTAACAAACCTTTGAGTACCTTGCTTGCTTTCATCAGCTGGTTGCCAATGAACCTCTAAGTATTTTAGAAAAGAAGATTTGTCTGTTTGATTTCTTAAGGAATGAATATCACTTTCCTGGCAGCTCTGAAATCTTATTTTTCCCCCTATTCTTTTTGTTTTCAAGGCAATTTAGTCCAAGTGACTTGCCCAGGGGGCATAGCTAGTTAGTACCTGAACTCAAATTTGAACTCAGTTCCTTCTCACTCCGGGACTGGTGATCGTTCCATTGACTTACCTGGCTGCCCAGTTTTCCCTTAATTTTTATAAGACCAATGTCCCCATTAGCTAAGTGAGGGCTAGCTGCAATTCCCTGAAAAACCTGTCAAGAGGAGTTCAGAGACCATTTAATTTGTCTCTTAAATAATTTAATCTTGTTTCTGAACTCCAGACCTACATTGTTAACTGCCTTTGCACATCTCTACCTGACTGACTTGGCAGCACCCCAAACTCAACAAGTCTTATGTGAATTCATCATCTTTCTCTAATAAACTCGTCATTCTTCCAACTTTCCTATTTTTCTAATGGCACTACCATTCTCCATCATCTCTAATTTCACCCTTTCCCTTATCCCCATCCAATCAGTTCCTGAGTCTTTTAAATGTATCCAATTTGTCATATTTCTTGTATCTGTCCCCTCTTCTTCACTAACACAAGTCACCTCCTCAATAAGCATTTGTTTATGAAATGCCTACTATGTGACAGGCACTCGAGGACCAGTGTTCTAGCTACCTAGTTGCTCTGTATCCCTAGCATCTTGGGTTGGGGGCGGGGAGTACAGTTAACTGTTGCAGTGGATAGAGTGACTGATCCTAGAGTCAGGAAGACCTCAATTCAAATCCAACTTCAGACACTTACAGCTATGTGTCACCCTGGTCGAGTCACTTAGCCTTTCTTTGTTTCAGCTCCCTCAACTGGAAAAAAGGAATAATAATAATAATAGTATCTACCTCCCAGGGTTGTTGAGAGGATCAAATGAGACGATAATGTATTTAAAACATTTAGCATAGTTCCTGGCTTGTTGCAGGCACCGTATAGATGCTAGCTATTTTTATTATTGTTGTTTATATAAATTGTGGCCCTTTGTATCATCTGAAGCTCCCATGGTATTTTAAATATTTTATAAGGATCACAGTTTGATCATTATAAGGATAAGGAGGATAGTAGGCAGGATTACGTTTGGTATTTTTAGGGACTTTATGCTTTCTGAAACAAAGATTTAGTGTTTTAAAATTGATAAGTTACACGGTGCCTGACATAGTAAAGACTTACTTAACTAGATGATTGACTCCTTTTCCATTGATATTGTATGGCTGTCATTCAGGAATACCTGTCCCCAAAGGAGTCGCCTTATGACCAAATGGAGAAGTGTGGGGTGAGCCTGAATAATCTGTAATATATTACCAAGGAAGAATAGAGCAGAAGAGATATAACAATACCATCAGAGAGATTATATAAATGAAAAAGGACATGAGTCAATCATGTAGAGAGGGAAAGGGATAACAGGGACAATTATTTGTGTCTCTCCTCTGGTATCCAGAGAATAAGAGATTCAGAACCTGGGATCTGTGTTTGTGAGCTTGAATGGGGGGAAAATTGCATTTTTATTTTTAACATAATTGGTTTCTTTTGTAATCCAAGGTATTTTATTATATGCATTAAAAACATGATTTTGAGAAGGAGTTCACTGACTTTTCCAGACCATCAGAAAGATCTGTGACACAGGAAAAGGTTATGAATTCTGATCTAGAGGAATGTTCTAGATCTATAAAAGGACAGGGATTTGAGTTTTATAGAATGAGAAGGAATGAAAGGATTGCAATCTGTACCACTGGAATTGGTATCCCCATTAATAAAATTCCCTAATCTATTAAAGTATTAAAATATCCCTAGCACTCTGCACTGTGTCTCAGTGTCCCAGGATGTGGCTAATATCTATGTTAAGTGTGTATGGGTCTATTTCTTCAAATTTATTGGCATATTTGCAGGTGCCACCAAAAGAAAGTTATCAAGACGTGGTGAATTCAGTCCCTGAGTTAATAATCTAAAAATTATTAACTATTCCTAAATTAAAAACATGTAAGGTAACTGGATAAATATTAGACAAGTACACAGATAAAATTAATAGTCAGTTCTTGATTTCCTTCCTATAATAAAAGGGAGAGATGACAGGTGATGCAGAATAGCAAAAATATCTAAAAATAACCTATTTTTCATGAGTGTTTGTTATTCTAAAAGTTCACTTTAAGTCAGATAATGAATATATGCTATAAAAAAGCTGATTCAGGAACTGAATCCTACACTTCTTTTTTTATGTAATTTTCTGGTCATTCAATGCCAGTCAGTCAATTAACATTTATTAAGTGCCTACTATGTGTTAAGTGATGGGTATACAGTTTAATGGGGGATACAACATGCTAGCAACTACATACAAACATGCTACAACTAGGATAAACTGGAAATATTCAGCAGAGGAAGGCATTGAAATGAAAAGGAATCAGAAAAGACTTCCTGTAGAACACAAGTTTTAGTTGGAATTTGAAGGAAGCTGGGAGACAGAGATGAGAAGGCATTTCAGCATGGAGGACACCCAGTGAGAATGTCTGGACTCTGGAGTTGGAATTTTTAAATTCAAGAACCAGCAAGAAGACCAGTGTCACAGAATTGAACAGTATTTGGGGTAAGAGGAATGGAAAAGGGTATAAGACTGGAAGAAGAGGGGCAGGATACAAAAGACTTTGAATGGCAAACCAAAGACTATATTTGAACCTGAGGTCACAGAGGACCCCCATAGTTTATTGTATAGGAGTCTGTGTGAAATGGTCAGACCTTCATTTTAGAAAGACGGCTCTTACAGCTAAGAGGAGGATGTCCTGGAGTGGGAGAGACATAGAGATGTGCCTCTCTGAGTTGAGAAAAGATAAATATTATTTCCCAGACTGATATGGATTTAGATCTGACTCATTTCTTCCTTCAGATTCAATTCAAGTCACTAAATGCTAATTGCCTACTTCATGCAAGGCTTCAAGTTTGACACTGGGATATAAACAAAAACAGATCAATCTCTGCCTTGGGACTTCTCCAGTGTGTGACTGAGGAGTAATATAATTATATATATATATATATATATATATATATATATATATATATATATATATATATATATATATAAAATTGATTTTGAGAGATCCAGAGCACTAACAGTTAGGGAACTTCATTGCAATGAGAGACCTCATATTGTAGATCATCCCTAAGGATTCTTAGAGCTAGGGGTATATACATTCTCTCATGGGAGCCCACCTTCCTACAGTCACAGAGGCAGGAAATGTAATGACATCAATGAAGAACAGTTCTTGGGCTAGTTTGAAGGAAGGGGAGTAATAAGAAATAACTGGAAAGGAAGAAGGGAGGTCAAGCTGATTCTGCATGCTAGCTTAAGAGCATTAAGAAGCCACTGAAGAGTTTAATTAGGGAAGTAATATGATCAGATCTGTGTTTTAGGACTATTCATTTGGCAACTGAATGGAAGAATGACTTGGGAGAGGAGAGAATGGAAGCAGACCAATTGGAAGGATGTTGAAGTAGCATAGGCGAGAAAGCTTGAAGTATGAAAGAGATTGTAGAAGTAAAGAAAAAGGGGGAAAAGTGTGAAAGATATGAAGGTAGAATTCACAAGATTTGGCAATTGATTGGGGGGGGGTAAGAGAAAACAAAGAGTCAAGGATAATTCCAAGATCTCAAACCTTATTGTCATTGTCTTTCTCCTTCTCCTTCTCCTTCTCCTTCCTCTTCCTCTTCCTCTTTTCACTTTAAGGTTTGCAAAGCACTTTTTACATATTATTTGATTCTCATCTCAACCCTGGGAGGTAGGTATTATTATTGTTGTTCCTGTTTTACAGATGAGAAAACTGAGGCACACTTGGTGAATTGATTTTCCTAAAGTCACAAGGATAGTCTATTTTCCTGACTCCAGGTACAGTACTTGATCCACTTTGGTCCCTAGTTGCCTCTAGTTGAAGGATGGAAATGGAAAATTTTTTGTAGGAGGAATATTTGACATGATACTTTTGAGATCTCTAGAAGACATTCAGATAAAGTCATCTAGCAGACATTTGGTAATGTTGGCTTGAAATCTGGGAGAGATATCAAGTTTTAACTGTATAAAGAACTGGCATATGGAAATGTCAATAGTTTTGCTTTCTTGAGCTCCATAGGGAAGAACCAGGACCAATGGTTGGTACTTGCAGAAAGGCACATTTAAGTTCAACTAAGGAAAAACAGCATAATTATTAGAGCTGTCCAGAAGTGGAAGAGGGGGGTGGCTAGGTGGCGCAGTGGATAGAGCACTGGCCCTGGAGTCAGGAGTACCTGAGTTCAAATCCGGCCTCAGACACTTAATAATTACCTAGCTGTGTGGCCTTGGCAAGCCACTTAACCCCATTGCCTTGCAAAAAAAAGCAGAAGTGGAAGAGGCTTTCTCAGGAGGTAGTGAATCTCCAACCCATCCTGTATTCAAATAGAGTCATGGTGACTGTCTTGGAGAGATACTGTAGAGGTATCTTGTCTGGTATAGATGGACAAGGTGACTTTCAAAGCCCCTTTGAACTCTATTATACTGTCACTAAGAAAAATCACCAGGATAGGTATATAATTATGGAACCCTGATGAATCTGAGATTTCTCCACAATTTCTTCCTTGAGGACAGACAGGACTGACCCTAGATAACTAGGCAAAGTTTATCTTTAACCTCTATAGACATCTCTAGCTGCTTCTTGGG
This sequence comes from Macrotis lagotis, assembly GCF_037893015.1. NCBI lineage: Eukaryota > Metazoa > Chordata > Mammalia > Peramelemorphia > Peramelidae > Macrotis > Macrotis lagotis. The sequence goes on from NC_133662.1 coordinate 113,422,181, forward strand.
TTAATGTCAGGAAGATCCAAGTTCAATCAACTTACTAGCTGTGTGACTCCGGGAGAGTCATTTAACCTCTGTCTGCATTAGTTTCCTCAACTGTAAAATTAAGATAATAGCAGCACCTACCTTCCAGGGTTATGGTGAGAATCAAACAAGATAATCTTTGTAAAGCACTTAGGACAGTGTCTGATACACAGAAGTTACATAATAAATATTTACTCTTTTCCCTTCCTCTCCTTTTCTGGACCATGACCATTTACTGTTTATCTCAGCAATTCTATGTTTCTTTCTTGAAACTGAGCATTATAGAAACTTATTTCTGGAAGAGTCTTCAGGGATCATCTAGGCCAACAAGGATTGTCCTTAAAATACAAGCTCCTCTGCAGGCATTCTAACAATTGGTTGTGCAGCCCCCTTCTGAAGACCCTTGCTAATGGAGTACCTTACTACTGAGTAGACTCTATTCATATTTACTAGTTATGTGACCAAGGGCAAGTCTTTACCCTCAGTTTCCACTTCTGTAAAATAGAGGTCATAATAGCTCCTACTGAACACAGTTTTATGAGGATCAAATTGAATGTATGCATGTATATGTCTGCATATACACATATTAACACATATATATGCATAAATGTTTATTGCATATATAAAACTCTTTATGAACTTTAAAATTCTATATAAATACCAGCAATTATTGGAATTATGATTACTCTTATTATTATATATCTCCTTAAGTTCAGGTGCTCACTGACTTCCAAGGGGAAAATGGGGTAGTTTGATAAATCAGTGCGTGCTGTGTTGCTAAGCACTTGGAAGAGAAGGCTAAGAAGAGGGGTGTCAAACTCAAATAGAAAGAGGGGTGCATTAACCATGCATAATCATGCCTGCAGGCTGAATATTGACTTAGAAAACCACCTATCAAAATTATCCTTGTCTAATTTATTTTTATTAATTTTGTTAAATATTTGCCAATTACATTTTATAGTCATCAGGCTGCTGTACACAGGAAGTAGTTTTGTGTGCCAGCTCACTGTATGTTTGACACCTCTGGGCTAGAGGAAATCTCCAAGCCTCTCCCCTATCCAGGTCACTCCTGGGCCAATGATGTGGAAGTAACATGCCCTCCTCTGCCATTTAAAGCACAACAGGGACTTCACTGGTGGCAATTCTAGGTTAGGGAAGAAATATGAAAGGGGCAGACGCAGGCAGGACAGTCAGGAAGATCACAAAGTAATAGATTTACAATCAGGCAAGTCATAAAATCTAATTCTCTCATACTCTATTTGAGGGAACTGAGGTTCATAAAGGTGAAACATTTCCTCTCAGTTACAAGGGTAGAAAATGGCAAAGCCAAGGCTTGACCCCAGGTTCTCTAACTTGAGATGTAATGCTCTTGGGGGGGCAACAGTATCTCCTATGTCATATCACACATGCATCTACCTGTTCTGATGCTATTTGGTTAGTTGGTATTTCCCTAGGCAAGTTGAATTTGGAAGATGATCCATTTATTCTAGGATTGATCTATTAGTGGAAAAGGGCAGACCCTGGGACAATCATCTGGCACAGCTGGGACCTAGAGAGGAGTTCAACATGTGTTATGTGCTTCTTTTGGGGGCTTTGAGCCTTCTGGTGAGGGCTCCCAGTTCATGGGGGAGGGTGAAGCCATTTCATTGTCCCCTCCCTCCATTTATATGCTTCACTTTCACTTGGGGCTAAACCCTGCCCATTCCCTTTCAGGGATTAATATTCAAAACAGGCAGCAAGCAATTAATTTTACTGGTTGAAATTTATTGTTCACTCTCCTTAGCTCAGATCTGCTGGCAGTTTATTTTTCACTGGTGATGCATTACCACATGACAACTCCAGAGCATCTGAATTTAAACTGTGCCTTTCCCAGGTCCTTGCACATCCCCCACCTTAGCACCCCTGAACCCTCAGAGCTCAGAGTTTTATACAGTAGCATGTTTTGACAAATGCTGTTGCTGAGAAGGTAATTCTTGGTTGCTGGCCTATTGGAGCAGATGCTAAGCATGGAGCCTAAAGAGGTTTAAGGTTTTGGATTTCCTGCCTGGCCTATCCTGCTGGTGACTCATTTAAGTTCAGGTGCTTTGGGCAAGAATTGTGATAATCTTGTTGGACAACCCCTCCCCAAAGATGGGGGGAGGCCAAAGAATATGCAACCACCTTTCTGAACCTCAACAGACAGAGCCATAATCGCACGGTAGACTGAATATCTGAAAAAAACCCCACAACATATATATATATATGCATATATATATATAGATATATATCTATACCATAAGCCCCAGATAGCTCCTCTGCTCCCTATTCTGCCCTCCCTACACCAAGATGCTCATATCCCTGTCTAAATAGAACTGTCCTTTGTTGCTACTGAAAATTTCAGAACAAAGACAAAGGCTCTCGAGGAGGCTCCAATTTGGAGAAAAAGAAAAAAAATTTTGGAGCAAAAAATAAGGGGATGGGAGGGTTCATAAATCTGTAGCTGGCTTTTATCAAATCAGAACTTGTAGCTCTCTGCTGACAATCAGCCAACAGCTGAACTCCACAAGGGAGAGATCCCATTCGCAGCTTCTGGCTGGCTATTAGCTACCAGCAGCCTCCTGACCCTGTTTCCAGGGAAGTAACAGCTGGCAGCTGACAAAGGCTCCAGCGTGGTGGACCACTTTTGCTTCTCTGGGAATGGATAGGAGATTGGCAGGAAATAAGTATTTAAAAATATGAATATTAGAAGAGTATTCTCCCCCCCCCCATCTTTCCTCTATTACTCTTCTACATTCTGTTTTAGGTACTAATATCTATTACTGGGGGACTTGAGCAGATTATTTTTTCCTTCCTTATAAAAGGATTAAGTAACCTGTTTTACCCCCTTCTGATATCATTGTGGCAGATATAGATTTCCAGACTCCTTTTTTTCCCTTATCCCACAAAAAACAAACAAAAGAATAAACAGAAAAACACCAACCTCAATAGATTTTCATACTTTAATATTTCAAGGACAAGTAAACTGGAATGCTCTTTTTCCTCATCTCTGCCTCCCAGAACCCTAAATTTATTTGAAGACTTAACTCAATGGTCACATGCTATATTAGACCTTTTCTTTTGCTCCTAGTTGCCACCACTTCCCTATTTCCCCTACCCCTATTTCCATTCCTCCCCCTAAAAACTCTTGATATTAATTTATTTTGTATTTATGTATAAATATAAATTACAGATTTAGGTAATAAGTATATAATATATTAATATTTTATATATAATATTCCTATATTTTATATTGACTTATCTATATGAAAGAGTATGGAAAAATGGATCACAAGATCAAAGATCGAATTCAAAGGAAACTTGGAGGCCATCTGCTCCAACCCTCTTATTTTTCACATAAAGTAACTGAGACCCAAGAAGGCTTTATAGCCTTCTGGGCAGTTAGGTAGTGCAGTGAATAGAGCACCAGCCCTAGAGGCAGGAGGATCCAAGTTCAAATCTGACTTTAGACAATAATTGCCTAGTGGTGTGACCTTGAGCAAGTCACTTAACCTCATTTCCTTGCAAAAACCAAAATAAATTTATTTCTAAAAAGAATATTGGCCTTCTTCCTCCAACTTCCAATAGAATGTAGATAATTGTCATTTTTGTTATTTTAACCAAAGTTTTTAAGACCTAGCAAGCACTTAAATGTTGGTTGAAGTAGAATTTTAATACCCCCTCCCTCCCCCCACCCCAGGCCCTATGTTTATCTTTCTTTGGACTTTCAAACTATGTTCTCTCTACTGCTGACCTCCTGGAACTTCCTTTCTCCTACTGATGGATGACTTCCAATTTTTCCTGTATATAGCTTGTTGTGAAGTCCTCAAGAGCAGAGACTATCTTTAGCCTCTCTTTATACAGGTACTGGTATATATTAGGTGTTTAATAAATGTTTATTGATTGACTGCCTGGGGGGGTCTCCTCATTCTGGGACAGCCTTCAATCCCATTGACCAACTCAGTATAGAATATCCCTCTGCAAGACTCATATTATTCTTCCACTGGTGAGTTGTCTTAGAGCCTCTATTTTGTGTCTTCATTCTCTTCCCAACCCTGTTTTTGACTTCAAAACCATGTTCCCTTAGTCCAGGAACCTTTATTCTTCTCTCAGTTCCCTTCCACTTCTGTTTTTTTTTTAGCTCTTTTGTGTATATTGTTTCCCCCTCCCATCTTCCCCATTAGATTTTTAAGCTCCTTTAATGAAAAAAGTGCAAAAGAAGGTGGCTTAGCCCTACCTGATCTAAAATTATATTATAAAGCATCAGTCATCAAAACTGTTTGGTATTGGCTAAGAAATAGAGTGGTGGACCAGTGGAATAGACTAGGTGTAAAAGCAGGAGATGATTATAGTAATCTGCTGTTTGATAAACCCAAAGAGTCCAGCCATTGGGATAAAAACTCCCTCTTTGATAAAAACTGCTGGGATAATTGGAAGTCAGTATGGAAGAAACCTAGATTAGAACAACACCTCACACCCTTTACCAAGATAAGATCCAAATGGTTACAGGACTTAGACATAAAAAACAATACTATAACCAAATTAGAAGATCAAGGACTAGTTTAGCTGTCAGATCTATGGAAAGGGGAGCAGTTTATGACTAAGGAAGAGTTGGAGAACATCACTAAAAACCAATTAGATGATTTCGATTACATTAAATTAAAAGGCTTTTGCACAGATAAAACCACTGTAACTAAGATCAAAAGAAATGTAGTAAATTGGGAAACAATCTTTACAACTAATGATTCTGACAAAGGACTCATTTCTAAAATATACAGAGAACTGAGTCATATTTTTAAAACAAAAAGCCATTCCCCAATTGACAAATGGTCAAAGGATATGCAAAGGCAATTTACAGATGAGGAAATCAAAGCAATTCATAGCCATATGAAAAAATACTCTAAATCATTAATTATTAGAGAAATGCAAATTAAAACTTCTCTGAGGTACCACCTCACACCTCTCAGATTGGCCAATATAACCAGAAAGGATAATGATCATTGTTGGGAGGGTTGTGGGAAATCTGGGACACTATTACAATGTTGGTGGAGCTGTGAACTCATCCAGCCTTTCTGGGGAGAAATTTGGAACTATGCCCAAAGGGCAACAAAAACGTGCATACCCTTTGACCCAACAATACCACTACTGGGTCTATATCCTGAAGAGATGAAGAAAAAGGGTAAAAACACTACTTGTACAAAAATATTTATAGCAGCCCTGTTTGTGGTGGCAAAGAATTGGAAATCAAGTAAATGTCCTTCAATTGGGGAATGGCTTAGCAAACTGTGGTATATGTATGTCATAGAACACTATTGTTCTATTAGAAACCAGGAGGGATGGGAATTCAGGGAAGCCTGGGGGGATTTGCATGAACTGATGCTGAGTGAGATGAGCAGAACCAGAAAAACACTGTATACCCTAACAGCAACATGGGAGTGATGATCAACCTTGAAGGACTCACTCATTCCATCAGTCCAACAATTGGGAGCAATTTTGGGCTGTCTGCAAAGGAGAATGCCATCTGTATCCAGTTAAGGAGCTGTGGAGTTTGAACAAAGTTCAAGGACTATTCATTTTAATTTCGAAAAAGCCAGATATCTTATTGTCTGATCTTATTACCTCTTAGAATTCTTGTCTCTTCTCTAAGGATATGATTTCTCTCTCATCACACCCAATTTGGATCAAGGTACAACATGGAAACAAAGTAAAGACTGAAAGACTGACAGATTGCTTTCCATGGGGAGGGGGAAGTAAGATTGGGGAGGGGGAAATTGTAAAACTCAAATAATATCTTAAATAAAAATTAATTTAAAAAAAGATTTTAAGCTCCTTGAGGGGCAGGGATTGGTTTTTCTTTTTTGTTTGTACTGTTATTCCCAGAATTTAGTACAGTGCCTAGGATGTAGCAAATGTTTTAGAGTTATCCCTTCCCCATCTCGACTTTCCCCATCTTGGGTTTGATATACTGAAGGTTAGCATAAGAAATTAAATGGGAATTTTAGAGGGGGGATTTAAATATCCCATAAAAGAAAAGAAGAAATCCAAACTTCTCTGGTATTAAGGGAAGGCCAAATAAATTTACATGATTTTTCCAGATCATCACTAGGATGCTTAACCCCTAACACCTGAAACAATACTTGTTTCCTTCCTTCCTTCCTTCCTTCCTTCCTTCCTTCCTTCCTTCCTTCCTTCCTTCCTTCCTTCCTCCCTGAGATAAGGGACCAAAGCAGTATCTTCTGTCTTTAAATGTATTATACTGTGAACCTAGTTCTTAAAATAAGAAATCAAAGATGATAGACAAAATAATAGTCATGAAGTTATAAAAATTGTTACCTAATTTAAAATGGTACTACAAACTATAAAAATATTAGCAAGATTAGTAAGACAAATGTATTTCAGGCTCATATACGTTATCTGAATTCAAGGAGTCCCTTCCTCCCACCAAGGGGCTTTGAGTCTGGCCTCATATAGACCAGGATCATGTTCTAGGGGAGTCTAATTGATCCCAAAGTCAAGGGATATGTCTTTTTCTTTCACTTTCTGGAGTTATTTCAGGAAAACTTCCTTAAATGAAGCTTAGGTTTTGCTCCTATCTAGGGTTTCCCCAAAAGGAATTGAGGTTTCTTTTTAGAAAGCTATTCAGGGGCAGCTAGGTGGCCCAGTGGATAGAGCATTGACCCTGGAGTCAGGAGAACCTGAATTCAAATATGGCCTCAGACACTTAATAATTGCCTAGCTTTGTGACCTTGGGCAAGTCACTTAACCCCATTGCTTTGCAAAAAAAAAAAGAAAAGAAAGAAAGAAAGAAAGCTATTTGGTGTGCAAAATAAGTCAGGTACAGGGCAGCTATTTATTTTCTCCACCACAAAAGGAATGCTTGAAACATGTAACCCCTGTCCCAATATCTGTTGGTATGAGTCTCTCTCCTTACTGGGGGAGCTGAAGGCTCTGCCCTACATGAGGGCTAGGACAGAGTTGGTAAGAGGTGAGAGACCTCCAGCCTTCACCAGGATCCTTCACCTCTTTCAAGATCCTATAACTGAAAATTCTGTTTGAGTCATCCAGTTCCATGTAGGTATTTTTCAGGATCAGTTCTCTCTCATACTGGTCAAGTTTCAAGTCTTCAAGTATCCTGGCTTCCAGCTTTGAGAGAGAAAATGGAAGAGGCCAATCTCATTTCAGGTGACTTAAGGAAAAGACTGTGGGGGAAACATAAGAGGAACTGTCAGTCTCCATCATGTTCCTATGACCACCTTGGTATTCTAGAGACTTTGGGGAAATTTTCCCATTGGGTGAGATCTAAGAACATTTCTCTTGATTGAACTGAGTTTTCTCATTCCCAGTGGGAGAGCTCCTTCAGTTTTTTGTTGTCTGCTATATATTCTTCTATGCTATATATACTTTTCTGATTTCTGTTTTGCTAAGATTTGAATAAATGAACTTCTTTGCTATTTACAATGTGTGTTCATTGTGGAACTGGCATTTGATGGGAAGGGGCTTAAGTCTTGAATATAGAAGTTGAGTCTCCCTTTCTCCCAAAGTGACCATGTGATTAGAAGTTAGATGAAACTTGATCATATCCCATAGACAAATAATATTTAAGGGAGCAGACACATAGACTTCTGATTTTACCTCTCCTTCTGAGAGTGGCAGAGTATCAACCCTGACCCCAACCTTCTACATTACCTACATTCCTGGAAAGAATGAATGAAAGCTCCCTTGAAACATCGGTGAAAGAAGAGGCTAGCTGTGGTTGTTCTGCTTCCCTTCAAGGTACATAGGAAAGTGTGCTTGCCACACATGGAACCTCACTATCTACATGGGGCTCATACTTTTTGCTGTACACAAAAGCCTCAAAATCTTGCTTTAAAGTATGAAACAGTAACCCATAGCAAAACTGTTCAGTCAGACAGTAAACATTTATTAAGTACTAGATACTGTACAAAATACTGGGGGAACAAAGAAAGGGAAAAGACAGTCCCTGCTCTCAAGGACCTCAGTCTAATTGGGAATTGGGAAAACAATAAGCTATTTATACAGTATAAATTTGAAATAATAAACAGAGGGAAAACACTGGAATGGGAATGGTGAAAAACTTCTTAAAGAAGGTGGGATTTATGGGGGTGGCTAGGTGGTGCCCTTGAGTCAGGAGTACCTGAGTTCAAATCTGACCTCAGGCATTCAATAATTACCTAGCTGTGTGGCCTTGGGCAAGCCACTTATAACCCCATTGCTTTGCAAAAAAAAAAAAAAAAAAAAAAACACCTAAAAAAAAAAGGTGGGATTTTAACTGGGACTTGAATCATGCCAGGGAAGACAAATATAAATGTAAGGAAGGAGAGAATTCTAAGCTTGGGAAATAGCCAGGAACTATCTGGAGTTGGGGGATGGAGTAGCTTATTTGAGAAACAATTGGACACCAGTAGGTGAGGATATTTAGGGATGGAATAGTGTATGAATACTGGTAATGTGGTGTGGGGAGCTGCATTGATGCAGTTTTTAAAGGGATTTAATGCCAGACAGAGGATTTCCTGTTTGATCTTGGAAGTAAAAATCACTAGAATTTACTAAGTAGGGGGGTGACATTATTTTTAGAGAGTTTAGAAAGATCATTTGACAGTTTAGTAAAGAATAGACTAAGGTGGAGAGAGAGATTTATGGCAGATAAACCATCTTGCAGGTTTTAGTCCAAGTATGATATAATAAGGTTTGTATCAGGGTGGCAGCAGTGTCAGAGGAGAGAAGGGGGGTAGGTATATAGGAGAGATGTCACAAGGTAAAATTAACAGACTTTATCAATAGATTAGATATGAGGGGAGAAGTGAGAGGGATAGTGAAAAGCTGAGGATGACACTTAAATTTCAAGTATGGGTGATTGGGAAGATGGTGATACTATGAACAGTAATGGAGAAATTTAGAAGTGGGAAGCATGTGGAGGGGGAAGATTGTTAAGTTAGTTTTGGCACGTATTGGGTTTAAGATGTCTACAGGATTTCTAGTTTGAAATTTCCAATAGGTAGTTAGAGATGAAAGACTGGAGGTCAGCAGAATAGTTAGGACTGATTAAGTGATCTGAAAATCATTATCATCGAGATGATAATTGAATCCATGAGAGTATATGAGATCACCAAGTGAAGTAATATAGAAAAAGAAGAGAAGAGGACCCAGGATAAAACCATGTGGGACACTAAGGGTAAGGAAGCATGAACTGAATGAAAATTAACAAAGGAGACTGAGGAGAGATCAGATAGGTTGTAGTAGATCAGGAAAGAGGAGTGTCACAAAAAAACCCAAAGAGAATATAAAGAAGAGGGTGATCAACAGCTACAGAGTAGTCAGGAGGATGAGGATTAGGAAAATTTTATAAGATTTGGCAATTAAGAAAGCATTAGTAACTTTGGAGAGAGTGGTTTTAGTTGAATGATGAGGTTAGAAGTCCAACCACAGGGAGTTAAGAAGTCAAAGGAAAGGAAATGGAGGCACCTATTGTAGATGAGTTTTCAAGAAGTTTGACCACAAAAGAAAGGAGAGATATGGGAAAGCAAGTGTTAGAGATAAATGGATCAAATGTGGAAGGCCTCACAGGAGCCCACAAACAGATGTAGAAAGCATATGAAGCACTTAGAAGGTCATAGAAGCCATTACCTCTATCATATCCCTGAGAGGTCAAGACTCCTGAGAAACTTGTGGTGCCACTGAATAGGCATTTCAGTTTCACCACTTTGAAAGCCTTATAAATGCTAACTATTATTATGTCTTTTTGTTGATGGTCATCTTATCCAACAAAGGATGCAATAGCAAGAAACAGCTCCTATAATCATCATCCAGATCTCCCAATAGCTTCATTCTTCTCAAGCTTACAGGATAGTTGCTATGGCTAAAAACATCCATCCCAGGAACTCTGGCCAACTGTGCTTAGGAGAGAAACAAAACAGAAGAGTCACCTAGGGACTTGAGATCCAGTTTTAAGCAAATATATGCATTTACTGCCAGCTTTAGCTGATACTGTGAGGAAGAGAAGAGATCTGCCTTCTACTGGAAATGTAAAGAAGAATTGGCAGAATTTTGACATACTGGAAAGAAGGGAAGAGAAATAGAGAGGGAAAAACCAAAACTATTTATTTTTCCTTTAAGGGCTATTGAATGAGCAGCTCTTTTCTTACTTACTTGTCAGTCATCTTTGGCCAAAGTGGACCCATTAACAAGAACCTTTGGGTCATACTTGTCCCAAGAGACCAGAACACATGTATCACCTAAGTAACCCAGGGTGAAAACTGATTTCCATTTATACTTTATGGGGTAGCCTCTGAAGACTCCAGGCAATAGATTGGAGGTAGAACCCTCTGATTCCTCCCTTTGCATATACTCAGGATCATAACTCTAGCAATAGCAGGAAACTTGGATATTATCTAGTCCCCCCCCCCTTCTCAGTTTGCAAATTAGGAAAGTGAGATGCAGAGTTTAACTCTGAGTTAAGGTGGTTTGACTGAGATCAAAGAGGTAGGTAAATAGCAGAATCAAAATTTGATGCTAAGATTCCAAGTTCAGCATTCTTCTTCCTGTGCCACGCTACTTGCTTTCCTTTTACTAAAGAATTCTAATGCCCGTGATAAGGAAGAATGGTGACTTAAGTCAGAAACTGTGTTTCTCTATAACATACATTTCCTAAGCTAGTTACTTACTCTGCTTTGAAAGTTATTTGGATTTCATAATTTTTATATTTCACATGAGAGAACCAAACTCATTAAATATTTTCATGCTATCTTTGCTTGAAACAGAAGACCTTAATTATATGAATAATTAACCCTGGAACAGTAAGATACACAAAGGCACAATTAATGAATTTGTTAACATTTAATATTTTATAACACCTATAAATAATTTCTCTTGCAAAAGTCCTATGATGATACCTGATCATGGTTTGGAGATGACCCTGTATTCTTGAAGAAGATGCTGTGAATTCTTGGCAATGTCAACCAATGAAAGTGGTGAAAATACAAAATGGCTTTCTTCTACTTTTGTAGTGGCAGAGTAGTGAAAAAGAGAACAAAAGACTCAAAGAATCAAAGTTTCAGGTTTATTATAAGCATGAATTTAATTGTTGTATTCTTAATATGTGATCTCTGTTCAACTTCAGTGAGTTGATGCATTATTATAGTAATTGGTTCACATCTGTATTGATATGCTTGATCTAGCTGAAGTTAGAAGACAAAGAAATTGTAGCTGGATGGAAAGCTGGCTCACAGATTCTCCTCAGGCACAAATAAGGTATCAAAAGAGTTGATTTCATTAGGAGCCCAGAGACACCAAGGAACATCATGTCATGGGATATTTGATCATCTTACCATACAGTGCTCCTAATGAACTTAAGTATAAAGAAAAACATGAAAATACACAACCAATGCACCATATGGTATGAAAGACAAAGTAGAGAAGAGCTTAAAAAGATTTTTTTCCCTCATTAATCTATGCCTATATGACTTCAATGCAAAAATGGAAACAGGGAAGGATAGCAAAAGACATCTTGGAAAATGTGATTTGGAAGTAAGAACTGAAAGAGGCTAAGGATTATAGATTTCTCAGAAGTTTCATGCTTCTATATCATGATTATTTTCTTCAAGGAACAAATTAGAAGGCCTTGGATGTGGTGAGTATCTAATGACATCACAAAAAAATGTAATTGATTATATCTTAATAGGCAGGAAACAACTGATTACTGATGTGGCAGTCATTTTAGAATCCTATTTGTGTGCAGTCAGATCATCTACTGTTTAAAGCAAAGGTCAAAATCAATATCAAATTAGAACAAAGGATAGAGATCAGCAATAGATGCTGTATGTAATTAGAACTGCTCCAACATGACCTACTTATTTGTAATTTGTTTTGCACTTTCAGTATTTTTAAAATAAATAAAAAAAAATAGCTCATCATTATTATTAGGCACAGTTAGTTACTGTTAAATGGGAAGTGTGCAAATCTGCTTCCTAATAAAGATATGATTCCTTTGACCTCTTAAAATGAAGTTCAGTAGATAAAACAAGAGTAAGAGCCAGGATTCTCAAATGTGAATTAGAGTACTTTAAGGAAAAAGTTTTATTGAGGCCCCATGTTTTTTATGCCACATTAATTTCTTGATATTCCTTCTCCCTTGAATCTTCCTTTGAAACAACTGTTTCTTATAGCAAGAGCAATATTTCATATCTGTAATCTTTGACCTCTCTGTTGACAGGACAGGAGTAGTTCTGGCCACCTTCTTGTTCCTCAAACAAAAACTCCATCTCCCAGTTCTGAGTATTTTCACTGGTATCCCCCATACTTGGATGGCTCTTCCTCCTCCTCTTCACTTTCTGTTTTCCTTCAAACCTCCACTAAAATCCCCCTTTCTGCAAGAAATCTTTCCCAATCCCTTTTGAAACTCCTGCGTTTTCTTTGTGGATTATCTCTAATATATCCTGTTTAGCCTGTTTGTATATAGTTGTTTGCCTTAGACTGTGAGCTCCTTGAGAGCAGGAACTGCCTTTTGCTTTTCTTTGAATCATCAGTTCTTAGAATGGTGTTAGGAAAATTGTAATTGTTTAATAAATGTTTGTTGACTTATTGCCTGTGCTTCAGAACCAAGATTCAATTTGACCTAATAGTAAAAAAAGCTGTTGCCTTTTGATTCAATGGACTCTGATTAACATCAGCATTTCTGAGAGAAGTTTGATATAAACAGTTACCATAGCAAGAAGGTCAAATAAACCCAGAAACCGCCTTAGCCAACAAACATATGATCTCTTTGCCAAATGGCAAGACTTGACAGCCAAGGGCAAGATCAGTTTATTTGCAAAATATTATGGAGGAAGGGCAGGTAGGTAGCTCAGTGGATAGCAACAGCCCTGGAGTCAGGAGGACATGAGATCAAATCTGATCTCAGACACTTAATGTTTACTTAACTGTGTGACCTTGGGGAAATCACTTAACCCTCTTGCCTTACAAATAAAAAAAAAAAGGAAAAAAATTGTAATGGAGGACACAGAATTGAATAGCAGAAAGAATTGGTTTGCATTTGGAATACTGTATAATGCTTTTAATGCCTCCACCTTTATCTCTGAAAGGCTTCTGCTTTTTTTCCTGCATTTTTCATTTATGTTTAATATTCACTTTTTAAAAATTTGAGTTCTAAATTCTCCCCACCTTCTATCCCTCCCCCCATCAATTTGAGAGGGCAGGCAATCTGATATCAATTATACATGTGAAGTTATTCAAAACATTTCCATATTGCCCACATTATAAAGCAAACAACCCAATAAAAATGATGAAACAAAGAAAAGAAAATATGCTTCATTCTGCACTCAGAGTTCATAGCATATTTTCATCATGAATCCTTTGGAATTATTTTATACCATTATCTTGATCAGAGTAGTTAAGTTTTTCATAGTTGATCATAGTTACACAATTGCTGTTATTATACACTGTTGTCTCCTGGTTCTGCTCATTTCAGTATGCATTTGTTTATATAAGTCTCTTAGGTCTTTCTGAAATCAAACAGGATGCTTGTCATTTCTTATAACTCTCTAATAGTATGTCACAATCTTATAACAAAACTTATTTAGACATTCCCCAGCTGATGGACATTCCCTCATTTTCTAACTCTTTGCTACCACAAAAAGAACTGCTATAAATATTTTTATATAAGAAGTCCTTTCCTTTTCCTTTTATCTCTCTGGGGCACAGAACCAATAATGCTATTGCTGAGTCAAAGGGGATATACAGTTTTATAGCCCTATGGATGTAGTTCCGGATTGTTCTCTAGAATGGTTGGATTACTTCACTCTTATCAAACAGTGCATTAGTGAATCAATTTTTTCACATCCCCTTAAGCTTTTGTCATTTTTTTCCTTCTGCACATTAGCCAATTTGATAGGTGTGAGGTGGTCTTTCAAGAGTTATTTTAATGTGCATTTCTTTAATTATTAGGGATTTAGAACATTTTTCATAAGATTATTGCTAGTTTTCATATGTTCTTCTGCCTGTTCATATTCTTTGACCATTTATCAAGTGGGGAATGGTTCTCATTTTTATGACTGTATCTCAGTTCTCTATATATCTGAGAAATGAGACCTGATCAGAGAAACCTGCTGTAAAAATGTCCTCCCTGCCATTTCCTGCTTTCCTTCTCATTTTGGCTACATTGATTTGGTTTGTGCAAATTTTTTTTAATTTTGTGTAATGAAAATTATCCATTTTACTTCCAGTGACACCCCCACCCCTTTGTTTGGTCACAAACTTTTCCTCTGGTTAATCCATAGATCTGAAAGGTAAAATTTTCCATGTTCCCTAATTTACTTAAGCTATTACCTCATGTTAAATCACCTATCCATTTATTTATTTTGATATATGGTGAAAGATATTAGTCTAGTTTCTGCCAAACTGCTTTCCAGTCTTCCCAGTCATTTTTGCCAAATGGTGAGTTCTTGCCCCCAAAGTTTAGATCTTTGTAATTTATTAAACACTAGGTTACTATGGTCATTAACTACTTCATAGTTATAATTAATCTCTTCTGCTGATCTATTACTCTATGTCTTAACCAGTACCAGATTGTTTTGATGATTACTGCTTTGCAGTATAATTTGAAATCTGGAACTCTGTAACTGGAGTAAAGAATATCACAGAAAATGTAAGAATGAAAAAGATGGCCTGATGTTCTACCAGTAACTTCAGGATTCAAGAGAAAGCAAGGAAGTCCTCCATCTCATTGAGGGAATCCCCAGAAATAAATTTATAAAAGGACATAGCCAAGAATTGCACAGGATGGGCAGGGATCTGTTATCCATTGACTCTGGTCCCTTGTTCCTTGAGTGAGAGATTCAAGTCTTGACTACAGTCATTTTTTACTGGCTGTCTCCCATGCTGGGAAAATTCTCCCTCTTCATTTATGCTTCCTGGTTTTCCTCAAGTCCCAGACAAAATCCCACTTTCTATAGGAAATCTTTCCTTATAGTGCCTTTCCTCTGTTGGTTTTCTCCACTTTATTGGTTAATCTACATTTTACCCTTCATTTAGTTTGTTTGTACACAGTTGTTTGCATGTTGTCTCCCCCATTAGATTATAAGCTTCTTCAGGGTAGGGACTATTTTTGCCTTTCTTTAGGTCCCCAGTGTTTAGAAAAGAATCTGACACATTGGAGACACTTAATGACTGTTCGCTTGATCAAGGATCATAAATCCTGTATTTCCTTACAGAATTGTGAAGATAAAATGAGACAAAGTATGTAAAATGCTATATAAACTCTTTTTATAGATATCTTTGGTACATATTTGGGCAGGTCTAGCTGCTTTGAACAACTCTATCTCCAATGTCATTTCTCAAGTAGCACATACAGATATTGAGTTGTTGAATGCCAAGTGCAATGATTTCAGGATCAATATTGATATGGATAGAGAACCACAGATACACTAAGAGATCTGTTCTATGCTAGTCCCTTTTGTTATTCTCCTTCTAGTTTCATATCCTGCTCCCCCCTTTTCCCACCAAACCCTATGCAGCACAATCCCCCTCTATCATAACTTAAACTAAATTAAGTTCCCAACCTAGCTTAGATCCTACATAGTATCTATCCTACCAAGGTCCAATTCCAAAGAGTTCCTCCCCTTCCCAGTTTCTTAGAATTTTAGCTTCTCAGGATTTCCCTGCTAGATCCCATTTAAAATCCCAAGGACCCTGTATCTCAAATTCCTGGGTCTAAGATTCCATTCCCTGAACCTAGAACAGAAAATGACCAAGGAAACAAACCAAAACCTCAGAGTTATTTCCCATCACATAGCCTAGGAGATGACCTTAGACCTTTCCTCATTACAGCATGTTGTCACCTCTGAGTGAATAAATCCTTTGTCCTTGGATGCAGTCTAAAAAGAAAGGGCTATAGCTGCTCCTTCAATTTTTTTTTGAGTTTTAGGAAAGTGATGCTTGTTTAAAAAGCTGTGATTGGCAGCTACAACTGAGCCCCCAGCAGCTTGTTATCAGCATCCTGCCATCTTCCACATCTGTGCCCTTTATCCTAGTTTCAATGCATCCTTTCTCTCCCCCGAATCAAGGATATAGCATCATAGATGTAGATATGGAAGAGATGTCAAATCATTTAGTCCAACTTCCCCATTTTGTAAATAAGGAAGCTGAGACTCAGGGAGGAGAAGTTATTTTATTCAATGTCACACAGATGACAAAACAAGGATTTGAACCCAGGTCTTCTATGTCTAGATTGAGACAATTTCCACATCCTGACAAGAAAGACTCAAATAAAGTAAAGAAAGAAGGAGGAAATAGGACCATGGCCAGCCTAATGAAATGACTCTTTATTGGTGGAATCTCATGTACCATCCTATACTGTTGGGGGAGATACTTGGGGGCAAAGGGGTTTAGCTTATCTTGTAAAATGACATTGTCAGTTATTTCCTTCCTACCTATAACAGAAGAACACCCCTTGTCATGGCTACTGAACAGTTTCTATATAAATATGAAAAATAATTAAATGGAACATATCATTTTTAATTTTTAAATTTTATTTTTATTTAAGGCAGTGGGGTTAAGTGACTTGCCTAAGAACACAGAGCTAGGCAATTATTAAATGTGTGAGGTTGAATTTGAACTCAGGTCCTCCTGACTCCGGGACCATTGCTCTATCTACTGCATCACCTAGCTGCCCTAGCATCATTTTTCTTTTTTCTTTTATTTTTTTATTAAAGATTTTATTTGAGTTTTACAATTTTTCCCCCAATCTTACTTCCCTTCCCCCACCCCCACAAAAAGCAATTTGTCAGTCTTTACTTTGTTTCCATGATGTACATTGATCCAGATTGAGTGTGATGAGAAAGAAGTCACATTCTTAAGGAAGAAACAAAAAGTATAAGATAACATGATCAGACAATAAGATATGTTTTCTTTTCTTAAATTAAAGGGAATAGTCCTTGGACTTTGTTCAAACTCCATGGTTCTTTATTTGGATACAGATGGTATTCTCCATGGCAGACAATCCAAAATTGTCCCTGATTGTTGCACTGATGGAATGAGCAAATCCATCAAGGCTGATTATCACCCCCATGTTGCTGTTAGGGTGTACAGTGTTTTTCTGGTTCTGCTCATCTCATTCAGCATCAGTTCATGCAAATCCCTTCAGGCTTCCCTGAATTCCCATCCCTCCTGGTTTCTAATAGAACAATAGTGTTCTATGACATACATATACCACAGTTTGCTCAGCCATTCCCCAACTGAAGTACATTTACTTGATTTCCAATTCTTTGCCACCACAAACAGGGCTGCTACGAATATTTTTGTACAAGTAGTGTTTTTACCCTTTTTCATCATCTCCTCAGGGTATAGATCCAGTAGTGGTATTGCTGGATCAAAGGGTATGCACGTTTTTGTTGCCCTTTGGGCATAGTTCCAAATAGCTCTCCAGAAGGGTTGGATGAGTTCACAGCTCCACCAACAGTGTAATAGTGTCCCAGATTTCCCACAACCCTTCCAATAATGATCATTATCCTTTCTGGTCATATTGGCTAGTCTGAGACGTATGAGGTGGTACCTCAGAGAAGCTTTAATTTGCATTTCTCTAATAGTAATGATTTAGAGCAATTTTTCATATGGCTATGGATTGCTTTGATCTCCTCATCTGTAAATTGCCTTTGCATATCTTTTGACCATTTGACCATTTGGGGGAAATGGCTTTTTTTAAAAAAAATATGACTCAGCTCTCTGTATATTTTAGAAATGTATGTTTAGAAATGAGTCTTTTGTAAGAATCATTAGTTGTAAAGATTGTTTCCCAATTTACTATATTTCTTTTGATCTTGGTTACAGTGGTTTATCTGTGCAAAAGCTTTTTAATTTAATGTAATCAAAATCATCTAGTTTGCTTTTGTTGATGTTCTCCATCTCTTCCTTAGTCATAAACTGCTCCACTTTCCATAGATCTGACAGGTAAGCTACTCCTTGATCTTCTAATTTGCTTATAGAATTGTTTTTTTTATGTCTAAATCCTGTAACCATTTGGATCTTATCTTGGTAAAGGGTGTGAGGTGTTGGTCTAATCTAAGTTTCTTCCATACTAACTTCTAATTTTCCCAGCAGTTTTTATCAAAGAGAGAATTTTTATCCCAATATCTGGACTCTTTGGGTTTATCAAACAGCAGATTACTATAATCGTTTCCTGCTATTGCACCTAGTCTGTTCCACTGATCCACCACTCTGTTTCTTAGCCAATACCGAATAGTTTTGATGACTGATGCTTTAATAATATAATTTTAGATCAGGTAGGGCTAAGCCCCTTTCTTTTGCACTTTTTTTCATTACATCCCTGGAAATTCTTGACTTTTTATTCTCCATATGAATTTCCTTACAACTTTTTTCTAACTCATTTAAGTAATTTTTTGGAATTTTGATTGGTAGTTTAGTTTTGGTAGAATTGTCATTTTTATTATATTAGCTCTACCTATTCATGAGCAGTTGATATTTGCCCAGTTATTTAAATCTGATTTAATTTGTGTGAGAAGTGTTTTATAATCGTTTTCAAAAAGTTTCTGAGTCTGTCTTGGCAAATAGACTCCCAGGTGTTTTATATTGTCTGAGGTTACTTTGAATGGGATTTCTCTTTCTAACTCTTCCTGTTGTAGACATATATAGAAAAGTTGAGGATTTATGAGGGTTTGTTTTATATCCTGCAACTTTGCTAAAATTGCTAATTGTTTCTAGTAGTTTTATGGATGATTTCTTTGGATTCTCTAGGTAGACCATCATGTCATCTTCAAAGAGTGAGAGTTTTGTTTCTTCCTTACCAATTCTAATTCCTTCAATTTCTTTTTCTTCTCTAATTGCTGAAGCTAACATTTCTAATACAATATTGAATAGTAGTGGTGATAATGGGCATCCTTGTTTCACCATAGCATCATTTTTAAAGCAGTATGGGAGCAATGTTTAGTATTTAATTCCTAATGCACATTTATACACACTCTCAGAACATAAAAACAGATACCCAATAGTGAGTTAAGAAAGGTCTTCAAAACTACAATCACTAGCAAATATTATAGCAACAGGACAGCTAGTTGATGAGACAGTTAACAAAGGATGAGCTGCATTCCATCAGTGCAACAATTGGGAACAATTTTGGGCTGTCTGCAAAGGAGAGTGCCATCTGTATCCAGATAAGGAGCTGTGGAGTTCGAACAAAGTACAAGGACTATTCCCTTTAATTTGGAAAAAAAAACCCAGATATCTTATTGTCTGATCTGGTTACCTCTGAGAATTCTGTTCTCTTTAAGGATATGATTTCTCTCTCATCACACCCAATTTGGATCAAGGTACAACATGGAAACAAAGTAAAGACTGAGGGAGTGCTATCTGTGGGGTGGGGGTGGGGGGGAGGGAAGCAAGATTGGGGGGAAATTGTAAAACTCAAATAATATCTTTAATAAAAAAATAAATAAAAATGTTAAAAATAAAACACAAAGGATGAGCTGCTCAAAATTGGAAAAATGAATTGAATAGGCCCTTGACCCAGACGGTTCACTAGATATCAAGTCCCCTTTTTAATTCTGGACTTTTTCTGATCCTGTTCTCTGAGTTGTTTTCTAGAAACTGGACAAGAATCCAATCCAATCAAGTTGTTTCCCATTCTTCTTCCCCTAAGTCTGATCTCAGTAAATAGGGTCCCCATTTTCTTGCCCTGTACCTAAAATCTGGATATGATTCCCCATCTTACACCTCAGTTCTTCCTGACTTGCTTTAACCATTCATTTTTGGCTATTTTATTGTCAACTAACCCTGTCTGCTACTGTTCTCTCAGTTCTGCTTGGTCCTGATGTCATGCACACCCACTCTACTTTGCCTTCATTTCCAGCTCTGGAACTGTAATATTATCAGTATTGACAATGATAGTCGAAGGGACATGCCAGTCAATTCCTGTATGACTTTCTGACTTCCCAAACCAAAATACCTCCTGTTTGTCACATTTTCCTATATAAGTTTTGTATTGAGGGCATGAACTACCTAACTTTTGCATCTGTATGCCTAAGAATAATATTTAGCACATGGTGAACAATCAATAAATGTTTTTTTCATTGATTTTCAGAATTGTATTTTGGAAACTTTTAGGGATGTCCTGGGGATCAGTTTGAATTTTTTCCAATTTTTGAGGCAATAGGAACCTTGTTTCTAGCAGATCTATTTCCTTTAATGAGGAAGGTGGGGGGTGGGGGGGTAAAATAGAATATATTAACTATGCAAAAAAAATAATAAGTTAACTAAATAATTATATAGAAATATGGATAGAGGATTCAATCTCCACCATATAATTAATAAATAATTTAATTAGCTGATGGAGATTAGGGAATTGTAGACTGGATGAATGACCTTGATCTTAGAACAATAATTGGACAAATAGGCTGGGCATGTTCTTGGGTAGATGTCAGTCCTCTCTAAAGATGATAGGGAATAAGACTCTCCATGGAAAGAAAGTCTCTCATTGGACCAAGCTAGGCCTGGAGAACTGCAAAAGTTTAAGTGCTATTCTGTTTGTGAATAGGTAGTTTTTATTGACACCCAAGGGCTCAAACAGATCTGGGATCTATCCAAGTGAGATATTCCATCCAGTGATGAAAATAGTAACTCATTCATTCCTGCATATACTGGGCAACTCTTCTCTTTGTTCTTAAAGAATTTTATCTTTGGCAGTTCATTCAATGTGATAGAGACCCTGCTTTCATTTGACATCATGAGCATACCCAAATATCCTCAGTATGTAACCAGTTGGACCTTTTTTGTCATTTTTATTTTATCTTTGATAGCTTTTATTCCATTGTTACAGCCTGCTCACACCCACCATGTACACCCCCCCACAGACACTTTTTTTGTTTTTTTGCCCAAGGTCAGCTAAGTAAGCATTAAGTGTTTGAGGTTGAATTTGAACTCAGATCCTCCTGACTCCAGGGCCAGTGCTCTATCCCCCGTGCCACCCATCTCTCCCTTACCATGTACTTTTTCATTACCCTTTGAGTGGTATTTATTTTTAATTTCTTGGAAACTGTAGTGTTCTGTAACTTCTAGGCATGCAAGAATATTGGTATGGTAGGCTATCAGTTTTGAAGAGGAGGTCATTTGTTTTAGGAAGAAGTTTGGAGTCATTAAAGAGACTTTGCAATTTCCCAAATTGCAACCTACAATACATTCTACTTTTCTTCTATTTAATTTTTGAACCACTTCATTGTTCATTTGCATTGTCTATTTAAGATACATATATACACACACATTAAGTATTTATATGTAAGTCATATAAATTTATGTTTTGGGAGTATATATTTATGTATCAATGGACATGCTCTGAAGAGGTTATCTATCTACTTGTCATAATCTGAACAATGAACATTCATCATCTACTTTTTTACTGTATGAATAATTAGCCCAAACCTGTTTGAATTCTTATTGTTTCATTTAGGAGACAACAATGTTTGAAGGCTTGCTGCAACCAGGACTCTTTTGTCTTCAAACAAGAACATGTGGACAATGCTTTCATTTATGCAAAATTTGCCACAGTATATTATTTATGAATTTTCTTTTGCTATTTAAATAAATCTTAGAAAATCACTCTTGGTAGGGGCGGCTAGGTGCCATAGTAGATAAAGCATCGGCCTTGGAGTCAGGAGTACTTAGTTTCAAATCCGGTCTCAGACACTTAATAATTACCTAGCTGTGTGGCCTTGGGCAAGCCACTTAACCCCATTTGCCTTGCAAAAACCTAAAAAAAAAAAAGACAATGGCGGGGGCAGCTAGGTGGCATTGTGGATAGAGCACCGGCCTTGGAGTCAGGAGGACCTGAGTTCAAATGTGACCTCAGACACTTAATAATTACCTAGCTGTGTGACCTTGGGCAAGTCACTTAACCCCATTGCCTTGTAAAAACCAAACCCCCACCCTCCCCAAAGAAAAACAATGATAATAGTAAATGGAGAAATAAAAGATGCTTATGGATCAAGAACTGCAGAAGTCTGGCTCCAAGGAGTCAAACTGCTTTGGAGACTCAGTTCAGGTAGCTCAGACCCTTGAGTTAGGGTTCACTGAGCAGGAAGGTTTGGAATTCAAGCCATTCACAAATATTTATTAAGTGCCTCCTGAAGTGTCATATACTCTTCTAGGTACAAGGGAAATGAAATAATCCCTACTTATAAGCAGTTTATACTGTAGTGGGAGAGACAAGTACTGTTTAAGTATACACAAAATAAATGCAAAGAGAATGAATACAAATAAATAGGAAGTCATTAAGCATATGATATTTAGGAAGGAAAAACATTAGCAGCAGTGGAGATCAGGAAAGGCTTCATAGAAAAGTTGGTATTTCAGCTTCATTTTATTTATTTATTTGTTTGCTTCCCCAATTCCATGCAAAGGTGGTTTCAACATTCATCCATTTACAAGCTTATGAGTTCCACATTTTTCTACCATCCTTTTGCACATTTCTATACAAAACAATTCTGTTTAACATATTTCCATATTAGTCATGTTGTGAAAGAGGAATTAGAATGAAGTGGGAGGGGGGAACCATGAGAAAGAAAGAACAAATGAAATTTTAAAAAGTGAACATAGTATGATTTTCTCTGTATCAAGATTCTATAGTTTTTTATTTTTTGAATGTATATGTCATTTTCCCTAATAGGTCTCTCAGGATTGTCCTTAAGAGATCACTGATCAAGGTTCTGAGAGGAGCTGTGTCCATCATTCATACAAAGTTTCTGTTTATGTGTGCAACATTCTCCAGGTTCTATTCCCTTCCCTCAGCATCAATTCATATTAGTCTTTCCAGACTTTTCTACAGTCTGACTGCTCATGATTTCTTACAGAACAATAGTACTTACTCTGTAACATTCATTACCATAGCTTATTTAGTTGATGAGCACTCCTTCAATTTCCAATTCTTTGTCACCACAAATATTTTGTTTGTATGTGGGTCTTTCCTCCCCTTTTTAAAGATCTCTTTGAGATATAGCTCTAGTAATGGTATTGCTAGATCAAAAGAGTATGTTTATTGCTTTTGGGCATAGTTCCAAATAGCTTTTCTGAATGGTTTGATCAGTTCACAATTCCAACAAGTTTTACCTTCATTTTATTTTATTTATTTATTTTTATTTTTTAGAGAAAGAAAAGGATTCTATATGGTGGATTTCAGAAATAGGGAATGGCCAATTCAAAGGCTCAAAGACTGGAAATGAAATGTGTGAGAAGAACAGAGAAGTCCAGTTTGGCTGTTTAAATGCCAGTCAGGTTCCAAGCACTATGCTTAAATAGGGGAAAATAAATAAGAAAAAAGAGAGCTCCTGCCCTCATGGTGCTTACAATCCAATGGGGGAAGAATACACACAAAAGGAAGATGCAAAGGATGGGAAGGGATGCTGAATTATGTTTTGGCCTATGGCAGTGAAACCAAGCAGAGCTGTGGATGCAGGGTGGAGTAGAGTGGATTCTAGGAGCTATATGAAACCACTGAAGTTTATTGAGAACAGTGGCATGGTCAGATTTGCATTTAAGAAAAATCACTTTGGCAGTTCAGTGGAGGACTGGCAGCATTGGGGAGTGATTTGTGGCATGGAAACCAATGAGAAGGCTGTTGAAATAACCTAGATGAGAGATGATGAGGTCAGAAATTAAGGTGGTAGCTGTGTGAATGGAAAGAAAGGGTCAGATGTGAGAAAGATGTTGGGGAAGTAAAAACAGGGAGAATTGGCTAATGACTGAATATATGGGCTGAGGGAGAGTAAATAGTCAAGAATTAAAAGATTAGGAACCAGGGAGATCAGAAGGATGATAAGGTTTTTGACATAAAGAGGAGTAGATTTAGGGGTAACAATGAGTTCATTTTTCCAGATGTTGAGTTTCAGATGTCTCTGGGACACCCAATTTGAAAAGTCCATCAGTCTTGGGGATTGTAGGATTAAAGCTCAGGGGAGAAGCAGGAGCTGGGTATGCTGATCTGGAAATCTTATGCATAAAAATAATTAGACCCATGAGAGTTTATGAGTCACCAAGAGAGAGACTGTCAATAGAAGACTGGGGAGCCAAGGACAGAGCCTCAAGGAACACCCCAAGTGGGGGGGGGATGATGTGGATGATGAATCATTAAAGGAGACTTGGACAGAGCAGTCAGATGGTAGGAGAACCAAGAAAGAGTGATGTCACAAAAGCCTTGAGAGGATGGGGTATCTGGGAGGAGACAGTGTCAAATGCAGGGTAGAGGTGAAGAAGGATGAGGGAAAAAAAAAATCAGATTTGGTAATGAAAAGATCACTGATAATTTTGGAGAGGGAAATCTAAATGGAATCATGAAGTTCAAATCCAGATTTCAAAGGGTTGAGGAGTGAGAGGAGAAGGAGGAGGAGTGCTATCAAATGAATAGAGCTTTTTAAAGGAGTTTGGATGAGAAAGGAAAGAGATATAGGATGCTGAGGGGACTGAAGGTCAGTCAATAAACAATTAAATGCTTGCAATATCCCAGTCACTGTGCTATGGACACAAATAACATTGTGTGTCTGTGTGTGTGTGTGTGTGTGTGTGTGTGTGTGAGAGTGAGAGAGAGAGAGAGAGAGAGAGAGAGAGAGAGAGAGAATAACATGCAAACAAACTACAACCTGGAAAGTTCACATACAAAATATTTTGACCTTCCCTTTGTACCAGAGAGGAACACTCATTTTTTTCTTTCTTTTTTCTTTTATGGGGAGTTTAAAATTGTAAATTTAAAATTGTAAAATTTTAAATTTGTAATTGTAAAATTGTAAATTAAAGTTATAAGTTGTAAAATTTGGGTTAAGTATTTGCTTAGTAGACTTGTGTCATCTGGCTTTCACATGTAGTCTGTGGCTTCTGCAAAACCCCTCCCCCTCCATTCCCATTTTAATTTCTTAGGCTGATTGGTGATAAATAAAAACCATGATGGGGAAAGTCACGATTGGAAAAGAGAACTCTATCCATAGGAAAAATAGTAAATTATTAATACAAGGAAGGAACTAGAGGTAGTGAAGTTTTTTTTTTTTAAGGTCAGAAGGATCAGTATGTTCAAAGGCAGTAGGAAGTAAAATAGTATTATCAGGAGAAATTGAAGATTAGAAAGGGAGGGGATGATTGAGAATGCAATTTTTTTTTTTTTTAGGTTTTTTGCAAGGTAAATGGGGTTAAGTGGCTTGCCCAAGGCCACACAGCTAGGTAATTATTAAGTGTTTGAGATCAGATTTGAACCCAGGTACTCCTGACTACAGGGCCGGTGCTTTATCCACTGTGCTACCTAGCTGCCCCCCGAGATTGAAATTTTCTGGAAAAGAGGGAGATAATATAAGGTGGAAGCCCCAAGATCACTGTGTTTCAAGAAGATACACACTGAAACAAGTGTCAAGAAGAGGAGCTCATTGCTCTCCCCAGGAAGTTGATCTGATATGTTTATGTTCAGGCAATTTTCAGTTATCTAACTCTTTTTTTGACCCCATTTGGAATTTTCCTGGCAAAGACACTAAACTAGTTCGTCATTTCCTTAAACTCATTTTACAGATGAGGAATCTGAGACAAACAGGGTGAAGTGACTTGCCCAGGGTCACACTACTAATAAGCAAGGTCTAAATCCCAGGGCTGTGTCTTCCCCATATCCTTTCCTTTGATTAGTTTCTCCCTGCCTTTTTTGATTTGCTTGAAATGAATTCTCTACCCAATTGTTAATACTGGTCCTATCCATAGGGAAAGTTTGGTTTCTTCTATTGTTTCTAAGCTACATTAGTCTTCCAAGGCTGGCTATATGACCTAGGCAGAAGGAATCCTAATTCATGGTGTCTGTATTCCTAGGCTTATATCTTTTTATCTTTAAAAACCCATGCCCTTCTCAAACTTCATAGAATCAGAATCACAGATTTTTGAGAACATCTAATTCCACTCCCTCATTTTTCAAATGAGGAAACTCAGGTCCAGGGAGATTCAATAACTTGTATGACTCACATTTGAGCAGAGTCACAGAGTGTTTGCCTCTAGATTCCTATTTCTTATCTGAAACATGCTTCTTAACTCAGTTACAGGACTGAAGTGAGTGACATACCCTGAACTCGACTCAGCTTCCGGGCTCTGCCTCCTTGACCAGATTCTCTTTGATGATTCACTCAGCAGCCCTTTACCCCCATGGGGAGTGACTGTCCAGAACCCTGACACTACAGGTTTACCATAGAAAAACAAAACACTTGACAAGTCTGGTCATAAAAACAATTCCCACCAACGGTAAGATGAGGGTTGTTTCCTCATAGGAGGTCTGGCTTTCCATCCAACCACGCAACAAATGATCTTGGCTGTCCCACTGGGCTTCTCAAATATCCTGGTGAATTGCTTTCAACCTTGAGTAGGTTCTTTATGAGAGGTTAATGCAAAAATCTCCTGCAGCCCTGGGTCCCACGGTTCCACACCTGTTGATTAAGTTGCTTTTGGTAGCAGCAAGATGATCTTGAACCCAAGTAATATTCCCTTCAAGGATAGGTGGGGAGCAGTTTTTTTCCCTAAACAATATTTTTCTTTTATTGGATTAAAATGATGTCTGTCTGGCTATAGTTGCCCAACAAAGCATCCGTGCCAGATAGGCTGCTTCCATTCTTGTCCAGAATTCTTACAGCAATTAGACCTGCTCATTAGAAGAGCTCTGTTCTGCCAAAGCCATTACATCCAGAGATCTTTCTAGAGCCTAAGCTAGTTCCTAGAGAAACTCATGCTAGGTATTTATAAGGAAGAAAAAAAAGTGGACCTTTTTTTCCTACTTCTATTTCCTGATTCATAGATCTAGTTCAGAATTCTTATTTCAAAGAAGAAATCTTTGGAGAAGCTTAAATTCAAGCATTCATAAGATATAGAGCTGGGAGGGATCTTTGAGATCTAATCTAAATCTCTCAAGTTTAAGTGATAACTGAAATAGAGAAAGATTGCATGATTTGTTCAACATCACAAAGGTAGTAGTTCTTATCATCATCATAGGGATAGTAAAACTCAGTGATATTTAAATAATAATATTTAATTTAATCTATTTTTATATTTTGTATTCATATATTTTTATTTAATTATGTTATATAAATATAATTTAACTTATATTTAATCTAATAAATCATGTAAATATTGATTTTTAAAGTTTACATAGTAAATTATTTCATTTGAGCGATGAGGTAGTGAATAATAGCAGGACTATTTGGGTTTTTTGGTTGTTTTTTTCTTTGTCAAAATGGTGCCATAGTTGCTCCCCCAAAAAAGATGAAATTGGTATGACTTTATTTGTTTTGTTTTGACGCTTGACTCAGGATTTAAAAACTGGAATGATGGGTGAAAGTGATGAGCAATCTTAGTATATTGGAGGCAAACATCCCCTAAGTAATACAGTGAGTCTTTGTACATTTGTTCTTTTTTTTTTTAATAAGTCATTCAAAATAATTGTATAATGCATTGTTGCAGTCACTTGCCTCTATGAAAGCTATCTTGCTCTGCAAATTACAGCAAAGAAACTACCTAATAAAAAATCCAGAAGGAGACGGGGGGGGGGGGGGGGGGGGGGGGGGGGAGGGAAGGTACTAGAATTGCTTTACATGTAAATTAATGTAATCTTTTTTAAAAACCTTTTTGTATCTTCCACCTTAATATTTGTCATTTTTAGAAAATTGTCAAATCATAATGGATGGCCTCCTAAAATCCTTCCTTAACCCCAACATAGGTGTGAATGAAGACTTTACAGTCTCCTCGGGAGTTTTATGAGATTGGTGCCAGTACTTGGGGGATGAGAGGAACTTTACCTATACATCAAATAAAAGTTGTTGTTGAGTCTTCTCCCATTTGGGATTTTCTTGACAAAGATTCTTGAGTGGTTTATCATTTCTCCAATCATTTTTACAGATGAGGAAATGGAGGTAAACAGGGTTAAGTGAATGGCCCAGGATCACATAGTAGGTGTCTGAGTTTGGATTTGAACTCAAGAAGATGAGTCTTCTCTAGTCCAGTTCTCTATCCACTGCAAAAATGTAAAATTAGGGACTTGAACTAGATGATCTCTGAGATACCTTTACAAATTTTGGAGTCTAGGATTAGCAGGTTTTATTAGGGCAGGATAATCAGTGTTTTGCCCCAAGGTGCTGAATTTATACAGTGAATATAGGGCTTAAAGTCTTAGAAACAACAGAGCTTAACACTTAATTAACAAAAAAAAAATCAGTTAAAATAGGAAGCTCCCAGACAAGGTAGAGAGAAATCTTCTCCCCACCCCACCACTTCATGCATACCCTTTATAGAACTGACCTCAAGTGCAAAAATGTCCTAGTTCAAATCTGATGCTTAGCTTCTAGATCAGCTATAGGTTTCAAATGTTTGGTTTCCTTTTTTGTTGACTATATTCACACAATTTTGACATTTGGGAAAGCAAGGATTTAGGAGCCTGTGGGGAATAAGGGCTATGCTTGTAGCTTCCTTGAATACACCCACACATTTGAATCTGAGCTGGCAAAATGTATTTGTTTGATAGTATCTCATGGAGTAAGAGGTTTCAAACCCCAGAAGGTCATGATATTAATTCTTTTCTAGACCTCGTGGTATTATATAACTCTAAAAAAATGTACATGTAGGAGAGAAGTAAGGAGGATAATGGGAAGGAGTACATCTTAGAAAAATTTAAATTGGCTCATCTGGCTTAAACTAACCTGAAACTGGGTAGCAACACACTGAGAATCAAGGCAAGCTGGAGAAACCCAAGGACCAGCAAATTAAAGACAGATTTGAAACATGATAGGGTAAAAAGCAAAAAAAAAATGTTAAGTTCTTTTGAGGGTAACTTGTCTCCCAGACCCTGGATAGAACTGTGGTGAGACACCTAGAAAATTGGCATGTGCATTGGGTATCCTCATTCTGAAAGAGGTAAAACAAAGAACAAAGTGATCAAGGGAATAGAAGGGAATGATTTATGACTAAGGAAGATTAAAGAGACTTGATCTGTAAAATTTGTAAGTTAACTCTTGTGGGGTGGAGTTCCCCAACTGTTTAAGATTTCTTTCTGAACACTGAAATTTCTGAAGACAAATGGGGGTGGGGGTGTGAAGAGAGATCTTAATCAAATTGGCTACAAAACAAATTGCAAAATCAAAATTTTCCAGGCTCCTCTTTGATCATCATCATGGAAGCAGTATGAGGAGTAGAAAATCATTGGATTGTGATATAGGGAAAGATTTCAAGTCAAAATATAGTTTTGAATACTGGTTCTGCCATTTTCTATCTGTGTGACATTCCTTAAGTTATTTAACCTCTTTGGACCTCAGTTTCCCTACCTGGAAAATGAAGGGATTAGATTAGATAATTTTAATTTCCTTTCTAGCTCTGAGTTTGTATCCTGGAACTGCTATTGCTTCTTGTAGGACCTTAGATGAGTCCCTTGACCTCTGAGGTCTCAGTTTCTACATATGTTAAGTGGGGTTGGACTCACAGAATGCCAAGACAACACAAAAGCCTTTGGCAGTGTGATAAAGCCTTTGATGGACCCCTTCTTGGAATAATGTTTTTAAATGTATAAAATAAAATAAATACATAATATTATGAAGCCAACCCATTATATCAATATGTAGTAATTATATATATATATATATATATATACATATATATGTGTGTGTGTATATATATATATATATATATTTTAATGTACAGACCTTGGCTAAAGATCCCAGAACTAGAGAATCCCTAAAGTCTCTTTCAGCTCAAAAATTCTATGATCACAGCAGCTACCCAGTAGAAAGATGGCCATTTATAAGGTTGTCCCAAGAGTCAGGGATAGTGCTTGTCTTTTTAGATAAGAGCCTTTTTTTTGTATGCTGCCATTTTGTTTCTGGAGCTGTGACCTAGCCTTAGTATCATGCCCATGGTCCTGGGGCAAAGACTGAGAGTTGGAAGTGATTTTAGGAGGTCATCTAATCAAATACCCTCATTTTGCAGGAAAGGGCACTGATCCTCAGAGTGAAGTGACTTGCTTAAGGTCACACAGCTAATAAACGGTAGAGCCAGAATTCATATCCAGGTCTTAAGATTCCAAAACCAGTGCTTTCTCTACCCCCCCCCCCCACACTACAGAATGTACCCTGTGTTATAATAAGGGATTTGATTCCTACGGGATTTTACAGTTTTTCAAGAACAAAAAGAAAAGGGATTTAACCCCAGGCCACACTTTCTAGATCAAATTTCATAGCTGCTCACAGGAGACTAGTTAGAATTTAGTGGGTAAGAACTCCCTGGTTTACCTGGGGACCTTCTCCAGGGGCAAAATTATACTTGACTTGGAGAACTTCACTGGCATGAGCCCCGGGCCAGTCTTCTACCTCCAGCCCTGGCATTCCCCAACCCACTCCCATCATTCCAAGGGAAGAGTCATCAGCTTTTATCTGAGTGGGTTGGGGTTAACCAGATTATAGCTTCTTCCTCAGGCTGTCTGGTTCCTGGTCTCATTGCTGCTGGCACTCAGCCTGGCCTGCTCAGCCAACAGCAGCTGGTGGATCCAAGTGCATCCTATCCACCCACAGTTTGAACCTACTGCTAGGAACTCCAGTCTCTCTTCCTCCTTCCCTGAAGACCTCCTTGGAAAAGCAGCCTTCAACCAGGCAACAAGCACATCCTCTAGCTGGGGAAGTGGGCAGTCAACGGAGGCTTCCCGAGGGGTTATCCGGGAAGCCTGGGTCTCTCATAGGAACCAAGGACAGTGCAACCCCATTTCAGGGGAATGTGTGTGGGGTGATGGCAGGGGGGACCCCACATTGGGTGGTTCAGAAAAGAGAATCATCCTTATCATAGCTAACACTGTCAAGTTTCTGGATCCAAGAGGCAGATATTAAACACAAAGGTTTTTCAGTTACTGCAGGGCTGTCAAATAATAAAGTATGGTCAAATGAAGCAATGTTTTTTCCCCTTTTATAATCAATAAATACACCTGACTTTGAGCTCCTGGTCATGCCATGGACACCTCTGTCTTTAATTACAGACTCTCTGATTAAGGTGTCATTTATGTCCCAGTGCCACTCACAGGAGTGATGAGCCAGAGGATGGAACATGATTGTTGGGATAATGATCTCCCTTTTCCCCCCCATAACCTCAGGCCTCCTGGATAAGGCCAGAAAATGCAGACTAGGACAAAGGTCAGATTGAGGTGATTGGTAGGTTCTGTCCATCCCTCCCAGTCATGGTTCCTCAGCTAATTCAGGGACTTCCAAACAAACTGAAAAATCCACCTTCCTCCTCCCAGGTGAAACCTGGGCAGAATTAGCTCCTGACTGCCGGCCAAGCAGAGCGCATGTGGAGAAAGCCTTCCCCCAGAGAAGCTTTGCCAGGCTGCGGGTCAGGGAGGAGCTGACAGGCTCACATCTGCAGGCATTATTCACATTTTTGCAAAATGCAATTAAGGTTCCAAGCACGTTCTGCATGAGCAGCAGTTTTCTGTTACGGATGTGGGTCACGACAGATCTTTAACCTTTGAAAAGGCATTTCTACTGCATGTACTACAGAAACCCTCCACTCCCCACAGTGTTAAAACCAAGGCTGTTTGACCCACCAAGGGCAGGGCTCTGTAAATTCCATCTGCAGCCCTGGAAGTCCTCTGAACCAGCTGATAGTCTTAACTTCCACAAAGATGTTTGACCCTTTAATGCTATTACTGGAGTCTAAAAGAATACTCTAACAGAAAAGAGCAAACCTTTCGACTTAGCTGAGATGAGAAGTTTTCAGGAACTTTTCTATTAAAGCATGAAATCCAGTGTCACGGTTTCAGTGGGTTCAGGAAATCAAAAGTCTTCAATTTGTTTGTGCCTCTTAGATTCTGAACTCCTGGCCAAAAATGTGCCCTTTGATCTTCAGTCCACTAATTTGAAGCATGCTCTAAAATGCTTTTAACTTTTAATTAATGAGGCCTTGAATTTATAGTTATAGACCCAGAATTCTGGGTCAGAGAGCCCCATACAACCTGTCAGTCCCAACCACCAGACAGTTCTGCATCTTCCTATGATAGATATAAAGGAACAGATGGGGTGATCCTTCTTTGAGAAAGCAAACAATGAAAACTGGAGAGAGGAAGTTGCTGACCTGAGGTCATGGAGTAACTTAATGGTGGAGGGACCCAAATCCAACATTTGGTGTCCTGACATCCCTGATGCTTTTCATGATGCTTCCCTGAAATAGACCAAATGCTGTAGGGATTGTGCTATAAACCTTGTAAAGACAGGTTGAGTTTCCAGTTTTCCAATTCAGTCAGTCAGTGAAAATTTGGTTCTAGTATCAGAGCAATCCATTAGTTTTATAAGAGTAATTCTGCTCAGTTCATCTCTGAAATATTCTGTCCAATTTAATTTACCCAGTTTTATATAGTTGGAGAGTTATCCAAGGAAGATGACTAGAGTCTATGCAATGAGATGATCTATTCAAGGAACTGGGAGCATTTAACTTGGAGAAGATAAGACTTGAAAGAAATATGATATAGCTTTGTTCAGGTATTGAGGGATTAGATTTGTTCTGGTTGGTCCTAAGGGACAGAACTAGTAGTTGGGGGTAGCTGAGAGTTAGATTTAGTCCTGATGAAAGGAAAAAACTTCCTACTCATTATGTTAAAATTATCATAGAATTGAAGGTACTTCATCAAGTGGTAGAGTGTCCAACATTGGGAATGGAGATGGGATAGAGAGAGTGGGGATGTTTGGAGGCAACTCAGACAAAATTACCTCTGAGGTTTCTTCCACTCTAAGATTGTATCCAAAGTCTCATATAAAAGGTTCATCTTTTGAACTACACATATCAATGTCAGTAACCAAGGATGATGGAGTGTAGACTGTAAACTCCTTGAGAGCAGGGAATATTTTGTGTTTTGTGTGTTTTGTTTCAAGGTCAAGCAAAATCCTCTGGTGTTTAACAAATACTCATTGGATTGGGTTAGTTGGATGAGTGTGGCTGTGACTTTTACCTATCGTTTTAGGGAACTAAGCTATTTGGAAGAAGACTAGAGGCGCAGATACTCTAGTGAAGGACAAACTTGGTCTGGGCAATTCATATATGTGAGCCTGAGGGTGGAGAGAAGTGATGGAATGGAGGTGGGAAGTCCCACTGTTCAGATTAGGAATATAAGAATTTGTCAATCAGGCATAAGTGACTAGATAGGTGGAAATAGAGCAGGCAGGGCCAGTCAAAAGAAGTAGAAATTTTTACTGGAAAATGGAAATATTTGGAAGTTAATATAGTCAGTTAATATAAATCAAGTGGAATGAAAAAAGGAAGAAAATAAGGAAAATGGCCTAGGTGATCTCAGGCTCTGATGTTTTATATACTGTGAGAAAAAGGAGGGGAAGGGGAGAGGAATCAGCAAAATGTAGAGAAGGAAGAAGAAACAGAATGAGATAGGAGATAAAAGGGGAGCAGGGTGGAGAGGCATGAAGAGAGGGGGCTGCATATCCACAAAGAACATTTTTTTGAGTAGAAAGTAGAAAAATGTCTAGTTATCTTAGGTATTTGAAATACTGTTGTCTAAGAAATTTCCTTCAACCTTTGAAATTTAGGAGTTGACAAAAACTGTAATTAGATATGAATGGATACATATTATTCACTGTATAAGAATGAAATGTGGCTGACTCCTGACTGTCAGGGGAGGTAATATGATACCTTTATATTTCTGGTATATTGTAGGCAGCAATACCCTTTTACTGGAATAATAGTCTTCATTTTGCGTTTTGATTAAGGAAAACCCTTGTACCCAAAGTTTTTTTTTTTTATTCTCTCTCTCTCTCTCTCTCTCTCTCTCTCTCTCTCTCTCTCTCTCTCTCTCTCATCTGTATTCCTTCCAAGGTCCAATTTGACTGCGGGCATGTTTTTTGTTCTCAGTTAGCTGTTGAAAGTCTAGCTTTGTAACACTTTCAATTTTTTTTTTTCCTATTGAAGCATCCGGAAGCCAGGAGTGATTTGAATTAAGAATTAGACAAAATGATTTTTTTCTTTTGAACATAGTAAGATCATGGTTTACAAAGAGCAATAGCAATGGCTAATGTTCCATATGTTTCCATTTTAAATATCCAGGTTTTTGAAAATAAACATTTTATGTAATTTACAGATGAAGGAATTGAGGATTCAATTGAGGATTCAATTCAATCACCTAGGATTCAAGTAAGCAGAGTATTTTCTCTTTTCTTCCTTGACTGTCTCTAGAATCATACTTCATTGACTAGCATAGAAACTATTCATATTTTAAATCCAACTAAAGTCCACTGGAGGAAGAAAATTATGCATTTTACCTAAATGATCTCAGCCAATCACTATTCAATTTTAGCAGAATTTTCCCATTACTTTCCTGAGCTGAATGTAACGTGGTTAATTTACCAGAAAGCATTGTTATTCATTTCCTAATTCTCTAGGCAACCGTCTGCCATTTGCTTACCATTTCCTCACTCCCTGGGAATTTATAGACCTTTCAGCTCCATTTCTGGTGGGTTGGATTTCCAAGCCATGCTGCTGTGGCATTAGCTCCTTCCTTTAGCTGGTGTCTGCCAGCTCATGTCCCTTAGGGAAGTGTCTAAAAATGAAAAAAATCACATACCTGTATTTTAGTTTATAAGTCCATTAAGCAAATTCTTTTGTAAATACACACAAAAATGAAGATAAACTCTCTTGCTATTTATTAAACTTCCCCATAGGATTGTATATACTCTTTTAATTAAAAACACTATCTAAAATAATATCCATTTTGTTCTCTCTTGCTTCCAATTAGCTACACATTGATCATTACACAGCAGACACTGGGTAATTAAACGAAACAAAACAAAACAAAACCCAAAATCCCAGCACTCCCTGCAAGTCCAAGTGTGGAACTTCCTTCAGAATGTTACACATTAAACAACACCTTGGATAGCAAAGGGGAACAAGGAAGGATAGAAATCAGATCTATGCTCTATCTGTGTTTCTACCAGGGAAACTCAGGAATTCTAATTAAGGGGATGAGGGAGAGATCATATAAATCTTCTCTATTAATTCTTTTATGTTTAAAAGGTATGCATATACATGTAGATCATATGTACATTCAGGTATAAGTTGCAAACAGGTTTTCCCATTTAATTTCCAATCTTTCTTCAATCTCACTTTCCATCCTGCTTAAAATGCTCTTACAACTTCTATCAATCAGAGATTTAGTCAACAAAGAAGTATTTATGAAACACCCACAAAGGTTCAGGCATTGTGATAGGTACCTGGGAAATAAGTAGAGATTGCTATGTAATGCAGTGGATAGAGCTCTTGGAGTCTTCTCCAAGTCAGAGAGATCTTCTTTTAAATGCAGTTTCAGTCACTTTATAGCTGCGTGACCCTGGGTGAGTCACTTAACTGCTGCCTGTTTGCCTCAGTTTCCTCACCTGTAAAATGGAAGATAATCATACTATCTATCTATCTCCTGAAGGATGAAATCAAATGTTTGTCAAGTATTTAGCACAGTGCCTGGCCCAAATAAATGTTTGTTTATGTCCTTCCCCTATCTCACCTAACAAACCAATATCTGTTTTCAGCATATCCCCATCTCTTCTAATTATCCTATGTGATAAAATGGAAAGAATACTGGTTTTGGAATCAAATAGCTGTATTCAAATTCCTTCTTATTGATTTATACCTTAGAGAAGTCACTTTGTCTACTCTCTGGGGCTCAATTCCATTCTTTAAAATAAAGGAGGGGGCTGAACAAAGTGACCTCTGAGATTCCTTCTCTCTCTCTCTCTCTTTCATGAGTCTTTGATTTTTAGAGACCTAGAGAAAGTTTTTCTCTTTCTAGTCTTGTTTTCCCTTGGCATTCCTATCTACTGCCCTAACCTCTTTCACTCCATTAAGAACTTATATCTATCTCTACCAGGCAACAGCAAAAGATGCTATTTATGTGAAAGGTTGATTGGCTTATTCAGTTCTAACTTGGGAGCTTTCTCCTGATCCAGAACTGGCCACTGGATCTGGATGACTCTAGTGGAGCAAGTGAGACCAGGGATTTTGTATAGCATCCCCTCACTTGCATGGCATCACCTTCCTGATATCCTGGTCCTGTTCAGGACAAACAACAACCCCATCCTGATTAAAGTAAGTGGAAAAGTTGCTTAATCAATCCCTTTTTGGGGTTTTCTTGGCAAAGATACTGGAGTACTTTGCTATTTTCTTTTCCAGTTCATTTTACAGATGAGGAAACTGAGGCAAATAGATTTAAGTAACTTGCCCAGGGTCACACCGCTAGTAAGTGTCTGAGGCTGGATTAAGTCTTCTTGACTTCAGATCCAATGATCTCTTCATCAAATCAACTCACCACCAATTCTGATGGGTGATACAACAAATCTGAATTCAAATTCTGCCTCAGATGCTTACAACTATGTGACCCTAGGCAGATCACTTAAAATCTCTCAATCTTAGTTTTTTCATCTGCAAAATGAGTATTATAATAGTATTATATATTATATGTGATGTAACCCTAGAGGATTGCTGTGAAGATCAAATGAACAAAACCTAGAAGTATTAAATAAAGTTAACCGTTAGCATTGTTGTTATTGTACAAAGTAATTTTTTTTAAAAAACCCACTATGTAGTTTAGGAGGAAAGGAACTACAAGTAGTTGTGGGGATCAGGAAAGGTTTCATGTATAAAATGGTGCCTAACTTCAACTTGAAAGGAGAGAATAGCTATGAAGCAGAGCTAAGAATGGAGTGCTTTCAAGGAAACAGGCAGGGGAAGAACAAGCATTGATGAGAAGCAGAAATGAGAAGTAGGATGTTTTTCATGAAGATTGGAGAGAAGGCCTGCTCCTTGACTGAGAGCCTGGGACTGGCTCTTCATATCTGGGAGCTATCTGCATAGAGATGATAGCTAAACCCATGGGAGCTAATGATTATTAACAGAGAATATAGAGGCAGGGTTCTTAGATTTTTTTTTTTTATTACCATGGCCCCTTTGGCAATCTAGTGAAGCCTTTGGACTCCTTTGAACGATGTTTTGTTTTTAAATTCAAAATTGAAATAAGTGATACATTTCAGTTAGAGATTAGTGAAATTAAAGATGTCATTTTTACCCATTCAAGTTTGCAACCCCCCTCAAACTATGGGCCTTTGATTAAGAACCTCTGTTATAGAGGAAGAAGAGAAAGGAACCTAGGATGAAACCTTTCACTAGGACATGTGATGTGTCTGATGACACAACAAAAGAGACTGAGAAGAAGTAGTCAGATGGGTAAAGGGGAACCAGGAGAAAATTTTGTCTCAAAAAACAGAAAGGAAAGATTATTCAGTAGAAGATGTGCAGGCCAAGAAGAACATAGATTGACAAAAGACCAGCAAATTTGCCAATGAAAGGTATCAACCCTATGGAACAAACCTCTAAACTGTGGATTCCTAGAGCAGAACAGAGCAGGCTAGAAACAGGAGAATCAGAAATCAAGCACAAATTTGATTTCAAAGTGAAGTTAACAATTTGCAAGAAAGGAGAATTGGATGCATCCTCTTGGGCCCTGCCCCTAGTGAGGGGACCTAAGGCAGTGTGGGGGAGATCTCAATTCTTATGCCAATGCTTATTCAGTGAGCTGTAGCTCTAAAAATGAGGGATACCAATAACAAGGAGACAAGTTCATAGTAGGGTTTCAGGACCGAAACATGGGTATTTGTCTAAGCTTGACCAGTGCTTGTCCAGGCTCAAGAGAGGACCTGGTGCTGGTCAAAACAATATAATAATTATGTGATTTTGTCAGAGGGTGAGAGTATTCAGGGCACAGCCTTCTTGCTGCACCTTAGCTCTGGAAAACAGGGTATCTCTAAAATCATTACATTTTCTCCTTTTGGTCAAAGAAAGGGGATCTGAAAGAACCCTTACCCTTCTGGGCAATAAAAGAGAGGCAGGTATAAGCCAAGATTCCACAAAAGGTCAGTTGGACCAGGATGAACAATTTTATCCCAGGAGGTCTATTGGGAAGTATGTCCCAGACATCATTGCTAGCCAGTGTTTGCTTGTAAGCAGAAAAAAGGAGGGAGGGGGCAAGAATGGAGAAAAAGAAAATGCCAACATATACTTAAATCAAGCCCTTGGTGATTGAGCACCTACAGGGTGTTACAGGGATAGTATACTCAGCTCTCGGCAAGAATCTTGGGACAGGTGTCTTGTCTGGGTGTCGGCTGCTTCTGGGTCCATATCAGACAAACTTTTAGGTCTCTAGAAGTTTCCACTGTCCACTGAGGATCAGGGGTGTTCTTTAAATGATTCAGAAGTCCATACCTTTTGCCAGCTGTGGGAACAGTCAGAAGGACCTTGGTAGGGGCCCTTGGAAGACATATAGGTTGACAATTGTGAGAAAACTTGTATCAGTCTTTGGAACCAAGTTTCTGGTCAGCATAAAATAGATCTTTGGCTAAAGATCTCTAAATAGAACATAGAGATGGTGCAGGTTCCCAGCCATGCAGGACTAGGTTCAAATAATGCAATAAAGTTTTTCTCACAATTCCCATAATTGCATAATTAAGTTAAGTCAGGTCATGAGAGTTCACAATAGTCTACTTTTGAAAAGGAAGATTTACACATTACCAAGATAACCAAAAATCACAAACTATGCAAAGCAATACAATAATTATCGCCAATGCCCATTTAATCAACCCATTTTAAGTCCCAGATGTCTCATGTAGTTATGTGGCCCCTAGATATCTTTTCTTGGACAATAGAATTTATTCTTAGGATAGCTTAAAAAAATGGGAAAATAACTTCACTTTCTTTACCATTATCAATACAATTTTTGTGTAAAATACTTAATCCTATTTTGAGAGCTCATTATTATTCTATTTTTTTTTTAGGATTTTTCAAGGCAATGGGGTTAAGTGACTTGCCCAAGGCCACACAGCTAGGTAATTATTAAGTGTCTGAGGCTGGATTTGAACTCAGGTCCTCGACTCCAGGGTCGGTGCTCTATCCACTGCGCCACCTAGCAGCCTGAGAACTCATTATTAAAACCTACTCAAAGCCAAAATTTCCATGATAAATAAATTTGGAAATCTATCATATACATTATATAGTTCTTAGAGATATATATATATATATATATATATATATATATATATATATATAAAATCCTGTTCCTTACTTTTACATTACATCTTAATCTTATTATTTTCTCAATTTCTTCTTAAAAGGATAGCATCCCTACATTATGATTTGTCCACAAATACAGGTTAAAAACCCCATAGCCTTACAAAAAGCAAAAAACAAAAACAAAGACAAATTACAAGATATTTATTCTATCATAGAAGCTCATGGTGTTTAAGTATTGATCTGTTATTTAACTGATTTGGTATTTTTCTTATAAAACTTTTTGATTTTAGATATTTACTATAAAAGAAAAAAGTAGGAGCATTGTTATAACGATGTCATTTAATAGCCAGGGGTGGGGTGGGGGTACTCCCTTTGCTATGTTTGATTTCAGACATGAATCATATCTGATAGTTAGCCATGTAGTCATAGAGAATTAAAAGCAAGATTTAGGATTAACCAGCTGGTGAAATCTCCTTTTCAGAAAGAAAATAGTCCAATAGAGAAATGGAGTTTCATACCTAGAATGGAGGATCATACCTAAGAATGTGCAAAGGTTGTCCCCCTTTCCAGCTATAGACATCCACCTTTAGAAGTGTCCAGATTGCAGCATGTACCATTTACTCCTATTGGTTTCATGACAATTCAGACAACTATTCCTGTAATCAAAGCTCAAACAATAGTAAATTACAGTTCCAAGAATTGTTAACTTAAATAGCAAAATTTCACTTGCCACAGGGTTTCAACATTTTTCCTGATGTTTTCTCTAATAGTTAACATTTCATCAATCATTTTCTTATAAACTAAAGTTACCTATATTCTGAGGCTTCAGGTATACAATCAACTCATCATTAATATATTGAACCTACATCTTTCAACCATACTATACATTTTCATAATAGTCAAGAATTTCATATGAAAATGTGCTATCATATATTATTGATAGCACATTTTCATTTGAAATTCTTGACTATTATGAAATAGTATGTTATTATTATTTATTTTATAACAAAATGTACCTTATTAACTATTTCACAGCTTCAAATTTTTATCACAGTATTCAGATTAAAAATTAGTTTTGTCTAAGAGCATTTCAGTTACAAAGGTTTCACAAATTTCACAATATAAGAGAATTTAGAAATACAATAATAGCACAAATTACATCACATATATGAATCATGAAACAAAACTTCAGATGACATCAATTGAATTTCCAAATTATTACATATAAAAATTATTAATCTTGTTACTTTAAAACTACTTTAGAGTTTTCAGGTTTGGAACAATTACATTCAGTCAGAGAAATAATAGGAATATATGTATGTGCCAGTCACTGTTTTAAGCTCTTTACAATCATATCATTTTGATTGTCAACAACAGCTTTGGAAGGTGGTTACCATTTTTTCCCCCTCTTTACAATCCAGGAAACTAGGACAAGCAGAGATAGGATGATTTACTTAAGATTACATAGCCAAATGGTTATAAATGTAGAGCCTATATCATATTGCTTTCTAACAGGGGGAGTGGGGAGGGAAGGGACAGAAGGAGGGAGAAAAATGTAAACCTCAAAACCTTGCAAAAAAATTGGTAAAAGCCACCATTGCAGGTAGTTGGAAAAACAAATAAATAAAATATTTTTAAAAAAGATTACATAGCTAATAAATTTCTGCAACTAGAGTATAATTCAAATATCCTTACATTTTTTTAGCATTTTTTCCAAAACCTTTATTTGGGAACCAGATCTGAGATGAATAAGAAAGAGTTAAAAAAGTGGCTATATGGTACAAACCTTTTATCCTCACTCTAGACTTATTTCCAAACCAGTTGCCTTCCTTCATTTCCATAGAACAACAAAACTATTGATCTTCAAGGGATACTGTCATTTACTTTTAGCTTTTACAAACTTTAATTCTTATTTTTTTTCTTTAAAAAAATTCGACAGAATGGTACAAACTAAGATATTTCAAAAGGGAATGACTTTCTGGAATTACCCCCCAAAGTCCTAGGAGTTATCTTTAAAAGATTCAAACTCCTTAATCTATCAAAGTGTTTTTAATAGTTTCACAAACTTTGATTATCTGACTTTATTTCCATAATTCCAACATAGTCCAAACTGAAATGACAGAAAAAATAACCTGCATATCTTTTTTTCTTATAACCTAATTTTTTTTATTGATATTTTATTTTCCCGATTACATGTTATGGAAGTTTTTCAATATTCATTCACTTACATATTTATAAATTACAGTTTTCTACTATCCTC
This sequence comes from Macrotis lagotis, assembly GCF_037893015.1. NCBI lineage: Eukaryota > Metazoa > Chordata > Mammalia > Peramelemorphia > Peramelidae > Macrotis > Macrotis lagotis. The sequence goes on from NC_133662.1 coordinate 113,463,570, forward strand.
CCTTCCCCCCCTGCAGTAAAAGTTGTACATGTACATCCGTGTTTAACATATTTATAGATTAGTCATTTTGTGCTTGAAGAATGAGGACTAAGGGAAAAAAAGAACACCATGAATTAGGAAGGAAAAACATAAGAGATGTTTTTAAAAAGGGAACACAATATCCATGCAGATATGTGGTTTTTGGTGTTTTCTTTTATTTCTGGATGTGGATGGCATTGTCCATAATAAGTCTCCCAGGGTTGTCCTAGATTTCTAAACTGCTGGGAGGAGCTGCATCCTTCATAGTTAATCAACTCACAATGATGTTGTTAATGTGTACAATGTTCTCTTGGTTCTGCTCCCTTCACTCGGCATCAGCTCATGTATTTCTTTCCATGTTTCTCTAAAGTCTGACTATTCATGATTTCTTTTTAAAATTTATTTATTTTTTAGTTTTGAAAGATTTTATTTAGAGTTTTACAATTTTCCCCCAATCTTACTTCACTCCCCCCACCCCCCACCCCCCACAGAAGGCAATTTGTCAGTCTTTACATTGTTTCCATGGTAAACATTGATCTAAGTTGAATGTGATGAGAGAGAAATCATATCCTTAAGGTAGAAACAAAGCGTGAGAGATAGCAAAATTACATAAGATAACATTTTTTTCAAAATTAAAAGTATTAGTCTTTGGTCTTTGTTCAAACTCCACAATTCTTTCTCAGAATACAAATGGCATTCTCTGTAGTCATGATTTCTTACAGAATAGTATTCAATAACGTTCATATACCATAATATGTTCTGCATTTCCCAACTGATAGGCGTTTCCCCAATTTTTACTTCTTTGCCACTACAAAAAGAGCTCCTCTATTAATTATATATATATATTTATATATATATATATATAAATATTTTTGAACTTGTATGACTTTTCCCATTTTTTATGATTTCTTTTAGATGTAGGCCTAGTATTGATTGATATGGCTGAGTCAAAGGGTGTGATCAGTTTTATTGATCTTTGGATATAGATTACTCTCCAGAAAGGTTGGATCTGTTCACAACTCCACTAGCAGTGCATTGATATATAACCTAATCTTCTGAGGAAAGCCTAAAGTTGGAATTAGTCCTACTTTCAGGGGACAATTCCTTCAAGGATGAAAGGTCATTAATCTTTCCCAGTGTTCTAAACTCTTTGACCTTTAGAAGTTTTTCTGGCTGGTTGTATTTTAACTCTTTCAAGGTAACAGAATGTACAAACATCACAAACATGACACAGACATTTTACATTTTGCAAACACAGAAACATACACAAAACAGCAAGACAGATACAAACAGCTTTAACAAAGAGCAGTTATAGTCCATACTGAGGTTACCCAGTGTGCAGTTTCAACTTTACAGAGGTGTGTAGTTTAAAAACTGCAATGGCACAGAAAGGTCAATTAGCAAGATAGAAGATCGAATAGAGGATCAGATGGAAGAAAGGATGTCCTTACCAGAGTGGTTTGATACAAATCAGGTCACTGGAAGGGCCCTGGAGTATTCCTGACAAAGAATAGAGAGCTCTCCAGATGAGGTGGGGTCAGACTCTGGAGAAATAAATCTCTGGGAGTACCTGGTCCATTCCCACTGGTACCTAGAGTCTAATGGCCTAGTTGTCTGTCCAATCCCACTTCTGACACCAATTTTTGTCAACTGGACCAAACCAGCCTCTAAATTGTAGATGGCTAAAGTGGAGCAGAGAAGACTAGAGACAGGAGAATCAAGAATCAAACAGAAGTTTAGAGGGAAACAACTTGCAAGAAAGGAAGGTAATTAGATTCATACTTGGGCTAGTATACTAGATACATACATACATTCCCCCAATGGGGGGATCCTGAGGTGGGGGGGGGGAGGAGATCGAAATACTTATACCAATGGCTATTCAGTCCTAAAAAGGAAGGACAGCAACAAGAATGAGACAAGTTCATACCAGGGCTTCATGACCTGAACATGGGCTCTTGTCTGAGCTTGTCTGGTATTTGTCTGAGCTTGGAGAACACCTGGTGCTGGTCAAAGCAATAGAGTAATTATGTGATTTTGCCAGAGGGTGAGATCACCCAGAAAATGTGCACAAGGGATTGTTGTTATGTCAGATTCAGTTTACTTGCTGGTCTTAGCTCTGGAAAACAGGGTGTCTCCTAATATCTTGACAAGGGATTATGGTAACTTTAGAGAGAATAGTTTCTCTCTAGTTCAATAGTGACAGATGGAAATGACATGACAGATGGAAAAGGAAGACGAAAGGAAATGGAGATAGAGAATGTAGACAACCTTTTTTAGAAGTTTTTCTGAAAAGGGGAAATATAGGAGGATGGTAGGGTCTAGAAAAAGTCTTTGATTCATTTATTTTTTATTCACTAATGTATTAATGTATCTTATGAGAATTTTGGGCATATTTGAAGCAGTAGGAAAGAAACCAGTTGATAGAGAAAGGGTGAAGATTAGAGAGAAGAATAGGAATACTTGACATAATCTCGAGAAGATAGGTAGGAAAGGATAGGATCAAATGCATATGTAGATGGGTTGACCTTGTTGAAGAGAAGAAGAACTGGAAGATCCAGAAAAATGAAGACAGAATGGAAGACGATGTCCAGGGATTTTGAGATGAAGAGAATGAGAGAGGATGAAGCTCACATCAAATAACCTCATTTTTTTTTCAGGGAAATAAAGGGTAAGGTTGTAAAAAGAGATTGGAGCAATTATTTCTGTGAATAAATTCAAGATGATCCATTCTTGCCCATGACCAAATTCCCTAGGCAAATGATTCTTGTACAACTACAGTTACTAGTCTAAAATCTATGATTGTGTACCTTATAGTCTACTTTAAATGGGATGATGTCAGTAAATCAATCAGTCTCATTTAAAAAAAATTATTTAAGACAATGGGGTTGGTCACAGAGTTAAGCAATTATTAAGTGTCTGAGGTCACATTTGAACTCAGGTTCTCCTCACTCCAGGGTTAGTGTTCTAACCAATAAGCCACTTAACTACCCCAATAAATCTTGATCTGACATTTATACTGGGCAATCTTCCTTCTCCTTAAGAGTGTATCAATTAGGGGTAGCTAGGTGGCCTAGGTGGTGCAGTGAATAAAGCACCGGCCCTGGAGTCAGGAGTACCTCCGTTCAAATCTGATCTCAGACACTTAATAATTACCTAGCTGTGTGGCCTTGGGCAAGCCACTTAACCCTGTTTGCCTTGCAAAAAAAAAAAAAAAGAAAACCTAAAAAAAGAGTGTATCAATTAAAATGCCAGTACCTTCTTCCTGTTCTTATTCCTAGGCTGCCAATTACTTATAGGATTTAAAGCTGGAAGTTTACAGGATGATAGCTCTAGAGCTGGGCAGGATCTCAGAGATCATCTAACCAACCCTTTCATTTTATAGATGCATAAACTGATGCCCAAAGAGATGAATAATTTGCCCAAGATCACATAAATACAAAGTAACAGAGCCAGGATTCAACCTAGGTTTTTTGATTCTATGTTTCTAAAAAAAAAAAAAATCTTTTTATTGTGATGGACATGACAAATATCAACAACCATGAAGATTTTCATATAATAGAAAAAAAATTATGAGACTGTGATCCCTATTACACATACTTGATCCTTTCTAAAGTATATATTAAATTTAATTCAATAACACCAATGCTGCCAGAACAGGAGAAACAGAAAATGCAGCAGATGGGTTGAGAAGAATAAGGACTGAAAAGACATTCAGATTTGGCAGTGAAGGAATCATTGGTAACTTTGAAGAAAATTTCAGTTGTTTGATAAAGTTGAATTACAGATTCCAAAAGGATGAAATAGAGATGAGAAAGAAGAGGAGAGGAAATGGAGTTTATATGAGAAGGGGCATGTGGGTATCCATCTGTTAAGATTACTAGGTAAAATATTCCAATTGTAAGAGTGGCACTTCCTGGTTGAAGCTTATTACAGGTCCCCTCACTATCCTTTTTGCTCCCATCTCCAATTAGCTGTTCATAGGATCACAGAATCCTAGCTTTAGAACAGAACAAAAGGCTTGTTGAGTTGGAAGTGACCAAGAGGTCAAGATCAACCATCTCATTTTACAGCTGAAGAAACCAAGGCAAACATAGGTTAAGTGACTTGACTGAAGTTGCAAAGCTAGTAAGTATCTGAGGCAGGATTTGAACTTGAAGCTATCTCAAGTCCTGCATACTACCCACCACACTGTGCTGCCAGAATTATTTTTCTTATGCATAGATATCTGATCATGTCACTGTTTAAAAACCTCTGGCGATTCCCTATTGCTTATTTAGCATATAATACTAATGTTTAAGAACCTTAAGTAGAACTTCAAGGTCCTCCACTATCTGGGCCACCCTACCTTTGCAACCTTATCTCATTTCTCTCTCCTCTTCCACCCTTTTCCCTACTTCCTGGCCCCTCCCAGCACCTTCTGTTTTCTCCTCTATTCCTTTGTTCAGAATGTTCCCAAACAATGAAAGTGCTCACTCCCACTCTTAACTGAATTCCTACCCAGTCTTTGAAACTTAATATCACCTTAATTTCCTAGACAGTAAAGACTTTCCCCTCTTGTTCCTTCATTTCATAGCTCCCTAACGTTCATTTTGTGAAATAGTATATATTCTAGTTACCAGTGTTTTAGATCCTTTAAGTTCCATGAAGGTAGGGACCATGTCATCAAAAATCTGCTCCTCCCCTTGTATTTGGCAGGCATTTCATTAATATTTATTGAAAAACCTTTATAACAAGTGTGCATTTAATCTTGTGAATTTAAGGTCACTGCCCCTCAAATCAAACTGAATAAGTGCATACTCCCATGGTATGCCAAGGGGCACCATTACAAGGCTGCCCCTCCCCTACAGGTAAATTTAAGGGAAACTCAGAGAATCTTGAGGTGAGTACACTTTATGGGAGGTAAATTGCTCTGTCATTCACATACAATTTGCATTTCATGAATGATAGCAGCCTTGGAATAATTTGTTGCCCTTTATCAATATCTTTTGACTCTTCCTGTTTTGATTAGAATAATTATCTAGGTACTGGGAAACAAATAGTTTATCATTTTTAAAATAAAAGTTTACTAAATCAGAGAACATTACACACTGAAGGGACCTTAGTGGTCATTTTAAACAAAATATTCCTTATTTGGACTCAGAAAAGGTAATAATTTACAAGTTTGGAAAACTTCAGTGGTAACAGTGGAAAATCGCATGGCAACATGCAGGTTACTGATAGAGATACAAATATTAAGTAAGAAGGTCCAATGGAGTTATATTCTAGGAGAAAAATATAAAAACCACAAATAATGTAGAATACAAATGGCACCCAAGTCAATAAATAAGGTATAATACCTGATATAAAATCACTTGCAGGGAGAGGTCATTGTCAATGGAGAAAGGGAGAGAAGGAGACATAGAAGTGGTGGCATCTGAACTTAGCTAATAAAATTTCAATATAAAAATAGATAGGAAAATCATTCCAGTCTTAGGAAATAGCATGTAGAGAAGTTGGAACCCTGATATATGTGTGTATGGCCTTAACATTCAAGGAGAAGAGGAGCATGAATTAAGGCTAAAAAAATGACTGTAGAAGGACCTGGACACTAAGCTAAGGAGTTTAAAACATCATTAAAGGCCTCTGAGTAGAGCAGTGATATGACTGAGTGTGTGATTAAGGAAGATGACTTTATTTGGCAGTCTTCATAAGATCATAAATTGGGGTTCAAGTTCAATTCAATTCACTATGATTGAAATGATACTCAAAATCAGTTGTTCAAGGCATGGTTATATCAAACAGTAGGAATAAAATAACTCAACCCTCACTGCACAAAAAAAAATCCTTTGGGATAAACATGGAGAAAATTCTTCAGCAAAAAATAGAACCAAATGAATTATGTGCTCCTTTTTAGGAGCTTGGCAAAGCTCACCTCTATAGGAAGCTCTGTGTCATGGTGGACAGATGCCACTCACTTTTCAGCTGAACTGGGAACAAGAGCTTCAGATTAGAGAATCAGCAAATAAAATTTGTCTGTCTTCTTCCAAAATAAAAGGTTTTTTCCAATGACCTCTTTGTGTTCTGAGGAGTGTTCTTAAAGTGACTGTTTCCAGAAAGGTCTGTAGAGTTGCTTTTGTGGTTTCAGCGCTGGTTTAAAGTCCTTCTGGTGCCAGAGCCTTCTATGCCGACAAGTGTGGCCAGCCTTCCAGGGCTTCTGTATTTCTTGTCATGGTAGAAGAAGCCCACCCTAATAACCCTATTTCTGATATTCACTCAATCTGCAATGGAATCTCCTCCTCTGAGAGAGAATAGGTGTCCTTTCGAGAATATTTGTTAGGAACCATTTCTACACCAAATTTGGTTAGTCAGTCAGCTTCTTTGAATGATAGCCATACACAAGCCTTCTGAAACACAATGATCCTGCCGAAAACTGCCTGATTTTGCTTGCAGAGTTCTTATGAGTTTATTTCCAATTCTAGTAGAGAAGAAAAAGAACTAGGTATCTTTGAGAAAAGTAATTTTGTGTTCTTGGGCAGTTGGTCTCAGTAAGACACAAGTATTGATGAAATCATTGTAGAAAAAAAGTAGATAGTTAAGTGAAATTCTACCTCCCTCTTATACTCCTTATACAACCTTCCCTTGAATCCTTGATTCAGGAACCCAAGGGGACTTTTCTTTAGGAGAAAAAAGACAGGAAGAATACTAACATGAAAAAAAATTGGCTATTTCAGCTCTTTTTGTAGTGGCAAAGAATTGGAAATTGAGGGAATGCCCATCAATTGGGCAGTTTATGAATATGATGGACTATTATTGCTCCATAAGAATTGAGGAGCAGAGCAAACTGTGGTATATGTCATGGAACACTATTGTTCTATTAGAAACCAGGACGGACAGGATTTCAGGGAAGCCTGGAGGGATTTGCATGAACGATGCTGAGTGGGATGAGCAGAACCAGAAAAACACTGTACACCCTAACAGCAACTTGGGAGTGATGATCAACCTTGATGGACTCGGTCATTCCATCAGTGCAACAATCAAGAACAATTTTGGGCTGTCTGCAAAGGAGAGTGCCATCTGTATCCAGATAAGGAGATGTGGAGCTTGAACAAAGTTCAAGGACTATTCCCTTTAATTTAGGAAAAAAACAGATATCTTATTGTCTGATCTTGTTACCTCTTAGACTTCTTGTCTCTTCTTTAAGGATATGATTTCTCTCTCATCACACCCAATTTGGATCAAGGTACAACATGGAAACAAAGTAAAGACTGACAGATTGCTTTCTGTGGGGGGGGGGGGAGGGAAATTGTAAAACTCAAATAATATCTTTAATAAAAATAAATTTAAAAAAAGAAATAAAAAAAAGAATTGAGAAGCAGGCAGATTTCAGAAAAACCTAGAATGACTTACATGAAGTGATGCTGAATGAAAAGAGCAGAACCAGGAGAACACTGTACACATTAACAGCAACATTGTTTGATGATCAACTGTGATAAACTCAGCTCCTGTAAGCAATATAGCAATCAAAAGATAAAGACCTATGAGGGAAAATGTTATCCTTATCCAGATTAAGAACTATGGAATCTGAATGCAGATCAAAAATACTATTTTTACCTTTTTTAAAATTTGTTATTAAATTTTTCTTTCTCAGAGTTTCCTCCCTTTATTATGATTCTACTTTAAAAGCCTAACATGGAAATATGTATAACATAACTGTACATGTATAACCCTATATCAGATTTCTTGCTCTCCTGAGGTAGGGGGAAGAAAGGGTGAAAAGATAAAGCTTAACAAAAATGAATATTGAAAATTATTTTTAAATATAATTGAAAAATTAAATAAAAATTAAAATTTAGAAAAAGCTAGCTCTTCTATTGTATCCATGTAATGAATGAAATTGTGGCTGAACCATTTTAGCCTCTATAAAATTCATCCTAAACTTATTATCAGCCTCTTAGAATCTGTTTCCTCCTGATCTCCCTATTTTTATTAATGGTGCAACATTTTGATACCCAGGCTCAAAAACTTAAGAGCCACTAATTGGACCTAAACATTGGTGTCAGGCAATGAATAAATTTTTATTGAACCAATCAGTGCATTAGTGGAGTGCAGAAGACATGAATACTGGTGGGTGGGAGTGGTAAAGAGTGGGTAAAGGCATTTTTTTTTTTCAAACACATAGCAAGCAAATTTTGATCTACAAACAGGTATTTACCATTAGGTTCTTTATCTCTTCTGTTCTTTCATGCTCTCTCCTTTATTCATTTCCATAGCTCTAAATATTCTCATCTCTGAGTGACTGACTCTCAAATTTTGGTCTCTCTCAATTGGACATTTCCTGCCTTTCCTGTTGAGTTTTTTCTTTAAAAAAATTTGAAGGTTTGGGGCAGTTAGGTGGCACAGTGGATAGAGTACTGGCCCCTTTAGTCAGGAGGACCTGAGTTCAAATACTACCTCAGACACTTAATAATTATCTAGCTGTGTGGCTTTGGACAAATCACTTAACCCCACTGCCTTGCAAAAATTTTAAATAAAAGTTTGTCTCTTCTTTCCCCATATCATCATTATGACCTTAGTATAGACCTGAACTATTTCAGCCTCTATAAGGTTCATCCTAAGCTTATTATCAGCCTCTTAGAATCTATTTCCTCCTGATCTCCCTATTTTTATTGATGGTGCAACAACATTCTGATACCCAGGCTCAAAAACTTAAGCTCCACTAATGATTCCTTTGTGGAGGCAGCTAGGTGGCACAATGGACAGTGCTCTGTGACTGACTCAAGTCAGGAAGAATTGAGTTCAAATCTGGTGTCAGACAAGTCACTTAATCTGTGTTTTTTAATTTCAAAATGGAGATAACACCTACCTCACAGGCTTATTGTGAGGATCAAATGAGATAATATTTGTAAAGCATCTTGCATATAGTGATGCTTATTCCCTTCCTTTCCTCTTCTTGCCAAATCCTATTGAGTCTATCTTATAAACACATTATACCTTTCCCTTCCTTTCCACTCTCATCATCATTATGGTGCAGGCCTATACCTTGGCAATAACTCCCAATGAGTGTCCTTGTTTCTTTAATTTACCCATTGTTCAATCTAACTTCCAAATCACTGATTTATCTTTCTAACGTACTACCCATGGGGAAATGTAAACAGACTAATATAGTAGAAAGATGAATCTCAAAAACCATTCAGTAGCATCTCTTTGTAGAATAAAGTCCTAAGTCTTTTTCTGACACTAATAGTCTTCCTTAGTAGGCTGATATCACTATCTTTCCATTATCATCACCATATTCCTTTGCACATCTGCTCTAGAGGTTGTTGACTTCTCAGCATTACTTAAAGATGTCTCATGCTATCTTGCCCCTTTACTGCTCCTTACATCACAATCCCCACCTTTCTACCCCAATCTCTCCTGGTTAAAACTGTCTCTTCTAAATTCATTACACATACCACATTCACTATTTTGTTTTGGAATTTATTTATATACATATTCCTCTCAACTAGATTGGAAACTTCTTGAGGGTCTGTTATTTTTTTGTTGTTTTCATCTATATTGAATTTATAATTCTTAAACACAGCAGGCATTGAACACTTGCTTAATTAAATCTTCACAGAAAAATACTGAGAAATAGTTAATAAGGATTCCAATAAATCAGATTAACTGCTAGGTGTCTCCAAACAATGGAAAGAAAGAGATCATTTCAAGACCAAAATATATGATGACAAAAAAAGATCATGATTTCGTAATAGGAAGATTTTTTAAAGTTAGTAATTTTGTAAGTTCCATGGCCCTGAACTGCTTTTTTAAGTATGAAATATGTCTCACATGATTGCACATGTATAACCTATATCAAATTGCTTTCTGCCCCAGGGAGGGGGGAAGGCGGAGAGAGGGAGAAAATTTGGAACTCAAAATTAAAAAAAAATGTTAAAAATTGTTTTTACATGTAATTGGGGAAAAATATTACTTGAAGGGGTGGTGAGGTGATGGAATTTCTGGTAGGTGACATTGTTTTCTCCACTATATTCAATGGAGTGGGTAGAAAGGGCATCATTTTAAAACACAAGAAAAACTGCTTGAGAGCAGAATGGTCCTTATGACCTTGAGTATCTCTGACCTGTCTTACTTCTTAGGGTGACTGATTTTGGTGTCTTAGAACAGCTACAACAGAATGAACTTAGAAGACAGTCTGAAGTGTCTCAAAATGCTCTTAATCAATTTAACTTTCTGTAAGAGGTTAAAGAGCATACTTTGGTCTGAAGAGATTCTCTTTCCTTTGAAGAAATTCAACCAAAACAAATTGCTCTGTCTGCCTGGAACATCTCAGAATTTTTTTTTTTGGTGGGGGAAGGAGAGATGCTGTGGCAACCAAAGATAAGCAACCTGGTAAACATCTATTATAAATATTCGAAAATCTACTGGAAGAAGATTGACATACACTGAAATTTACCAAACATAATAATAAACCGGCCAAGTTCATGACAAAAACTTTTTTCATGGAACTCAAAACACTTATGCTGATACAATTTTGCCTTGCAATTTAACCAAGTGATCATATTTGCATTGGAAATAATACCATGAAAACCTTGATTAACTATAAAGCCCCATTTTTGTTTTGATCTTTATTGTTAAAAAAAAACTCCAAAATCCTTTCTGTAATATATTAGTCTGCTGAGGGTAAGCATATTAATCACAATTTAATCTGTCACTCGGAATTATTGAGGAGTAATGCTAGGGCTCAGAATCAGGTCTTAGTGAAAATGTGATTTATGTGTTGAAGAAGCTAAAACTGAAAGAAGGGCTTGAGATAATACAGGTAGAAAGAAACAAGAGACCGGATTTGAAGCCAGGTCTTCTGACCCCAGATCTAGGACCAGGCTGGCTCCCTGTTGCTATGCTCAGGGTGATTTCCAGAACATTGCTAATTACAGCATCCCAGAATCTAGAGCTAGAAGGGAGCTGACTTTTCACTCTGGTGAGCAGAAAATCAAACATTTAGTGGGTAAGTACATGGTGGGTAAAGAAAGTGCCCAAGGTTATAGTGAGTTAAATAGAAGAACTGGTGCCAGAACCCAGATAGCTGGATGCTTGGATCAGTACTATTTTTACTCCACATCCTGTCTTCCTTATCTATTCTGTAGATACAGAAAATTCTAAATTTGTAGAATCCAGGTACACCTGAAGCCTGGATGTTCAAATAAATTTCTATTTTTGCATAGCTATAGCAATTTTTAACAAGGGCAGCTAGGTGGTGCCAGATAGAGTTACCAGGTCTGGGTTCAAATCCTGCCTCAGATACTTACGAGCTGGGTGACCCTGGGAAAGTCACTCTTTGCCTCAGCTTCCTCATCTGTCAAATGAGCTGGAGAAGGAAGTGGCAAACCAGTCCACCACAAAAGGGGTCACGAAGAGTTGGACATGACTGAACGAGTGCCTGGATAAAATCAAGATTTTACAGAACATAAACCTATGTTTCTTAGTTTTTCAGAACATCCAGATAATAGAACCTTACCAAGCAAAAGCTCCCTTATAACATAACCTTTCAATCACTGGGAAATTATCTCATATAGTTGGCCAGTCCAAAAAGCAAAACACCCATTATTTCAACTGGTCTTTTTGCATGAGGCCGCTACTAAAACTTATCATGTGACAACACACCCCTTGCCAAGTGATGGTCTGAAATACAGTAGAAAGTCCAAGAGTGTCATGGAAGGCTCCAGATGCCACCCTTTGGGCCAACCTGTGGGGCAGCTGGTGGTGCTGTTTCTTCAGCCTGGCCTTCTCTTCCTGGCTGTTCACCAGATCATCCCAACGCCATCTGGTATACGAAGTGTCACAAAACCATGAGAATTCCCTTCATGATTTAAACAAAAGAACAAAAATCCAAATGTAAAATGCTCTCTTTTTAATTACTAAATTAAGAAAGTTAAACAATTTAAAAATGTAAACTTGCAAAGAAATCATAACAAAAAAGTAATTAAGACTCCAAAAATTGCAACTCAGTATTAAAAACTCAATAGAAATAGGAGGTTGGTTTTTTTTATCTGTTTGTTTTTGTGTTTTGGTTTTTTTTTTTCTTTTCATTTGCTTGCTTTCATTTTTGGTTAAACGTAAGTAATCCAAGGCTGGTACAAATAGACAACGAGAGAACATAATACTTTGTTCTGTGCATCCCCATGAAACATAAAGAAGTGCATAGTAATTCCACTGGAGAACTCTCAGACATAGAGAAAGAAATTTCATTAGCAGTACAAGACATTTAAAACATGTATTTTACAATGGGAAATGATACACAAAATCTCTCCCAGAACACCTATCTTCATGATAAACAGTTTAGCAGGTTGACATGACTAAAATGCTATGGGTTTTAGACCATTAAATGTGGTTACAATGTTTATTAAATTAAAAAAAATTTTTTTGAATTATTTCAGTATACAGTTTTATACACAGAGTACTTGTAGCATCTATCTTCCAGATCAGCTGGTCATATGGTGTATTTTCTTGCTTCATTAGGTTCACTCTTGTTGGAAGAACAAATCTGGAAAAAGGTGGCTGTCGAACATTGTGAACATTATCATAAACTCAGCACGCGGTTCCTGAATGGAGCAAAAGTTTCAACCATCTACAGGTACAGTCAGAAACAAACGAACAAACAAAAAAGTGCAATCCAATTAAAAAAAATTCATGCTTGGCAAAAGCCAAAAAATTAGATCCACTGGTTTTCAGAACACCAGTGTTGCCTTTTTTTTTAAACCCCTTTTTAAATGTTTGCAGTAAAATTATCACTCTCTGGGTACTGCAGCCATGCGGCCCGTTGTTTGGCAACAAGTTTTCTGCAGTAGCACCCACATACTGTATGTACAGGTATGTATATATTATATATATTATATATATTTATATTTATAAAAAAACCCAAAAAACAAAAAACAAACACCTGTCCTGATTTTCTTTAGTTAAAACATGAAAAAAAAGTTTATTGTTTTAGACAAAGAGGCCACTTCTGGAAAATAATACTTTTTTCGTATTCTTTTTAGTTGAATCAGGTGAAGACAGAGTTAAAATCACATAAGATTTGCATTTAAAAAAGGAAAGCACTAGGGTCAGTTATTGGCACTGCGTAACTATTTACACTGAATAGAGGTTTTGCCGTTTACATAACATCGATACAATGCATTTTCCAAAGTCTTTTGAGAAGTTAACAAGTTTGTGTCTCTTATTCTTCACAGAGGACATTCAGATTTGGGGACAAGTGGTCATCAATGAGGGGTGCAGTTGCTCTTCAGACTTCAGACTCACATGCACTCTGGTCCTGGAAGATTCACACTGCTCTGAGAGCAGTGAGCAGTTTCTGAATTGGAAGCGATGAGGGAGGGAATGACCACCTGGATGCTTCTGCAGACAGGCCACCTGACTTAGAGGTTCTCACCAGGTTGGTATTGGGGTTCTGTTGCAGTAAAGTAGTCTTCCAGGAAACCCTGCAAATACTCAAATGTGGGGCGTTCCTCAGGGTCTTTTTTCCAGCAATGAATCATAAGCTCATGCAAGGAGATAGGGCAGTCCTGAGGACATGGCATCCTGTACCCACGTTCTACCTGCTCCAAGACTTCACGGTTATTCATGCCTTTCAAAAGAAAAAAGGAAGAAGAGAGATGAAGGCCCTTATATCAAAACTGCATTATGGTTAATCAACAACGGAGGCATGCTCACTATGTCATCTTATCTCTTGACTCAGAAATCATCTTCTGACTCTTGAATGTACTCACCATGTATTATTTTGCATGATCTTATTTTATGCTATTTGTAGTAAACTGGTAGTAATTAATGTATCAAACCCCTCTACTACACTCACTATGTCACTACACTCATGACTCAGAAATCATCTACCTCGTGAATGTATTTTAATGAGCACATGCATGATCTATTTTATGTTATTGTGTATCTGTTAATAATCGATGTGTCGAATCCTTCTATTAGATTATAAGCTCCACGAGGGCAGAACCTGGTGTTATCTTTAAGTTTTGAAGTTATCTGCACTGTATTGAACTGAAAATTCAGAATGGAAACAGTTAAAGTATGTTTCCCAGAATCCCAAACCTTGCCTTTAAATTCACTCACACTGAAAACCAAATGGTTCCTTATTTATGGCATCCATTAACTAGGTTTCTGTACCCTATAACTCAGCTTCCCTCATACCTGGGGTAGGTTCCTTCTGAATATTGGGGAAGGTGACTCTTAGTTGCACCTCCAAGCCTGCAATGCTCTGGGGAATCTCCTGAGGCAATAATTATAGTTTGGGGGAATGAGACTTTCCCCTGTTGCTGCTGGTGGCTCTTGGACCAGACAAGGATCTGGGCCCCAGAGACACAGCTTTGACCTAGGGTTCAGTAACTTGGAGGGAGCAGACAGGGTGTCTCCAAGGCCAGCTTTTCCCTCTGTGACCTTTGCAGGGCCATTCATCATTCTGTGACCTTTCTGACCTTGGAGTGGGGGATGGATGAGCTGTCTTGTTACTTTACCAGGTTTTTGCAGCAATTATAGTGGTGCTTTAAAAAAAAAACAACAACAAAAAACGACTATTCTTTCCAGTCCTTTTAGGAAAAAGAAAAGAGAAAATTTGCCTGTTTAGTACAGTTCAGGAAATAACATACTTACTGTGAAGCAGATGTACCACCCCCTCCTGCTTCCACAGCCAAAGTCTCTTCTATTTTCTTCCTTTTTCTTCCCATATCATGTTTTCCTATTTTTCTGCCAATCCTTTGTGTTTTTTGGCTACCCTCTGCCCTCATTTTTCTATTAAGAATCTAGTCTCTTTTCTTGCCTGGAGCTCTCAATTAATTTCTAAAAATTGAGAAAAAGGTTTTAATCTTAGATATGATCTTCGTTTTTTTCATTTGTCTTTCCATTTGGGGGTGGGTATAACTAGCAGAGGGAAGAAACATCTGCATTTGGTTCATTTCATTTTGGAAAGATGTTGGTTACCTGCCAGTTAAGTAAGAGCTTTATGGGTGGTTGATAATGAAAGTTCCATCAAGGTTATGATTGCATTCTTCTGCATCCACAAGTTTGGTTATAAGATCAAAGATTTAGAGCTAGAAGAGAGCTCTGAGATCACTTACTCTCATGCCCTAATTTTACAGATGAGGAACCTTAATTGCATTACTGGTTTAAAGACACACAAATCATGGGCACCCTCTCTACCTGCCTTCATGTCTTATATTCCACAAGAAGACTTTCCTGCTCTCTTATAGTATCAGTGACTTCCTGCTGGCGATAATTTCTAATTTATCCTGTACAAAGCTTGTTTGTACACAGTTTGTTTCGTGTCTACCCCATTTCTTTTTATTCTTAGCTCTTAACACAGTCCCTAGAACACAGTAGGTATTTAATAAATGCTTATTGATTTGACAAATAGATGATGGTAGAAGTGAGGATTGAATCCAGATTCTATGACTCCAGACCCAATGCTCCTTCCACTGGACCACACACAGGCTGTCTCTCTGACAATTTATCATTTTAGGAATGTAAGAACTGCTATCCAACAGCACCCTACTGCTAACACTGTTCATAAGAGATGTGTTGGGAGGCCAGATATCAATAAGGCTGTTCCATTCCAGCTTCTTCTGCTAGCTGCTTATGGTTTCATCATTTGCAAATTTACCCAAATGCTTTTTGACTCCATTTCAATTTCCTGCCAGTATCACCTTTTGGGCTACTGAGTTCCATAATTTTGGAGAGGCTGGGGATAAGCGTAGTAACCGTGTCCTAAACTTGCCTCACTCAAGCTTCCAAGGCTGTTTCCTCATCCTAGTACTTTGGGATAAGGTGAACAGGTCTGTGTCTACTTTATCCATGTCATTCATGATCTTATAGATTCCTCTTTCAAGTGTGGGTTAGGATTAAAAAGCATTAGAGATGTTTTATAAAGCACATCTAAAGTTTGCTTCAGAATAAGGGGGACATTCTAAGGACAGTAGAAGCTGGGATACTGAGAAGGACAGTGGTTGTTAGGAACATTGTTGAATACTGTTGGGAATGGAAGACAGACTTGTCTCTCTCTTTCTCTTTTTTTTTAGGTGTCTCTCCTTCCCTCTCTCTCTTCTTTCTCTTTGTGTTTCTTTCTATTATCTGTCTCTCTTCCCCTTTTCTCTCTCTTCTTATCTTCTCTCTCCTCCCTCTCTACTCTTTTCTCTTTGTATACATTTCTCATCTCTCTGTCTCCCTTTCTCTCCCACTCCTTTCTTTCTCTTCCTCTCTCTCTCCCCCCTTTTCTTTGTCTCCTTCCCCCTCTCCCCTCCCCCCCTTTCTGTCTCCCTCTCTTTCTCTCCCTTCTTTTCATCTCCTTTTCTCTCTTGGTGTCTCACTCTCCCTCCTTTCTTTTCTCCCTCTCTTCTCTTTTTGATTTGAGTGCATTTCTTATCTCTTTCTCTGTCTTCCCTTTTCTCTTTGCTTCCCTCTCCTACTCTTTCCCCCTCTCTTTCTCTGTCTCTCATCTTTTAAAAGACCTAAGTAAAAAAAAAAAACAAACAACATGACTGATGGCTGCTACCATCTTGCCAGCCCAATCTGGCCCAAGAAAGTATAATAATGATTTATAAATGTGTTTCATGATATGGCATCTCAAGGCTTCACTCTTTTCTCTGTAAATAACAAATGTGGCATGAAGCACATATGAGTACCTGATAAGATTTCCCAGACCAGACTGATGTAATTTGGATGAATCTCACTTTGGGAGCTGGGCTGTATAGGAAAGACTTTCATGAAGCCTGTACCTGAGACTATAGGGGGACCTCTCATCAGATTAAGAGGGGAACTTGATGTAGATTCTGTATTTTGGCACAGAAAATTTCCATTCCCAAATACATCCCTGTGCTCAATTAATCATTTTCCTTCTGTGTCACAGAGTGGGTGTCAGTAAATGTTTCATTTCATTAAAAAAAATAAGCTCTTCTGATGGAGAGATTCCACGTTTTCACTCTTAATCCAATCTCCTCTAACAGAAAGGGTAATTGGTCACTGGGGCCAAGAGTGATTCTCTGTTGAAGCTGCCTACACAGCAGCTCAGTCATTAACACTGAGATTCTCCTGAGATCTTCTACTTTGTTTAGGGGTCTTGCTCAAAAGGCGGATTTGTAGTTCAGTATGCATTATAAGCAAGAAGGAAGCAAGACACTGTGAAAAGGAAAGAAAGCCTACAACTCTGGCACATGGCCCTTCTCTCGTCTGTTCGACGCTCAGGGAGTATGTGTAACAGATTCCATACACTGGGGCCAAGTGGAAATGCACTGACAGCTTCTGCCAAAAAAGCAGGATATAAAACAATGTACCTTGTTATTACTGACAATCTGAAGCTTATCTGGAACAGTTCTTCCCTCAGAGTCTGCAAGTGAGAATCCATAGGCTGACCCTCAAACTTGTAATACTCAGCACTTCCCATCTTCAATAATGGAGAAACAATTGATACTCAATCAGTTAAAGATGCTAGACTTTTAAAAAAAATCTACATAAAATAGCTGAATTAAATAGATGTTGTCAAGATTTTTTTTTCCAAAGTGCTATTTTTTAAAAAAAATTGGGGGCAACAAGGTGGTGCAGTGATAGAGCACTAGCCCTGGAGTCAGGAAGACCTGAGTTCAAATTCGGCCTCAGACACTTCATACATACTTAGCTGTGTGACCTTGGGCAAGTCACTTAACCCCAATGCCTTACAAAAACCCCCCAAAAAAGAGAAAAAAAAATACCACAAAACACCCTTAATAAAATTGGTCTCCTTTGCAAGCAACCAGGCTCACAGAAAAAAAAAGTTGGAAGTGGCTGTAGAGCCCCATCCTCTCATTTTTAACAGATGAAGAAAATGAGGCTAGGATAGCTAAGTGTCTTGCTCAATGTCATATAAACAGTAAATTGCAGGACTGGAATTTGAACCCAGTTCTTGAGACTCAAAGTCCTGTGCTCTTTCTCCTATGCCACTCAAGCCAGAATTTTGAAGAATTTCATGAAAAGATTTATTTGTGCAGAGTGGAATTTCTTATTCAGCTCACAACTATAAGACATTACTGGATAATTATATTTTCTCTCTTCAGATAACTCTAAATTCTTGTTTTCAAGAAAATGGCAACTTCTTTTCTTTAGTCTCTCTGCAATATTGACAATGGAAGGGGACAGGGGGAGAGAGACAGTATTGAATGGTTAAGGCAGGGGTCTGTATTTGCTTGAGAACAAAAATAGCTGAAGGAGAAAAGGGATGGGTGAAGAAAGGCAAAGAGTCTTTATTTTGCTCTTAAATAAGGTTAAAAAAACTGGAAATATATCACTTTTGCCTTTTTCTAAAATCTGGAGAAAGACCAGGGGAGAAGTTGAAACAAGGATGGAGTGAATTCAGAGAGCAGACTTTTGAGCATCATCACACTTTGTGGGGAAAAAACCCAAACATCTAAGGGAATTACTGTCATCAGTAGTCTGCAGGAAGCAGTAAGGATAACAGATCATTTTCCAACGTGAAGAATAACACACACTAATCGATTACTACAAGATATATATTGGCTCCTACTTTGTCCCTTGCTTCCAGGTGAGAGAATCAGTCTGAGAGTTGAAAACATAATTTTCCACTGAAAATGGCTCCTAGCTTCATTACATTTTCCTCTTTTTCCATACAACAATACTAACCTTCCTATTGTCTTTTTTCACTTTAATTAAAATGTTTAAGAGGATCCCCTTTTACAGGGTAAATTTCAGTAATACCACACTAGTATTCATATCACATATAATTTCAGATCATAGTTATACTCAGAGTCTGATAGGCATAGTTGAACACCTCAAATTCTAAGCTCCCTCATGTCTTCCAATAGGAGTATCAATTTCTAGGTTTTTAAGTTTCCAAGGTGGTCTCTCTGATCTCACTTCTCTCAGTTGTTGTCGAATCATTTCCCATCATGTCTAACTCTTTGTGATTCCATTTAGGGGTTTAAGATATTAGAGTGATTTGTCATTTCCTTCTCATTTTAAAGTAAGAAAACTGAGTCAAACTGGATTAAGTGACTTGGCCAAGTTATACATCTAGTAAGTATCTGAAGCCAGAGAGGTCCCTGGGACTTCTATTCACTGCATGACCTAGCTCCCCTCCACCTATGTAGCTAATGAAAGTTGTATTCCTATCCAACTATTAAAATAAATTTAATCTACTCCAAAAGAGCCTGTTTCATAGATGTAGGCTTTCTTTCCACTAAAGCAGATTACCCTATAACCCTCCATGATAAGCTGCAAAGCAAGGCCCAGTGAATTCTTTACCTGATGATTAACCAAATAATTTTCAGGTGAGATATCTCTTTATAGATTGTAGGACTGTAGACCTAGGGCTGGTGTACCTTAAAGAACCTTCTTCAACCCCCTAATTTTACAAGACACTTTCCTTATTTTAGAGATGGGGAAACTGAGACCCACTGGGGAGGTCAAGTAAGTTGCCCAAGATCACAGAGGTACTAAATGGCAGAAGTGGAATTTGAACCATGGACTCTAGACCCAGTACTCTTTTCCAGTGCACTATCTCTTAAATCTAATTCTTGCACAATTCATTGATCCTCTTCAAAGGACAAACAACAAATGCTTCCCTTTGTGTGGCTAGTGCTCAGAGGATAGAAAGGTAGCCAGTTTCAAGTCTTTAAGGGAAGCCTTTCCAGCAAGGCAAGGCCATTTGCAAGATTTGAAAGCTGGAAGGATCCAAATCATTTTGCAGATATAGAAACAGTTTGAGTTGGAGGTTCTCTGGTGTAGCATTTGAGAACCCAGGGTCACCTTCATCTCCTGATAAGGATCAGAGAATTTCAATGGTGGAAGAGAAGGCAAATTCTAAAAATTAATTTTGTTATAGTGAATGTTGGGCTAAAGGGCAAGAGTTAGAGATTCTATAGCTATATCTTTTTCATTCTTTCTGGGACCTCTTTGGAAGAAGCAACTCAACAACAGAGGGGCTAGAGAGCCCACCTCCAAGACCTGTCTTCAAGCCCCACTGGGCAAATCACACTCTCTCAGTCCTATTAGCAACTCTTTAATATTATTTAATTGCAGGAAAACTCCTAACCTAAATTGACACAAACATTTTTCATACCCAAATGTTCCCTGTAACCTATGAAATCACAAGCCCAGTTACTATAGTTCTCTCAAGCCTCAAATCCTCCCTTCCCTTCCTTGTATCCCCCCCCCCCCCCAAACAACAACACGTTTTAGTCCCTTATTGTGCTTTGGGTTGTTTGGAATAAATGATATTAGAGGTTATTTGTTAGGAAGTTGTTTTTCTCTGACATGATCTTTTAATATGAATCTCTAAAATATCCTATCTGAACAAGGAAAGACATTAACTGTAACTTATAATTTACATCTGACTTTTGACTATGGATTCTAAGATCCTCATTATTTTAAAAAAATAACAAAAAACAATAAGCCTCTGTAAATAATCAAGTCTTTGAAAAATGGAATAATGTTTCGATTAGGAAAATATTCTTGAAAAAAAGTGGTTTTTGGACCTTTTGCAAAATGTCCTTTTCTGTTCAGTGTGAGTCCCACGAAGATGTATATATGCCTAGAGTTCAATGACGCTCTCCTTTCCAAACCTTCCAAAAAGCCCTATTGGGTTTCTTTCTTTACTCAAGGAGAAAGGCAAAGCAAGATAAGTGTGCGTGCTTGCTTAGCTAGCCAGGGAGCCTGTATTCTATCAGATTCACAGTCAGATTAGAGCAGCCACTGAGAGGCTTCGTGTTAGGTTTTGGTACTGGATCAAAGCAAAAATTAAGGGCAGGGAGGTTCAGAAGAGAGAGCCAAACTGGAAACAAAGAAGTGATTGGAACAAAGCATACTAATTGCTAGTTTGGCTTCTCCTTCATTTTACCAAATACCTCAAGTGCAGCTGCTTCAAACAAAAAACAAAAACAAAAATAAAAATGTCAGACCAAAATGCAGAAAAGATGCACAAAAAATGCATACATTATGGTTGTCAAATGGTAAGGCTCTTAAGATGGTGACAGCAACATTGTTATCAAGAGCTTCTTCCCCTCTGAGAACAGCAAAGGAAGGATAAAGGGGTAAAGGTGATCATTATAAAAATCCCTAGCAGTTCCAAGAGGAGGATGAAGAGAAGAAGATGGAGAAGATGGAGAGGTGGAGTTGAGAAATGGAAAGTGGGGGAAGAGTTGGAGGGATGTTCTGCTATGGGGAGACCCTTGGCTGTTGGCTTCCCCTTCACTCTCTGGCTTTCCACCGACACTCACTTTCTTCCACTCACCTGCATATCACTACAGATGCCACTTCTCAAGGGACATCTTACAAGAGGAGGCAAGGGGTGGATCCTTGGGGTATTTAGGGCAAGTTATCTGACTGGGAGAGCACAGTATGCTGAAGAAAGATGCTTCTGTGGCTTGTGGAGGGTTACAGGTCATTTCCTGGCTCTTCATTCTCCTCTTGGCTAGAGATTCCTAGTCTCTTTATGCCCATAAACCAATCTGTTCCTACTGGCAAGAGATTATGAGACAAGCTGAAAGATGTATGTCATATGTTAGGATAAAAGAAAAGAGCGATGGGTGGATGCTGGGAGAGAGAGAGCATCCAATTTCTAGAGGGGTAGTGCCAAGTCCAATGGTACAACAATAATGCCAACTGACATGTATGTACCTAGGGAGAGGCAGTATGGGGTAGTGGCCTCAGAGCCAAGAAGACCTGGGTTCAGATCTTCCCTCTTGACACATAATGGTTGGTTGATTCTGGGTAAGTCCTTTAATTTCTCATGCCTCAACAGCTCTCTCGATTAGGTCTTCCTACTCTACTTTAAAACAAAAATGTGTTATGAATCATTTCAGTAGTTTGGTGAAGTATAAGGACTCCTCAGAAAAAAGAAAGTTTTGTTGTCTATATTCATACTTAAAGGCAATACTAAATTTCAATTAGGGATTAGTGGGGGAAAAAAAGCAATTTTTCCCCTGGTTCATGGTCAGGTTCATGACCTCATGCTGTCCATATACTCCTTGGGGGATTTGTGGACCCCAGATTAAGAACTCTACTTAAAGCCTATAAATTGCAAAGTAGGTGCTACTTTGTAGGATCCAGTACTCCCTTTCCCTCTGCTATCCCCCCCCAAAACTCAAACCATTATGTAGAATTTTATGCTAAACCGAAAACATTGTTTTTTTTAGGTTTTTGCAAGGCAATGGGGTTAAGTGGCTTGCTCAAGGCCACACAGCTGGGTAAATTATTAAGTGTCTGAGGCCGGATTTGAACTCAGGTTCTCCTGACTCCAGGGCCGGTGCTCTATCCACTGCACCACCTAGCCGCCCCTACAAAACATTTTATAGACAGGATGTCTAAATCTATGGTCCTATCATCTTATCTGATTACTGGGAGCAAATCTACTTAAAAATCTACTTAAATCTACTTAAAAAATGAGGATTGACCTCTAGATTAAAATCAGGAACATGGGAAGGCTGCCAATTTTTAGTAGACTATAGACAATACAATATTAAGCTTTAGTTAGTAGCTTAAAACTACTGGGCAAATCCAGGTTTAAGCTTTAGCAGCTTAAAGTTGCTGTGAGACTCTTAGGATACTGGGTAGATGGAAGACTGTGATAGACACTGAAGAGGCCAACCCCCTTCTGCCAGATCATCCTTAAATTCACAATCCTTGATCTTAGAATTTGAGGCTAAGAATCACAGCTTAGCAAGGCCAAGATATTTTTCAGAGTGGTTTTGCCCAGCATGTAGTGCTCCAGTTTACCAAAGAGTTAATTTCTAATACTAAAGTATTAAGGAAAGATAAATGATATCACTGCAACTAGAGAAACACCCCCTCCACACACACACACACACACACACACACACACACACACACACACACACACACACACGTTGTCCACTCATGCCCCCACTCCTAGGGAAAAAAATCTACTGCCAATATATGCTAATCACTCCTGAGACTAAGATAAATATAAGATGATTGGAAAAAATAAATTGAATTGTTTTCAAAGTTGTGGGTCTAATTTTAAAACTCCTTTTAGGGGGCAGCTAGGTGGCGCAGTGGATAAAGCACTGGCCCTGGAGTGAGGAGTACCGGGTTCAAATCCGGTCTCAAACACTTAATAATTACCTAGCTATGTGGCCTTGGGCAAGCTACTTAACCCCATTTGCCTTGCAAAAAACCCCCTAAAACCAAATAAATAAATCAACAAATTCCTTTTAAAAAACATAACCATTAATTCACAGGTACATCTATTTACATATGCTCCAAACATATGGATGCCTCAACCCCAGAAAACGTGCTTTTTGCCTGTTTTGCTTACAAATGAGAATCCACAGGAATAAAATGGTTTTTCTTTAGATGGGTGGGGGGGGGGGGGAGTAGCAAATTTCAAAAGCCAAGAATGGTTTTAAAACTTTTATTTTTATTTAAATAAAAATCTAAAAACCATTTTTTAGCTCTCAAGTTGTACAAAACCAGGTGGTGGATCATATTTGACCCCTGGACCTCTGTGACCCCTGCTTGGGAGGAGAAAGAAATGGCTCTTGAACTGTAGCTTGCAGCAAGTTGAGGCTAAATCTATGAGAAAAGGATAGCCAGGATGTAGAAAATATAAAACTGAATATACAAAGGACAGCCAGGATGCATAAAATATAAAACTTTGGAACTATATTTATCCAAATGTTACAGATGTAAGCAATAATGTTATTTCCCTAGCATTGTAAACATGACTCTGCTTTTTACTTTCAACCTTAATTTTTAAAAGTTTTATTGATGCTTTTTAAATTTTTACAAGGGAAATATTTCCAGCTATTCCCTTGCCCTCATAGAATCTTCCCTTTCAAACTTAAAATGACTAAGATAAAGACATTAACATAGCTATTAGCTTTACTAGCATATGCAACTTTTTGCCCCGGGGGGTATTTATAGTCCCTCACCTCTGTACTGAGAGAAGAGAAGAATCAATAAGCATGGAATTGGAATGGCATTCTAACTGGGACACTGGGGTCCATTAATCTGTTCTCTATAACTAATTTTGGTCTTTAATTGTCTTTAATCTCAGTTTAGCTGTTTTTGTAGTATGATTTTCATTTATATTACTGGAGTCATTAATAAGCTAATAATAACTTGGATGTATAGCTAGCAAACTGTAGCACTTTATAGTGTGAAAATTATCAGTTAGCTCATTTGATTTTCACAACTTTGGGAGGTAGATATTAATATTATTATTATTTCCATTTTCTATATGAAGAAACCAACAGAGAGAGAGAGAGCAAGTGACTTGCTCAGGGTCACAAGCTAGTAAATGTTTAAGATAGGATTTGAACTCAGGTCTGTCTTTCTCCAGATCCCATACTCTAGGTGCTCAATTATCTAGCTGTCACTGTTGTATTTTCCTGTTTCTCTCTTCCTTTTATATTTCAAATAATTCTGTGTCCCATCAAATTTCAATTACTCATCACTAATTTCAGTACTGTTAAGCAATAAATACCTCCCTCTCTTCCCAATATACTTTTATCATGCTCTTTCCTTTACACCTTTCACTTTTGGCTAAACATACTGAGAGTCTCTCATTCTTTCTCTAATACTTACCATCCCCTTTATTTTCAAGACTGGTCAAAACACTTGGCAAACCCATTGAAATTTCATTTAAAAATTATCTTTTTCTTAAGGGCCTTTTCAGAATTAACTCTATTCAGGAATCCAATCCTGAAGGGCTAAAATGAACCCATTTCTCCCCAACCCCACACAAGCTGAATTAGATCAAAAAGCCTTGACTTCAAAAAGTGTATATACCCTGCCTCTCTCACTCGTCCACCTAAATGTTAAGTTTCTTGAGGCTGTTAAGATCAGCAGAAATTCAAAATAATGGTATTTCTTTTTCAGATGGCAACAAACACTTTCAGTGACTTATAAGCCTGAGCACCCCATGAAGGACTTAGTTTGAAATCCATACAATGAAAAAGGGAGGAGGGATAGCTTCCAACCCTCATAATAAGAGAGCTGACACCCACATGTTTTCTTCCAATTTTATACTTCCACAGTGTCTTTTGCTTGCTTCCATCACAGTCGACCCTTTTCTGTTCTACTCAACTATTCCCAGAATGTGCACACACATATGTGTGTGTTGGGAGCGGCGGCAGCAACATCAATAAAGCTGACTTACATCCGGATTGCTAAAATGCCCTCTGCCAGCACTTCAGAGATGGGGAATTTGTCAATTCTGCCTACACGGCTTCTTGGCACTCCCAGCAGCGGAGAAGATATATAACATAGGGAGAAGGAGATGCTATTTATGCACAATTCCTTCTGCGTCCTCTGGAAATCACCAAAAATGTTCATTAAAGGGAAAAAAAACCCGAACAAAGAGATTACAAATTAATCTGCCCTTGCTGACATTCCCCAATTGCAAAGAGATTACCAAAAAAGCTCCTCAAAACCCTTAGCATTTGCAGGAGGCCTCAGTCACTCATTAATCTTAGTTATCATTCATATCATTGGTTTTTTAGCTCATTCCTTAGGCATGAATATGTGGGGTAGAGACTGCCTTTCTGTCTTCAATCATCAGTAACTGGAAGACATTTTCTTAACATTTCAGAAAGCAGGTCTTCACTACACCATACACAGAACAATCACTACAGAATAATAACTACTGCAGGGAAGACAAGAGACAATATACCTAAATGAAGAAATTAAAGCACCAAAAAAATCTTTAGGATGCCATTGTCTTGAAGCATGACTCTGATAGGGGAAAAAAAATCTCAGACTTTAGAATGCTTGAAAAATTTTCTCCTATTCATTTCATCTTACACCAATCAATAATATATACTTATGCCTAGAATATTTAGGGTATTCAATAGTAAGCAGTGAACTCTTTCTTTCATGAGGCTAATGAATAGTCTCTCTACTATTTGCTCTGGCCATCTGGAGCTACATTTTACAAGAGATGAGATTCAGTCTGTGAGTCTGATGGGTAGAGCTTAATCATCAAGAAAATGGAAACTTTTAACCCCTCCTTTCCAAAGACTTCTGCAAACCTGATCCTCGAAATGGACCTTTTGTGATATTTCAGTTTGGAGATTTCTATCTTTACTCTCTTGCTGAGGAGAAAGGGATTTTATGAATTCTGAGAGAGTTAGGGGTTTAGATCAATTGATAATCCTTGAAAATTTTAAATACATTTCAAAATGATTTCTGGTTATCAGAAGACAGAAGCTCCAGGTTCCTTGACTGAACATGGTTTCCTGCTGCCCCTCCTGCTTTCCAAGAAAGCCTCAGGGTGAAGCTAGAAGGGGCTGCTGCTATCACTTTTTTTGGTTTTTGTAAGGGGTTAAGTGACTTGCCCAAGGTCACACAGCTAGGTACTTAAGTGTCTGAGGTCACATTTGAACTCAGGTCCTCCCAACTGCAGAGTCAGTGCCCTATCCACTGCAACACCTAGCTTTCCCCTCAGCTGCTATGACTCTGTGGTTTCTCAGGACCCTCACCCCATTTGTGCCTCTCTTTACCCTATTACTTTTATATTTTGTGATAATTGGGAATAAACCTGTAATCTCCCCAATCACTCCTTCTGGAGAAAGACTATTATACCTTATTTACTTTTATCTCTCTCATAGTAGCTAGGCATAAGTGCATCAGAGCATTTAAAATTCAGAGTTGACAAAAGCACTTATTTAGCTTACCCATCCCTTCACAATCTTGCCTGAGCAAGTCATGTCTGACTCTTTGTGACCCCTTTTGGGTTTTTAAAAAATATTTAAGGCAATGGAGTTAAGTGACTCGCCCAAGGTCACACAGCTAGGCATTTATTAGGTGTCTGAGGTCACATTTGAACTCAGGTCCTCCTGACTCTTAACATTTCAGAATCTGCCCCCTTGGGGGTTTTCTTGGCAAAGATACTGGAGTGTTGTGCCATTTCCTTCTCCAGGATATTTTACAGATGAGGAAACTGAGGCAAACAGGGCTAAATGACTTGTCTACTCAGCTAGTGAGCATTAGAAGCTGGATTTGAACTTGGGTCTTCCTGACTCTAGGCCCAGCCCCTTATCCACTGATCCACTTCGCTGCCTCAATCACACTGTACATGATATCATAGAATAGGCAGGAGGTTAGACTTTAAACTCAGGTCTTAAGACAACTGACCAAGTATCTCTTCCAGATCGCTGGAATTATGCGACCTCTGCTTGCATCTCTTGCTCTCCAGACTCAGGAACCCCTTAATATCCTAATATCAAACATCACCCTTGTCTTTCCATCCTTATCTCTAGTTGCTTAGGTTTCCTATATCTGTATCTCAAGTATCCCTTCTTTCTGTCAGCAAAGGTTTTTTGTCCTTCAATGCTTGGTCTTGAGTCCTATTGTCCAGGCTTTTTCCCATACAAGGCTTATTTAATACAGACATAAATATACAGTACAATTGCCAAAAAGTACACTCTTAAAAACTGGAATGTTGATAGTCCACAACTCCCTCATTTTGCCAATGGGCAAAATAAGGTACATGGAGAATGGATGACTTGTCCAAAGTCACACAGTTAGTTAGAATCCAATACTTGTTCACTATATGACCACAGGCACTTCACACAAACATCAGTTTCAACATCGGTAAAGTGGGAATATTTTATATTAAGGCAGTCTGGAGCAAGTGTTAGAGAACTGACTTGAAGCTAGAGAAACCTTAGCTAAATCACTTCAGGCAAGTCACAGAATCTCTGTTTTAAGTCAGAAGTATCCAAACTGAATGGCTACAAATCCCACAAACTCCAGAGTAGAACCTAAACCAGGTTAAAATGTAATAGGTAAACTTTTAACACAGATAATGTTAATTTGTCATTTTCTAACCCAATTTGAAGCAGAAGGCAGTCAATATCTACTTGAGTTTGTCATCACTGCTTTAGGCCAAAGCCCAGAAGTTGTACAGATAGTGCCAAACTGCATAGATCAAGGGGAGTGTCTTGAATGTTGAACAGTTGTCTTGCTTTTTGTGTTGTTCTTCTTGATGACCCTGAAGGAGAGTGAGGCTGATATCTTTGTGCAGTTTTGCCTCACTTAAATCTAATTCATGTTGCAGGTCAAGACATTACTTAGTCCTCTTTGAGAACAAATGATGATGAATGATTAATAAGAATTAATTAATAGTAATAGGAGTTTCTTCTACCCGGAGCTCTTTCTATCCATGCATTTACACTGCTTTCTCATCCGATTGTATTGTTCAGAATGCACTGTGAAAACATGAATCACTTATGCAATTTTGGTTGGAGTTTTAAAAAAGTTTGTGGAATTCATTAAGTGTAATTCATCTACAAACACTTTAAAAAAAGCATAGGTTATTTGCTAGGGGCTGTATAGGGGAAATGAATTTCTAAATGGCATGACTGGGACATCCAAATCCCAAGCAAGTCTCCTTCCTGGACTTTTCTTCTTACCTGGATAGGGAACTCTTCCTTTGGTTACCAGCTCTGTGAGTAAGATTCCAAAGGACCACACGTCAGACTTGATAGTGAACCTTCCATATAGGGCTGCTTCTGGAGCTGTCCACTTGATAGGGAACTTTGCACCTAAAGCAAGGACATGGAGGTTATTATTCATGATTGAAGATACATCAAGATCACAGAAGAGGCACCTTTTCTAAGGGACAGAAGGCACTATAAGGGGAAGGGGAATAGCTACATGTCTCAGGTCAGAAGAAAAAAAATTGTGAAAAGATTGGTATTAGAGGGAGAACCAAGAAACATGGACCAGAAGTCTCTCCTCATTCCAGTCTAACCTCCACTTGGTGTCAAAGTGATTGATCTTTCTAAAGTGAAAATCCTTCCACTTGCTCCCATCTTCATCCATCTCCAGTGGTTCCCTATTACTTTCAGGACTGAATATTAAATTCCTCTTTGGCTTATAAAGTCTTCCATAACCTGACTGTTTACTATCTTTTCCAGTCTTACAACTAACACATCTCCCAATGAACTCTGTGATCCAATGACAATAACCTTCTCACTCTTCCTAGAATGTCACTCCATCTTCTGATTTTGTCTGTCCTGTATAGATAGATAAAACTTTCTCCTCATCTTCATACCTGAAGTCCCACCTTAAATCTTTCCCCAATCTTCTTTATCAACTGCCTATCAAGTACCTTTCTCCCTTTCCTTCCTTTCCTTCTGTGTTTCTTCCTTTATTTCTTCATCTACCCCCCCCAGTTCTTTATTTCTTTTTCCCCTCCTTCCTATAATTGCTTGTACATAATTGTCTTCCCCATTAGACTCTATGTAAACTCCTTGAGAGCAGGGATTGTCTTTTGGTATTTTTACCTTTCTTGGTATCCCCAATCACTTAACACTATGTCCTACACTTAGGAAACAATTAATAAATTTTGGATGACAAACTTCTTTAATGGATGGCTTGTGTGACCTTCTAATTGCTAAAGAGAGGGGAAAACTGATCCAGATCATCTCTAAGACCCCCCCTGAGAACTACAATTCTATTTTAATCAGTAGTAGATTTATATCATATAGTATTAAATTATAATGCCTTACAAAATACACAGAAAGTCTATGGATGGTTTCTCCTGGTATGAGCCAATATGACATATGACTCTGTCCAAATGTGCCCATATGTTGCTGGGGCCTTGGCCATTAACCACAGTGAAGACCTTTTCTTTCCTTTCTTCCTTCTGTGGAATGTAAGTTCCATGTGGACAAGAATTGTGTCATTTTTGTTTTTGTAGTTCCAGAGATTAGTACCATTATTAGTACCATTAGTACTATTGCTACATAGATAATGCTTTAATAAATGCTTGTGGATTGAGTAACTGATTCCCTCCCTCTATCACAGGATCCTAAATGGGGCAATGAGGAATCCCTCCATTTGATTATTAATATCCCTTGATGCTGGGATATTCTCTCCGAATTTCTTTCTCTAGTCCAAGTCCAAGTTTGAGCCAGGGATTAAAAAAATTAAGGATAAAGTACAACATGATCTTCCTAGGAAGGATGGAGTGTAGTGCTGCTTAATCAGTATCTTATGATTATCTGATCATTCAGAGTTCATGGAGCAAACTTCTGGCAGAGTTTGATATAGAATATCACACCCTTGACTCATCTCCCATCCCCAGTCTTAGAAAATCTTGCCTCCTCCCAAAGAGGAAGGGAGGAGGTCACACTACACTTTAATTTGCCAGAAAGATTTACACAAGATTAAAATTGAGCCAGCAAAAGGCTTTCTCTCACTTTCTCAGCTACTCATGGGGCTACATCTCACTCAGATCATAATTGGAACTTTGACCTCCTCCATTTATGGGTAATTAATCTCTCCTTAGACCACCCAATGTTCCCCATTCCCTGTTCCTGGGGCCCACTATATTGGTTTTAGACTTTGTGTGGCCCTCTTTTCTTTCTCTCTTTGTCATTAACATACATTAATTAGAAAAAAAAATGTTTAAATACATTTCATGGTGCAAAAGACTTAAAAACTATATGCTATGTTTATTCTCAATATGAACACTGGTAAGTTTAAAGTATACTAGTTCTATATAGGACCTGTAAGAAAAAGGATAAAAATACTACCAAAATAGGACTGTTTCTTTATATTTCTTACAAAGACACACCATGGAAACTATAAAATCATTATGCTTATAGTTTCTAGAGTAAAGTAATTAATAATTGGAGCTATGATAAATTATAGCAATTTTATTTTTGTTGACAATCAAGAGAATCTTTAGCAAATCCACAAATGCCTTTATCATATGGCAGAGTTTTCCTCAGCATCTCCAAGTATGAAATGAAATTAAAAAAAATAATCCCATTATTTCAGCATGTAAGGCTTTATATTAATACTCCAGCAGGAAAGAAAAGGGAGTCCTGTGGTATTTCTTCGGCTTTATGTGCAGTTATTTTTAGTCATTTTTCTCAAGCACAATTGTTCACATTTTTTTTCTTAAGAGCTGGCCTGGCTGTGCTCTGAAAATGGCCATTTTATTATTTCAAAGTTCTTCCCATCCAAACTTAGCTTTTCCTACAGCTCTTCTCTTCCTGAACTCTAGAGTACTGCTGTCTCCTTCAACTTCAAATCCAACATTCTTTATCCGTTGTTTTGCCTAATGTATACATTCATAATGACAACAATCAAAGTAATTGACATATATATGATCCTCCAAGCATTTTCCAATTATTGACTCCTTTGATCCTTACAACATCTTTTGGAGGGGGGGGGTTCTATTATTATCTCCATTTTTCTTCTTTTTTTGGGAAGCAATCAGGGTAAAGTGACTTGCCCAGGGTCATATAGCTAGTAACTGTCTGAAGCCAAATTTGAATTCAGGTTCTCTTGACTCTAGGGTCCATGCTCCATCCATCATACGATCTAACTGTTCCTTATTATTCCCATATGTCAGATGGGAATACTGAGGAGGAGGTTAAGTGACTTGCCCAGGGTCGCAGTCAGTGAATGTCTAAGGCCATATTTGAACTCAGATCTACCTGACTCCAGGTCCAGTGCTCTATCAACTGAGCCACTAAGCTGATTCACATGCATTTGTGTGTATATATGTGTATATATGCATACACACACACACACACAAATACAAATATCTGGTTATAAGGTTATATATATATATATATATATATATATATATATATATAAAATAGTTATATTATAACATATTATATGTTATATATGTATCATACATAACATGGTTATAACTATATATAATATAAATACATATATATGTGTATATACATACATCTAGATATAAAAGGTCTTATATACTATATTTTCCATGCACTTAGGCATACATATCTGTAGCCTTTTGCTACAAATACAAATATATGTCATCTTTTGCAATCAATATATGCACATATGTACACATGGTCATAAAAAGTTATGCACAGCTTGCACATGCCTATAACACACATGTACATGTGTTATACGTGTATGTGATAAAAGAGTAGAGAAAATATATTGCATGTACTCCATATACATGTGTAGGTCTGTCACAAACGTGTGCACACTGGGTTACAGGCTTATATTTTATATGTGCTCAATGCAAACCTACCCATGGGCACAGTGCACACGACTCCCCACATGCACGTTTGTATGTACTTCTAGATGAACACGTGTACATGTAAGAAACACTTATTTGTACTTTACATGTAACAAAATGTTACACATACCCACATGATTGAAACATGAGTGAAGTATATTTTTATGTCTTTATCTGCACACACAGTAGGCATATATGGTCACAAATGTTACATACACACATACTGTATTTTTATGTATTCATGTGTATATACATATGGTATAATATATCTTGTTGATCATATATTCTAATGTAAATACCAAATGTAAAAAAGATTAAACAGAGGTTATGGCATACCTGAACTCATGGGTCTTTCTATAATCTCATGTGTGTGCATATAGACATATATGATCCCACATATACTACATTTACATGTATTCTTTTTTAAAATTTATTTTTATTAAAGATATTATTTGAGTTTTACAATCCCCCCAATCTTACTTCCCTCCCCCCCCACCCTTCCACAGAAAGCAATCTGTCATTTACATGTATTCTTATGTGTAAGTGTTGCTACCCCTGATAGAATGACATTTCCAAGGAGGGCATTGTTGTATTTTTAGGCCCATCAAGCTAGCATTATCCCTGCAGGGCAAATAGTAGGTGCTTAATAAATGCTTATTGATTTCTGCTTCTACACCCCTAAGATGGAAGGCCCAACTGATTAATGTATTGGATTTTCTTCTTTATTCCCCTTCAAGTTCTCTTACTCAATTAAAGAACCAAAAAAGGTGCATCCAAATGCTTCCTGTCTCAAAGACTGCCTGGACAGAATGACTGGGGCAATCGATTTCCATTTTAGAAGCAAGTGAAGCTCAATTTTCCCCTGCTCAGACAAATCCAATTAAATAAAATGACATGCAAAAGGTTCCTTCTTTGTCTTCCTCCTGGACTTGTTCTACCACTTGGAAGGGGTGTGTGTGTGCTCCTTAACACTCGGAGCTCATTACCCAAATAACTCCATTTTGAGTCTTCCCAGAGGGGATCCAAAGTGTCACACTGACCTGTTATTGGTCCAAGGTGCAACACTGTGGGCCCACATCAATCTGTGATTCTTACAGCATCTCAGTTAAAAAAGGCCTTAGATCATATGGGTTATTGTTATCCCCACTATCATAACTGAGGTGGAAACGAAATGACTTCAGTTTCATCTGCAAACTGGGGATAATAAAAGCATCTACCTCCAGGGTTGTTGGGAGAATCAAAAGGGAACCACCTAAAACTTTCCAAACTTATGGGTGTGCCAAGGCTAGGTTTGACACATTACTATTGGTTCCACACTTGGGGAACAGAACAAGTTCTATATAGATGTCTATGTGACAGCCCTTGAAGATTGCTATCCTCTCTTTTATTACCTGCCCCCAATTCTCTCTACTCTACCTCTTATGGCCTTGGTTCAAATTCTGCCATTGTCACTTAGCTTTTGTGACTGCAAGAAAGTTATTAAACTTCCCTCAGATCTTTCCTGTAAAATGGGGGGTGAGGGAGCGTGGGTGGGGTTGAGTTAGAGGGTCTCCCAATTCTCCTGAAGCAGCATCTCCCACATCCCACCACTTAATGATCCCTAAGCAGGATATAAAACTTCTCTATAAAAATCTTTAGAAATATTCAAACAAGGGCTGCAATGACAAAGGGATTTATGATAACAGCATTTTTTAGAGCTATGTTTGGCTTTAGCAGAAGTTCACTGGATTCAGCATGAAATAAATTAGCTTTGAATCAGTTTTCTTGCTAAATAGAAAAGGCTCACTAATCTCTTCCCCCACCATTCTCAGCTGTAGCTTGAGGAAGAAAACTGAGTTGCATGAGGTTGTATCCTTTCTCCTCTTCCTCCCCTGCTCTCCCTGAAGGCTCTGCTAAAAGGGGAACCCCTTGTCCTCAAATAGGATCACAAAAGGTTAAATGAAAGCAGTAGCAAACTACTTACCTCTGGTGGGGGGTCTCAATTGAAGAGAGCTAATCAACATTTACTTCTCTAATCATTCAACTACTTCCCTCCCACTCACCTTTATCCTCTTGGTTTACTTGCCACCCAAAGGCTCATGGTACAGCTGTTACAGACCAACCCCCCCCCCCCCACTCGTCAGCTTTCTTCTAACACAGGGGGGCACTTGGGAAGCTGGAACCCATAGCTACTACTTCTTCCCCAAGAATCAAGGATTCCCAAAAAAGGAATCTAAAACTTGAAAGGAAGCCTCTCCAAAATGCAAAACCTGTCTTTTGTACCTTCTCATTTCTCTTTTTTTTTTTAAATAAAAAAGGAACCAATTATGTTGAAATACAATTACAAAATTATTTTTTTAATTTTGATTTGCCATTTGTTTTTAGGGGTTTTTCTGCAAGGCAAATGGGGTTAAGTGGCTTGCCCAAGGCCACACAGCTAGGTAATTATTAAGTGTCTGAGGTTGGATTTGAACCCAGGTACTCCTGACTCCAAGGCCGGTGCTTTATCCACTATGCCACCTAGCCACCCAAAATTATTTTTTTTAAAAAAACAGATCTATGGTCCCTATTATTTTAACTACTAATTATAGAAAACTCAAGGTTTCTTGGGGTTTCTTTTCTTTTTAAAATATTTTATTTGTGTCAATTAGCAAAATTCTGCCTTTTCACCCTGTCAGCCCACTTCTATGTTTTTCATAAATATATCCAAAGCCTCACTGAAAATTCTTGTTCTAGGGGAAAAGAGATTGTTAAAGGAATAGGGGGGAAGATTTTGTGGTTGTTCAGTTGTGTTCAATTCCTTGTGAGTCCATTGGAATTTTCTTGGCAAAAATACTTAGTTTGTCAGGTCCTTCTCCAGCTCATTGCTCAGATGAGGAAACTGAGGCAAACAGGGTAAAATGACTTGACTGAGGTATACTGTGAACAAGTGTTTGAGATCAGATTTAAAATCAAATTCCAGACTTGGCATTTTATTCAATGTGCTACCAAGATTTCAAATAACTTTGCCACTGAATACCATTGCAACAACAGATTGAATCACTCATTCTACACATTAATGAAGGTTGGTGGGCAAAAGAGCCAGATTCAATTACAGCTCCCTCTTCCCCCTTACTTTACAATGAAGATATGAGTGAGGATAAAGGGGAAAATGAGATTAAATTATACAAATAAAAATGTTAATAGCTGGTAACTGATACTGAGCACCATTCATGTTCATTGTGCTTTAGGATTTATTTGAAAAGACATTGACTTTTCATCCATCGTTGATTTATTCCAATGACTGTGGGAATAATTTTGAGCCAAGACACAAATAATGACTTGTAGACAAGTTATAAATAATAAAGGTTGGAAATCCCAATCTTTTTACTGAAGTAGGTGGAATAATCTCAGTAGAGTTTGCCAGATGCAGTTCCTTACAAAATTTCAACCTACTTAAATAATCTATCCTATAACTGAAGAAAACCTTCCTCAATCTTTAGGGATTTGTTTCAATCCAGTTTTTGGGTCCAATTCCACGGGATGATCTTCTAGGTAAGAATTCTTGTAGTGCTTTTGGTTTTTATTATACTCTCCTGGGGTAGGGTAAAGTTGCTGCTCAGTTGTTTCAGTTGTGTCTGGCTCTTTGTGATGTCATTTGAGATTTTTCTTGGCAAAGATACAGGAGTGGTTTGCCATATCCTTCTCCAGATCATTTTATAGATGAGGAAACTGAGGCAAACAGGGTTAAGTGACTTGCCTAGGGTCACACAGCTAGTAAGTATCCAAGATCAGATTTGAATTCAGGAAATCAAGTCTTCTTGACTTCAGGAAAGGCACTCTATTCACTGAGTCTCCCATCTGGCCAAGGGAACTGATCTACTTTATAGAAAATTATGGCTAATAGTGTTCCAATGGAACCAGTACTGTTTTCTAGTCCAGACTCAGTCCACTCAACTCTTCCTGTTTGGTCAGAGATAGCAAATAGCATCACAATCTTTGTTTTAGTAGTCTCTTCTCCTATCATTCTCTATTTGTTTAAATCTAACTTATCTTTTTTTAAGGAAAACAAATCTTATTGCTATTTTAGGGTTTTATGTCACCTGTATTCCACTCCTTTTCCCTTTCAGAGCATCAATCCTTAAAATGAAGAATTTTTAAAAGGAAAAAAAATCAGTTTAGCAAAATTGAGCAACTTATAGGAAAAGTCAGTCTGCCATGGGATGGTGTTTTATATCCAACATTTCCTGTATCTGTAAAGGAGCAGGAGGAGATACCTTTTAATATATTTCTTCTTTGGGGGTCAAGCTTGGCTGCTATTATTTTTCAGCATTGAATTTTGATTCCAACTCAATTTTAAAGTCCTTTTCTCAGTCCTCAGTCATCTTGATCTATTTATCATGTTTGACTATGTACCCCTGAGGGGTCAAATGCTCTACCCAAGGGCTGCATGAGGCCCACAACACTCCTGAATGTGGCTGAATCAAATTAAAACGAAATTGGGAAATAGTGAACAAAACAAAAAACAAAACAATAAATCACAAATAGATTATGCTTTAAAACTAAGTCAATATACAAGGCCATAGGCCTTGTATGTGTGGCTCAGTGAGCCTGTTTCTACTTGTGTTTGGTGCTTATATATAGACCCACCCACCCTTCTTAGCTAGATATTCTTCCTGCCTGGGTTTTCATAACACTATTCTCCTGGTTCTCTTCATATATGATTTTTTTTTTTAAATCAAGTTCTATTGCTGGATCAACCATCTCCTGCTGCCCTTGTATAAGTAGGACCCTGGGTTCTACCCCAGGCCTCTCTCTCTCTGACTCTCCTGTCTGTCTTTTTGTTTCTCTTACTTTTTCATCTCCTCCCAAACAATTTTTTTGTCTTTTGACTCCCAAATTTACATATCCACCCCTCATCTCTCTCTCTTGAACTCTATACCCACATCACCATCTACTTGATGGATATCTCCCCCGGATGTTCCATAAGCATCTCTAATTTAACATGTCTAAATCATAACTGATTACCCCGCTCCCACTCCCCACCCCCAAAGAAAGCAAATAAAACCATTCCTTCATCCCACCCTGGTTCTGTCAAAGGGATCACTATCCTAATAGTTAGCTGGGCTTGTAACTCCAGTCAACATGTGAAGCTAATCAGTTCAACTTCCACAACATGTCTTGAATGTTTGTTCCACTCTCTAGTCATTGTCAGGACTAAAATTTAATCCTTTTATCATTTTGTGGTCTAGATCATTACAATAGCCTTTCTTTAAACTTTTTTTTGAGACATTTGGGGTTAAGTGACTTACCCCAAAGCACATATCTAGTAAGTATCTGAGGCAGAATTTGAACTTGGGTCTTCCTGACTTCAGGGCTGGTTCTCTTATCACCTGGACCATCTTGTTGTCCTTATAATAGCCTTCCAATTGGTCTTTCTATTTCCATTCTCTCCCCTCTCTAATCTCGATTTTTTGGGGGCATTTTCTGTTGTGGTTGAGTTATTTTTCAGTTGTCACACATGACACGAGTCAGATTCTTTGGGGGTTTCTTGGCAAAGATACTGGAATGGTTTTGCCATTTCCTTCTCCAGGTCATTTTACAGATGAGGAAATTAATGCAAACAGGGTTGAGTGATTTGCCCAGGGTCATACAGCTACTTAGTGTCTGAGGCTGGATCTGAACTCAGGTTCTCCTGACTTCAGGTCTGGCATTCTTTCCACTGCAGACCCAACTGCTCTATATTTCCCAAGATTTCCAAATAGATACAGAACAGACCCAATTTCTCTATGGCTAAAGAAGCATCAGTGACTTCCTTTGGCCTCAGGATAAAATATAAATTCCTCTTTAAATTCCATGTATGGCATTTTGAAAGTAAATTTTATTGAGATCTTTGGTTCTTATATTATCTATATTCACCATGTCTGGCATTGAAGATGCTTCACAATCTGTCTCAACTTCTCCTTCCATGCTGACTCTCATGCATTGTCTACTATGTCACTGTTTCCTTTACAAGCATCCCTTCTCTTCCCTTTTCTGCACAGATGTGCTCCATCCCTGGAGCACTGTTTCTCTTTACTTCAGTGATGCAGAATTTATTTCCTTCAAGTCTCAGCTCAAGCCTCCTCCTATACAAAGCCCCACCTGATCCCTTTATCCCATTTCTACAGCCCCCCCCCCCAAATTGTTCAGTTCTGTCTGACTCTATCACTTTGAAGACCACAGCCTGTCACTTCTGTCCATGGGGCTTTCTTGGCAAAGATATTGCTGTGATTTGCCATTTTGCCACCTTCTCTGGTGGATTAAGGCAGACACACAGATACAGGTTAAGTGACTTGCCCAAGGTCATATTTAAGCCATATTTAAACACAGATCTTCCTGAGTCTAAGAACAATGTTTTATATACTTTGTATAAATGCTTTGCATTTATTTTGTAGCTAACTTTTCTATGCCCATATTGTCCTTCTCCATCCCTCACTGAATGAGAACTGAGGATAGGGACTATCTTATTCTTTTTGTCTTTGTTATTTTCAGTATTTGGTACAATGTCTAGCACAGTATAGGTGCTTAATAATGCCTACTGAACTGAACTCAAAGTCTAGCTCAAATGAAATCTAGTTTACCTAACTTCTAGTAAATAATAACATTCTATCCCTGAGACTCTGTACAGTATCATGTTTGCAAGTAAAGACTCTCCAGATTGATTTATCTGATCTTGGTCTCTCCAGTCCTGCCTCATCAACTGCCCTTTGGATATCTTGCATTGGATCTCCTGTATATACTTCTAACTTAACAAGTTCAAAACAGAACTCATTCTCTTCCCCCCAAAATCTCTCTTCTTCCCAACTTTGTGAATGATGTCAAAAGCACCACCAACCTCCCAGTCACCCAAGCCCATGACCTTAATGTCATCCTTGACTACTCCCATGCACTCAAACCCCACATATCCAATCTGTTGTCAAATCTTTCCTCTACCTTCACATCCATTGCATATATCTCCTTCTGTCCAAGCATGGAGTCAGCACCTACTACAGGGTGTTAGAATGTTTCTGCTAGACTATTTCAATAGCTATAATGTTTCCCTTAGATCATTGCAATAGTCATTCTCCCTGCCTCAAGTTTCACTCCATTGCAATCCATCTTCTTTGATGCCAAAGTAATTTTTCTAAGGCACATATCTGACCATAACTTGCCTACACCATCCACTCAATAAATGACAAAGGTTTCCAATTATTTTCAGGATAAATTAAAAAGTCCTGCATTTGACATTTAACTTCACATCTTGGCCCCTTCCTATCTTTTATGTTTTCTTATATTTTTTTCTTCCATGCTCTATGATCCAATTACTTTAGCCTATTTGCTGAGGACAAGGCTTTTCTTCTTTTCCTCTGCCTTTTTCTTCCCTGGCTTTTTAAAAAAACTTTCACCCTCTGCAGATCTTTGCCATTCCCTTTCCCTACTCCACTCTTCCTTCTGAGACTGTCTTCCATTTACTTGGGAAGATCTGTCTGAATAGATGCAGAGTGAAGTTTGCAGACCAAGAACAATTTATATGACACCATTTAATTGAAAGACTTAAGAGCTCTGATCAATACAATGACTAAATCATAACTCGGGAAGACTGATGATAAGCTATGTTAATCACTCTTTGGGACCAGAGGATTGGCTCTTTTTTATCAGCTTCCTAGACCCAGTAGTGTCCCAGGGCAGCAGATACAGTATCAGCACTAAGAGCTAGGAACAGAAGCAATAAGGAAAGATCGATTCAAGGCTGCCAATGGAGTCCTGAAGAAAACCCTACATCCTGACTAAGAGGAATGTTATAAGTAGCCCACAGAAGAGAAGAAAAAGATTCTCAACATTCAGGAAGCTGGGAGTTCTCTCTGACATGCACATGGGCTCTAAGCTTGAGCTCATTTTTCCACTGAACTCTTTATGTGGGAGACTGTCATAGACTTTTAAGAGGGATATTTATACCAGAGTAAATACCTATTTCTAAATTTTAATATTTATTATTATTAATATTTATAAAGCTATTATTAATAATATATATAAATTCAACAAGTTCATAACTCACTGATTTTACTATTATCTAGCCCACACCTCTCCATCTTTTCTACAAGAATAGCATGAAAGATTTTTATCAAATACTGGGCTGAAATCTAAGTGAACTCTATATCCCAATTGACAAATCTATTATTGACTCTGCCAATAAAAGAAACAAGGATAGTTTGGCATGACCTGCCTGTTTCTTATGAAATCTTGATCTGCCTCCTTTTCCAGATGCTTCCAAACTATGTCTGTAATAATGCATCCTAGAATTTACCAACAGCATAAGTCAAACTTACTAACCAAGTCTGTAGACTCCATCCTCTTTCCCTTTTTAGAAAACTTGGACAACATCCTCTTCTCCAATCCTGTTGAGGCTATTCAGTTCTCCAACAGTATTTCACACATCACCAATAGTGAACCACATTGACACCTTGTCATTCCTTCAGTACCAAGAGGGAGCTAGTGGCTGAGGCCCAGTGACTTAACATAGGTATTACAGAAGCATAACCCCGTTTCTCTTTGTAAATGGGATGCTGTAAAAAATATTATTTCAATGTCCTTGTTTAAATTTTTTGGTCCTAAAGCTTGATCTGTACTTAATCATGCTCCAAGTAACAGCACCTAGAACGTTAATAAATATCTATGGTCTGGACTGTGGAATGGATATCAAGATATAGAGCCCTTATTCTTTTAACAAAGCCCAAATTGGTTTAGAGATTTAATCAGGAAGGCATTCCAATTTCCTGAAACAGATTAGGGTGGTACCCTAATTTGGG
This sequence comes from Macrotis lagotis, assembly GCF_037893015.1. Classification (NCBI taxonomy): domain Eukaryota; kingdom Metazoa; phylum Chordata; class Mammalia; order Peramelemorphia; family Peramelidae; genus Macrotis; species Macrotis lagotis. The sequence goes on from NC_133662.1 coordinate 113,504,379, forward strand.
GCAGAAGTGTTTTTTGATTAGTCCAATTAAGTATCTCCTTATTTACTTTGGGGAACCTAGGTGGCATAATGGATAGAAAATTGGGCTTAGAATCAGGAAGATTCATTTTCTTGAGGAGTCCAGATCTGATCTCAGACACTTACTAGCTGTGTGACCCTGGGCAAGTCAGTTTACCTTGTTGACTGAGTTCCTCAACTAAAAAAATAAGCTGGAGAAGGAAATGGCAAACCACCCCAGGATCTTTGCCAAGAAAACCCCAAACTGTGTCACAAAGAGTCAGACTCAATTGAAACTACACAATAACAACAAAATACTTACCTTTGACCCTACCTACCAAAGGAAGAATCCTGAGGAGGGAGTGGTAAAAGAGGAACTGTCCCCCTTTGTTAACCAAAGGAAATGTCATTTCTTTTTTTTTTTTTTTAAATGGTCAGGGAGGTGAGGTTTCTTGTTTAATCAGAACCTGACCTTAATAGTCCAGGAAAACAGATACTTCTCCAAGGGTACAATATCATTATTATTTCTATAGTTTTAAGTAAATCAAAGAAATGCTAAAATTAAACTTGTATCTCTGTTTTAATCTCTCCATTGAACTTTTTGTTTGTTTATATACACTATAAAATGTGAGAAGTTTGCCAGGGGAGAATTTCAATTGGCAGAGGAAACTAATGTTTGAATTTCTATCTCAGCAGAAATACTTGTAGATTATTATTATTAATAACAATATTATTAATAAAAATATAATTGCCAAGTATAATTGCAAACATTTATGAAATTCTTTAAGGTAAGCAAAGTTCTTTCATAAGTAAGATATAAAAAATAGATAATATAAATAACATAAAATCTCATTTGATCATCATAACATGTCAGAATATATAATTTATATGATTTCTCTCTATCTGCATCTATGTAAAAATATTTGTATACAAATATACACATTTAATACATATATATCTCATTTAATCATTTCACTAGATGCCTTTATTATGATCCTATTTTTCAGAAGAAAACTGAGACTTCTCCATCTCTTCCCCAGATTCCCTCATCCTCTCCCAAAATTTCATCTTGAGGCTCTGACCTCTTAGCTGATTGATGTCTCCTCCCTTTAGTAAGGATCTCAGTCATATTTTACCTCACTCATACCTGGACTCACTCTCTTGACTTTTCCTCACCTGTCACCTTTTATTCCCTCCTCTCCCCAGCTCCCCATATACTATCTTCTCTCATTTGAGTTTTAGCTTCTTGAGAAAAGAGACTCTTTTAAATGCTTCTGTATAAATCCTAGCCCTTAGCATAATGCTGTATAGAGTAAGATCTTAATAAAGGTGTACTTTTCCTTCCTACTTCCCTGTCTTTCTTCCTTTCTCCATCCTTCTACCTCCTTCCTTCTTCAGTGTCTCTCTCTCTCTCTCTCTCCTCCTACTCTCTCTTCCCTTTCCTCTCTCAACCCCCCCCAAGAAATAAAAATGACTTGCCCAAAGTCACCCCATGAATTGTTTTAAGCAGAATTTGAATTTTGGTCTTCCTGACTCTATTATGTGACCTATTATAAATAAATTGTCTCTTCTCACCTAAAAATGAAGACTATTAAGTTTTTCTTTTACAGACCTTTATCTGTTCTCTTCTCCTATCTCTCCAATTACTCTCTACTAGTAATTTGTTTCATTCTTTCCAATTTAAAGGTCATTCTCCTTAGTAGAAAAAAAAAAGAAGCCAAAATAAGCTCTGAATAGTTCTCTGTAGCTGGGCATCACTATCTTAGCTGATTCAATCATTAAGTGTATCCCTTTTTGACCTTCCTCTTTCCCCAAACAAAAACCAAATATTCCTTTTTGTCATTCTTAGTTTTCTTCCTCAGGCTCAGCTCAATTTAAGCTTAAACATTCCTAGTGCTATTATAACATCCATACTATGCTTTTTAACCACCTGTACTAAGCTTACCTGCTTCCATCTTCCATACTTCCAAAACAAGACAGAACAAAAACTCCACTTTTTAACTTGGCCACATTCCCCCCCTCCTCATTGGAATAGATTTTTTTATATGACTTCAGAATGATCATTCTTGAAAATTTATCCTTCTTGGCCAATTCCCCTTATAGTTTTGGTCTATGGGATCCTATCTGGCATTCCTTCAAACTCTCTGAAATCTGCCCTCCAAAATCTGGGATATGCGTCAGACTGTGCCAGACTTTCCTGGTTTTTTTCTTTTATGAGTTTTAAGATGGAGTTGTCTCTCACCCCTCCATGCTTCTCAGTTATTTTCCTTCCAGCAAATCAGTCTTTCATTGCCAGTGACAATCAGATGCAGAAGAGAATTTCCCCTTGTTGGTTCCAACCTCTTTATATGGAACAAAAGTTTCCAGAAGAAAGAGGAAATAGACATCATAAATCATCTATGATGTGCCAGACACTATTAAACACTTTTTATGCATATTATTTATATTGATATTATTTGATCCTCCCCACAACCTTGTGGGGTAGGCATTATTATTAAGGATAATGATGACCAGCATTTATTTCATGCCTACTCTGCTTTGCTTAAGCACTTTACAAATATCTCATTTGATCTTATAACAACCCTGTTATGATGCCATTATTATCCCCATTTTATAGTTAAATAAAATGAAGCAAACAGAAGGGAATTAACTTGCCTAAGGTCATCCAACTAGTAAGTCTCTGTGGCTGGACTTGAATTCAAGTCTTTCCATCTCCAGATACAGTGATGTATCCATGGCACCTCTATTATCTGCCTTTTAAAGGGCAGATAGAATCCATTATTTTATGCTTTTCCCCCCATATTGGTACACATAGTGCTGGACACACATGAGTGGTTCAATAAACATGTCCTGATTGATGGACAGCGCCTTGCACATAAAGATGTTGAATTGTTGACTGAAGCGTCAAATCATATGTAATCAAATTTCCTGATTGCTGATAGATTTTTATCCTCGACACAGGACTGTACCTTTATCAAACAAAAATGCTCTATATTTAATATTGTGCAAAATAGATGACTTTGATGATGTGATTGTATTTCTAACAAACCAAAAATGTTTTCATCTTTAGAATTCAGGAATAAATTGCCTTTACCACAATCTAGCATAGCTTGACTGCACACTCAGTTTTAAGTGAAAACAGGATTATAAACTAAATTTATTAGGTCAGAATGGTCTACCCTTACCCTGAGGTCACATCAGAGTTAATGGAATTCTTTCATCCCTAGTAAATAGGCAATCTGCTCTTCACTCCTACTTCAAATTCTAATAATTCTCCCTTGAATTTGTTACTGCATGTATTTTGTGGTATTAAAACAATAGTTGGTGTCATGGAGCTTCTCTGAGGACAGTAACCAATCTGTAAATGAAGGTTTTTCACAAATTCCATCCTACTTTCAACATTCATTATTGCTAAATGAAAATCAGAATGGAAGAGAGCTGAGCCTCATCCCTCTTGGGAGAATGTACACTCCTTGTGTGGGTCAGAGTTACTTTCCATTTTTCATTTTGGTATCTTGCTTTGAAGGATTGAAACTGAAGATATCCCCAAAGGCTTCGGTAGGCATATTGGGAGGGGGGATGAACAGGCTGCATTCTATTATACACAAGGAATTATAGAGAAGTGGGCAAAAGGATGCCATTAAGGAAAGAAATAAGCAAAATTGAAAATGGGTTGGTCTGTTTTAAAATGGTTTAAGCTATTAAAGCTTAAAACTACACTAAGACTTTTGGGACTCACTGTATAGTTTTACTGATGAACTGCCAAATGTTCTATTTGTGTTCTTGCAATGTTGACAAAGTGAAAGGAAAGCTCAAGAATATTGGGTTATCTTATGGGAGGTCATGGACAAAAGCTCCATGAGATGGACAGGCATGGGTAAATTGTGGTTTGCATTGTTGGAGATTACAATTTCAATCCATCAATAAACATTTATCAAACATCTAATATATTCTGGGCACTGTACTAAGCTCTGGGGATTCAAAAAGAAGCAAAAACCAGCCCCTATCCTCAAGATGTTTACAATCTAATAGGGTAGACAACATGTAAAACTATTCACAAAGCAAATTATTCACAGAATCAATAAGAAATACTTAATAAGGGGAAGGCATTAGAATTATGAGGGGATATGGAAGGCTTTCTTTAGAAAATGCAATTTTAGTTGGGACTTAAAGGAAACCGGAAAGGTCAGAAGTCAGAGAGGAGAAGGGAAAACTTTCCAGGCAAGGGGGACAATCAGAGAAAATACCCAGAGCTGAGATTCATTGGAGTATTGGAGCACTTGGCCCAGTGCCACTACCATCATCATCATATATACTATGCTTTTCTGTGAGAGTTACAATTATTATCTCATTTGGTTCTCACAACAACCCTGTGAAGTAGGTACTGTTCCTATCTCCATTTTACAGATAAGGAAAGTGAAGTAAACAGATGAAATGACTTGTCTAGGGTCATTAAGCTAGCAAGTATCTGAATCTGGATTTGACCTTGGTATCTCCATGAATCTGAGCTCAGCTCTGTATTTACTATGCCACCTACCTGCCCATGGCAGGTAATTTATGAATACTTTTGAACTGAACTCAATCAGTGCCAAAGATAAAGACAAAATAACGTATTTGGTTTAGTTGGACTTAGGCTGGGCTCTTATAGGGGCAACATCCAGAAGAAGCACTCTACTCAAAGTAGATAGCATTTTCACTGCAATTTATAATCTAGAAAATGCCATGTTTAGAAATTTGAAAATATTATATTTAGAGAACATAAGCAATTTGAAACTTGAAACAGATGTTTTGTTATATTAGCTAACATGCTAAGCTATATTATCCAACCTCATATAAGGATATATGATTTTCATTAACTGTAGAAACCCCATGCAAAATGAAAGTCTACATCTCTACACCTTTTTAAATTATGTAATGAACTGCTGTGGCCAAAAACAAAAACAAAAACAAGAATGCTATTGTGTGCTGGCCAGGTCTCTGGTAATGAACCTCTCCATACTTCCCTAGGCTGATTATATTTTCTGTGTCCAAGCTTTTATTCAAAAGGTGGTGAAACTGTGCTCCCATACCTTCCAGAGCCTTGGCTCATGGCCAAGACATAATGAGGCATCAGATATCAGAAAAGAAAGGTGTAGATGTAATGCTTATCAAATTTCCAAATGACAAAAAACTAGGAAGGGCAGCTAACATACTGGATGCCAGAATCAGCATTTTTAAAAAGATCTTTACAGACTAGAACACTAATGAATGTAAGATAAAATTTCATAGGGATAAAGGTAAAGAATTAAAAATTTGAGGTTAAAAAAAAAACAACCCAAAACTTCCAAGTATAAGATGGGGTAGATAAAGTCAGACAGTGGCTTGTCTAAAAAAAGACCTAGGGGACTGTAAGTCCCAAATAGGTTAACAGTTTAAAATAGCAGCACTTTTCACTGCACTGGGAAATATAAATTCAAGAAATAAGTAAATGACAGACCTATTGAACTTGGTCCTTATCAGATCACATTGGAAATATTGTGGTCAGGTCTGGACATAGCATTGAGATGAACATGGAAGGGCTTTGAAGGAAATGAACAAGTTTGCCCCAGGGGGGCGAAGACCCAGGAGTAAATGATAGCTAGGCTCAAATATTTCAAGAGATGACATATGGAAGAGAAGATGTACTTTTTGGTGCCTTACAGAGCAGAACTTGATGCAAAAGTTGTATGTTTCACAGAGAGATGTTGATGTGATGTGAAGAAAATCTTATTAGAGCTATCTCAAGTGGAAAGGGTTGCTTCATGAGGCAGTAGGTTCTCCTTCCTTGGAAGCTGGATGACTATTGGTCAGGTATATACATAGGGGATTATTTGAGGGAGTAAAGGTTAGAATAATTGGTCACTGAAGCCCTGACTTGTAAATTTATGATCCTTTGAATTGGAGATTCTATAACGATAACTACCAAATACCATTAGCTTAATAGAAGCTTTCAGTACATTAGGCTGTAAAATCCCCCATTAGACTGTAAGTTCCTTAGGGTCAGGGACTGTTCTTTTGCCTCTTTTTGTATCTCCAGTGCTTAACACAGTGTCTGGGACATGCTGCTTAAGTGCTAAATCAATGCTTATTGATTGATTGATTGATTGTGATTTGCCAGTCACACAGTGACTCAGAATCTGGGACTGTCTGGTATACCAATTATAGCATATGAACCTGAACTTTGCTTTATAATTTTGTCTAATTAGGGAAACAATGAACATACCTGAAGCTATTAACAATTAAATACTACAGGTAATACTAATAAGTATGAGAACTCAGAAAAAAAAGGAGCAGAGGGGAAAAAAAGAACAGTGAGACTGCAAATGAGATAATATTTTTAAAGCACAATGTCTATAGGCACTCAATAAATGCTTATTCTCTTTCCCTTTGGGGAAGAAAAGATTAAAAAAAAAGCTCAAGGCTCAAATGTTACTGGATTTGACTCTTCCCTACTAGAGCCTTTTGTCACTGACCTAAACACAGAAATATGACTGGACTATAATGACTTAAGAGACAGTTCAGCAAAGTAACCCAGCCTGTAGGACTTAAGGGTCAGGAAGACCTGGATTCAAATCCTGCCTCTGACATTTATGGCTGTGTAATCATGGGCATTTTAATGTCTCACTTTATTTTAGAAATAGTGCCTTCCTCTCAGGATTTCTCTGAGGCTCAAATGAGATAAAGGGCACTTGGTAAACTTTAAAGTATTTTATAAATGTCAGCTATTATTATATTAATTATCATAATGATTATTTAGAACTGCAAAGACTGATAGCAAGGCTTATAGAAATAAAAGCCATTTCAGAAGATGTCCTCATCTTGTTTTACCATCTGTCTCCTTTTGTTTTCTATTCATCCTTGCCATTCCCACCAAAAGAAGAAAAGAAGAGATTTCAAAATAAAATAAGCTAAAATGAAGCAGAATGTGAGAAGACAAAGAACAGATTTGATGGAAAGCTGTACTTTTCTTTCAGAGAACAGAGTCAAAAGTAGGACATCATAAAGGCTAATATAGTCTTAGGCTGCATAAGGAAAAGAACTATGTCCAGAAGCATGGGGCAATCATCTTTTTGTGCTTTGCGACAAACTCCAACTTTGGGTGACTCCCACCATCTGCCTCCTTTGTTCCTCTTCATGTGCTTTGACCAGAACTGGAAACAATTATGAAGCCTGGTGGACTGGGTCCACTACAGATTTATGTTATCTAATCTCAACTGGATACTCCCAGCAGCAAGGCAATCCTCCTACACTTCACTACTTATACACTCTCTCATTCTCAACTGAGGCTATTCCAAATTTTCTCCTATCTCTTCAAGTTTCTCACAACATCTCTAAGCCCCACAATCTCAGGTGAGGACCTCACCTTATACTTAATCTAAAACATTTAAACCATTTGCCCGAGTTCTTTCTCTTTGCTCTTCATCTCACATAAGATCAGACATCTACCCCTACTATTTCCTCCACCACTATGTCTCAGCTGAAGACATAGCCCTTCTCCTTGTAAAAGTCAATCACTATATGTACTTTTTTCTTTTCTTTTTAAAATTTTATTTATTTAAGGCAATGGGGTTAAGTGACTTGCGCAAGGTCACACAGCTAGGCAATTACTCCAAGGTTGATGCTCTATCCACTGCGCCACCTAGCTGCCCCCTCTATATGTACTTTTGATCCTATCCTCTTCTATCTTCTCCAATAGATTTCCCATTGTCATCTGTACTCTTTCTCTAATCTTTCATCATATTGACTTTCTCTGCCTTCTATGAACATGTCCACATGTCCTCCATCATTAACAAACTCTCAATTTCATCGTCCCCATCATCCATTGTCTTTTCTGTTTTTGGGAAATTCTTTCAAAGAGCTATCTACATGCTTCTTATTCCCTTTCATTTTCTTCTAAAAACCATCTATAATAGTTCTTCCCTCATCATTTAATTAAAACCACTCTCTCTACAGTTACAAATACATCTCTTATCAGATTTAGTGATGTTTTCTCAATTCTCATCCTTCTTGATCTCTCTATAGCATTTGAAATTGTTGATTACCTTCTCTTTCTGGATAGTCCCTCTCAGGATTTTTTGTGCTACTGCATTTTCCTGGTTCTCCCACCTGTCTGATTGCTCTTTTTGTCTTCTTTGCTGGATCTTCACGCAGGCCATATATCCACAATTCTGGAAATCTCCTAAGATTCTATACTGGTCTTTTCTCCCACTCTGCAATCTCATTGTTATGATTCTTATATGCCCCAATGAGTTCAATCATCACTTGTATTTTAGATGATACCCAGATTTATATATCTAGCTCTAGCTTTTTCCCTGGGCTACAATTTAACATCATCAACTCATCTTTGTACATCTTGATATCCTGGATATCCTGTAAGCATTCTCAAACTCAACTTGTTCAAAACAAAATCATTTTCTTTTCTCCCAAACCCTTTTCTCTCTTCCTACTGATGTCAATGACACCACCATTCTTCTAGAAAGCTTTCTTATCTGTATATCTCTTATCTTTCTTGTTATCTGATCTTCTTGAGGGCAAGGACTATTTTTGCCTATATATCTGTATCTCTGCATTTAGCATAGGCCTCCCATAGAATTTGTTCTCAATTAAAAATTCTTTGAATAACTTACTTCTTTGCCTGGGTTGTATCTGGAGAACTTATAATGAAGAGAATTATATTTGGATTTAGGGGACACCTGGATTTCAATTAATTCAGTGAGACCAGGACCACATCACTTTTTTTTTACATGGGGTGGAAAATGATGAATAAGGGTTAATTCATGAAATGTCACAACCAGATTCAAGACTTGATGGGGCAAGTATGATTGGAGATGGCCAGGACTAGCAGAGATTGGAAGTCCTGGCAGACCTGCAGAGTTATGGGAAGCTTAGGCTCAAATGGAAACAGAGCTAAAAAAGTCAGACATATGGAGATATGAGATCAAGATAAAAGGACAAATGGAAGTGAACACCATATGACATTGTTCCAACTATATCCAATGTATTGGGTATCTAGCTAAGCAGAGGCAAGTGAACTGTAAAGGTTATGTAGAGACAATTGCCACGAGTCATTTATTTTCTACGTGATGGGCACTTCTAAGTGCTTGAGAATACAAAGATAAGGTGAAGATATTTATCTGAAACCCTGTTCAAGGGAAATTTGGGTTGAGGAGTAGGAAACAATGACTAATGGAGCCTAAAAATACAAAATACAAAATCAAAACTTGGAGAAAAAATGAGAATAAATGGCAGGATAATATTATTTCTAACAGAATTATCTCTATGATTGCATCTCCCAAGGAAACTAATATATCTTAACGTTTCTAAGAGACACCTTGTTACAATAAAGCTTTTATAGGCACATTTTGGTGCACCTGAGGTATGTCCTTTTTTTCCCTAATCAACAAAAAAAAAAACAGTAGAATATGATATTCTTCATGTCTTTTCAGCTAACTGTGTGACTTTAAAGATACTGGAGAAAATTGTAGGAATCAGTTTTGCTTCCTTATTTTTTTCATCAAGAATGCCTTTAATGTATGTATAGGTTATTTTAAGAGCCTTTTGTTTAGCATCATATTTATTTCTGTATATAAACATTCCCCTGCCCTTACCCATGTATCGATCAATTTTATAAAGATTCTGTAGACATGAGAAAATATGCATGTAGAGACCTGGTTATAGTTTTCCTCTTGAATACCATTTTTGTATGGCACTAGTTAGTCAGTCAATGAGATTAATGAGTTAAAAAGATTAATGATGAGTTATTAAGAAACTATTATATATTGGGCATCATCCAAAATGCTAGGGATACCAAAAAAAAAAAAAAGGTCAAAGACAGTCCCTGTTCTCAAGGACTCACAGTCTAAGAGGGGAGATAACATGAAAACAACTATGTACAAATAAGACATACAGGAATATTGGAGATAACCAATAGAGGGAGGACACTAGAATTAAGGGCAAGATTTTTCTTGTAGAATGTGGGTTTTTGGCAGAAACTTGAATGAATCTAGAGAAGCCAAGAGATGGAGATGAAGAGGGAACAACTAAAGACATAGGAGATAATAAGTAAAAATTCAGAGTAAGGAAGAGCAAAGAAGCCAGTGTCACTGGTCTATAGAGTACCTGAGGGTGAGCAAGGTATAAAAAGAATGGAAAGCTAAGAAGGAACCATGTTATGATGGGCTTTGGAAATCAAATAGAAAATTTTATATTTAATTCTGGAGGTGTCAGGGAACCATAGTTTATTGAATTGGAGGTGAGGTACGAGTGACCTTAAAGGTCATACTAATATGATTTGTGATTATCTAATTTTTCAGGATCATAAGGATGATGTTAACAACATTTATATAGCCAGGAAAAAAGAGCATGATATCTAATTCCTGGAGACTGGGGCATGAGCCTAGAATTCAATAAATAGGGATCTGGGGCATAAAGCCTAGGAATCAGTCTATGGCAGAAGAATGTGATTAGCAGTTTGCCTAGATGCTGAGCTATAAAGATACTGCCATTGGATTATCTTGTTGACCTAGAAGTGGGATGTCCTCATTGTTCCAACCCTCCCTTCTCTTTTAAAGATGAAGAAATTGAGGTCCAGTGCTCTAAGGTATTTGCTCAAGGTCACATAGGTGCTAAGTGTAAACACAGAATTTGAACTGGTTTTTATGTTCTCTTGCCTATGGCTCAGAATTAGCAGCTAGATGGTAGAGTGGATAGGGCGCCCTGGTTTCCTCTTCCACTGTGGACCTTCCTCATGGTGCAGCAGTGACCCTATTCTCAGCAGTCAGGCCAATAGAGCACAAACTTTTGTAGGGCCTACAAGTAGGTGCGACTGCCCTGGATCTCTTCAAGTGACATTGTGTGGGTGGTGTGGGTCCCACTGTATTCAAGAAGAGGTGCTGAACCCCGTATGCTGCCCTTGACCATTTTCTGAGGCAATGCCCTCAGAAGAGCTAAAAGGTTGGAGACCCCTGAATTGAGGCTGGAGAGGACAGAAGTATAGGGGTCAGACAGTTAGTCAACAAACAGTTATTTAGCATTTACTATAGCTGGGCCCTGTATGCTTGTCATCAGGGGACCAGCCTCACCAAGTCTAGAAAGACTCCTCAGCAGAAGGCTGGTCACCAGATGATGTTTTATTGGATTTTTAGTCACAGCAACTCTCCCAAAGACCACCTATCAAGATTTTGTGACCACAATAGCTTACTCAGAGCTATGATGGGTACATATGAATATTAATTATTAATAATTATATAACTACATTATATTTAACAATATGACAACATAATTATAATATTATTACTAATTAATGAATATCAATGTAATTATATATAATTACTTCATTATAATTACATATAATAATATATAATATGTAATAATATATTATAATAATAGCTAACCTTTATCTAGTACTTATTCTGTCCCAGACACTGCCTAAACCTTTATAATTCTTATCTCATTTGATCTTTACAACAGCCCTGGGAGGCAGGTATTCTTCTATGTGTGATCACAGGGGACATCTCTGATGGCCAGAGATGGTTTCTCCATGCAGACAGCTTTGGCAACTGAGGAGATGAGCCTTTGGTGTTCAGTTATTGATAGTAGCTCCCTGGGCTGGTATCTGAAGTGGGCTGGGGTAAATGGGATTCAGGATCCCCTGGCACAGCTGAGACAGAACCATTCCCTAGCTGGCAGGAGCCAAAAGCAAAGCACTATCACACAAAAAGATAGCTTCAGGGCCTTAACACAATGGATATGCATATGTGAGGTTTCTATTTAAAAATGGAGTAGGGTGATAAGGCAGCAGTGATGTGTGGGGACTCCCTACTCAGTTGTCTGCTGTTTCTTTCAGAGAGAAGCAGAATGGAATTAGCTGTAGGCTGGTTTTTGGTCTGGGCCAGCAATTCCCTCAAGAAGCCAGCCATCTCCAGGAAATAATTGTTAACAGGCCTGGCTTAGGCCAAACATCATTCCACACCACCCCAAAAAAGTAAAAAAAAATTTTAAAAATCTTTTTTTTCTTGTGTTTTGAAATATTGTTGCTGATCAACATTGTCCTAGTTGAAATATTAAGGGCATTTGGTTGACTTTCAACAATTTGCTAAACATTTATTAAGCTTATACTATATGTGGAGAACTGTGCCAAGTGTGGGGAGGGAGACAATGTTTAAATAAGATCCTGCCCCCCCCCCCCCGTTCTTAGGGTCCTCACCATCAAGTGAGGTGGGGGTATCTACATAAATTACTATATGAAACAAAACACAAGAATGTATGTAAGGGAATTACAGACAAAATGTTACCTAGACGTGTGTGTGTGTGTGTGTGTGTGTGTAAGGGCTTCACTTCAGGAAAGGTTTCAAGAAACATTATTCCTCACACTAGAACTTGAAGGAGAGAGACAGACTAAATGGAGGAGGGAGGGTAAGTACTTCAAGGATAGGAAAAAATGGGAGCAGAAGGATGCGGGAAAACTCTAGCTGGGAAGTCCAGTCTAGCAGATCAAGAGATCATGAGAATGAGAGTCATATGAGATAAGGAGCCAGTGGAGACAGAGGAAGAATTGCCACAGAATGGTCAAGAAGGATAAGGCAGAGGTGGGGGGAGCTGCAGGGTTTGGCAATAACATTATTGGTGATTTTTGATGGAGTAGTTTTAGTAAAATGATGGTGGTGACAAACAGCAATGGACTTCATTAAGTTTTAAAGATAAATAGGAATTGATGAATAGAAGAAAGCCTCTCTTACTCCTTTTCTGTTAAAGATTTGGGGAAGAGGGCTGAGCATGTTGGTAAGTAGATAGAAAGGAACTGGGGGAGATGAATGTGAGGATAAGTGATTAATGGAGCCAAGTCTAGAGAAGGTGGGGAATGACGGGATCAAAGGCCAGACTTTGGCAAGGAGTAGAAACATATTGTTCTCTGAGACAAAGAAAGGAAGGAAAAAAGAAAGAATGGGTGGAAATAAAGATGCTGAAATGTGGAAGCAAAAGAAGAGTTAATTGAGCATATTCTGGATGATCTGGATATCAGTGAAAGAGGAGGCAAAGTGATGGTGTGTGTGTGTGTGTGTGTGTGTGTGTGTGTGTGTGTGTGTGCTCCCACGTGTGTGAGAGAGAGACAAAGAGAGAAATAGAATGAGACAGAGAAAAACACACATAGAAATAGTGAAAAACAGAGAGCCAGAACTAGAGACAGAAGAGAGTAAGGCAGAGGCAGAGAAATAGACAGAAAAAAATAGAGAAAGGGGGGGGGAAGACAGATAGAGACTAGAGAAAGGAAAAACAGAACGACAGAGACAGTGTGAGGTAAGACAGAACAGGGAGAAACTCAAAGGACTGAGGAAAGAAGAAAATGTTTAGATCAATTACTGTGAAGAGTAATGAATTGGGATTTAGTGAGGGAGCTGATGAGAAGAAAAAATACATAGATAAGAATCTTGAGGTTACGATTTCAAAATGTCTTTGTTTCCTCCCTCAATCTGGTAATACCAATGAACCTCTCTGTGTGTGGGGGAAATGAAGTCATTGTATTCACCTAGAAGCAGCAGAGGCTTGACAATTTAATTTTTCCCCCTGATTACAAGAAAACAAAACTTACATTTTTTGCTCATAAAGATAAGGGAAGCCAAGTGACATTCCTATTATCTGATAGCACTGTGTGATTCCCATTTACACACTGAAATCAAAGAATATGACCATCTGCTTCCTACTTAAGAATTTCTAGGAAACATGGGATGCCCAGAACCAGTTATTTACTTTTGATCACCCATAATAAGCAAAGGGTTCTAACCAAAATATCACAAAGAAAAGGTGGGGAAAACCCCCAAACCTAACAAACTATCCTGGGCAAACAAACTTTGAGCTCTCCAGCTCACCAGAGCTTCCATCATTCCCTTCAGGCAGCTTAGAGAACCCAAAATATGGAAATGAAAGGAAGTAATCTACCTCCTTCCTCCTACAATAGTTTTAAAACTTAAAAGAGAGACCAGGAAGAGAGGATAACTTTTAACTTTAATCTTTAGTTTCTAACATATTCTTTCCATAGGAAAACAGTTGATCTGCACAATTGGGTCAGCCTCCATTTCCCTGCCAATCTGATCTTTTGGTTCTGGGTCTCAGAAACCCTGCAGTGATTCCACAGATCAACAGAGCCCTGAAACCTTCAAAACCATCTGGGTGGAAGTCTAGAGAGGTGAGCGGCAGAGCAGTAGCTTTTGCTTGGAGCTTTAAATCCTACCTCAGCTGTGAATAAATGTAGCTTGAACAATCCTCCATCAGGAAATTCAAATACAGGGGAAAAACTGTCTCAGGACCCTTCCCCAATAGAGCAGAGGTCAGACCCAGGGCAGACATCCTGCTGTGTAAACTGACACCTTGGGACCCTCTAGCAGCCAGTCAGTCCCAAAGTGATAAGCACAGGGCCAGATGGAGGGGGGTAGAGAGGTCTCCTTGGTTAAGTTATAAAGGAGTCAGAATGCACTGAGATGAAGATTGGGGGTGGGGTGGGGATGGGGAAGCAGGAATGCTGATAAGCAAGGTGATTTAAAAAAATGAAGGTAGTAATTCCCCCCTGCATGAAACAATGGGTGAACTTGAAACATTTTAAGTTTTCCTCACATTGTAATTTTCCTTTCCTTTTTCCTATTAGTATATTTAGAAAAGTTGGTTTCCATTCATATAATTAATAAAGGACCCTTTGCTGCTAGCATAACAGGCTCTGCAGGATCAGTGAGGCTGCTAACAGAGAACAGGAAATCCTTGTGTTGATGGAGGCAAGGCAAGGTCATCCTGCAAATCTTTGAGAAGTCTGGTCTGTAGCCTAGATGGCAAAAGGCCCTCTCCAGGGCCAGGGACAGGAAGGCAAATGGGGATGCCTGGTGGCGGGGGCAGGGTCGGACAAAAAATCTTAAATCTTAATACTATAAAAGTAAGATTAGGAATCAAATTTACAATTCTGATTGGCCAGAATCTTCTTCAACCTCATTGTGTTTGTCAACTTCACTGCCTGCCTGTCTGTGTTAAACCGCCACTATGCTTCCTGAATCAGAAATCTAGTTATATTTAATTAGCACCGGCATCTGGGGTTTCTGATACACAAAGAGTTATTAAAGTAACAAATCTTTCTAAAATATGCTCTCCATAAAAGAATGTGTTAATTTATGCAGCTACAAATTTTTATCATGAAATAATTAACATGAAAACTGCAACCATTATGAATTTTTTTCCTAGTGTAATTTATACATGAATTTCCCCCCAGATAGTCATCTATTCAACTTAAAAGTTTCTGGGGGATGGGGGAAGTATTTTATTCCCCCCTTCTATTTAACATGACTTTCAAACTTCTGGCATTCAAACTCAAAATTTAAAGATTTGCCTCTTCTTACAAATACTAAAAGTACCAAAATATAACCTAGTTAACTCCTGATTACTTAAGTTAATAGAAGAAAATTAGTGTAGGCAGGTTGCATATGATGGTGAGGTTTGATTTGAGAGAAACAAACTAGGCTCTACCATCTGGAAAGGCATTTTTTCCCCTACCTGACCCTGTCACTGATATTTCAAATTCTCCTATTGACATTTCATTCCTTTGAATTAAGAGTTAGTTCCAGTTTAGAATGCAAATACTCATGGCTGAGGTAACACAGTAAATCATCATTATCAGTCATCAACATCTTAGTACAAATTAGTCAGAGTCCTCTCCTCCCTGACAATTGGGAGATTATGTTTTGATAAAAAGGAAAGTGGAATGATAAATCCAAGAGATAGGATAATGAGGGTGGCCAGGAAAGGACACAGAAAGGGGAATGAAGACCAAATCTGTCTGCTTGGAAATTTTAATGGACTTGATTAGAGGGAATAATAAGAATAATGATTATAAGTGGTTATTTATATAGTGCTTTAAAGTTTACAAAACATATATTCTCTCATTTCATCCTTACAACAATCATGGAAGGCAAGTATACAACAGGTATTTCCTCCATTTTAAAGATTATGAGAGTAATGAAGCATTCTCATTGGGCAGTCCTCATTACCAAAGGATACCTCATTGATATTGTGGGAGTCTTGGGGCAGCTAGGTGGATAGAGCACTGGCCCTGGAGTCAGGAGTACCTGAATTCAAATCTGGCCTCAGACAGTTAATAATTACCTAGCTGTGTGGCTTTGGGCAAGTCACTTAACCCCATTGCCTTGCCAAAAAAAAAAAAAAAAAAAGAGAGAGAGAATGTGGGAGCCTCTATTATAGAAATATCCATTAACTTACAAGGAAGAAGGTAGGAGGTGAAGTAGTAAATATAGAAAGCAGGGTCTGGAAGTTCTGAGGTCAAATCTGGCTCCCATCACTTACTAGTTAGGTGACCTTGGGCAAGACATTTGACCTTTGTTTGCCTCAGTTCCCTCATCTGTAAAATGGATATAATAATAGTACCTACTTCCTAGGGTTGCTGTAAGGATCAAATGAGATAACTGTAAAGCATTAAAAATTGTGCATGGGATAGAATAAGCACTACCTGAGTGTTAGCTTGAGGTCAATGATGATGATGATGATGATGATGATGGTGATGAAGATGACAATGATTCTAAAACAACTCCAGGGAAGATTGTTTTTTTGAGACTGGGTCTCATTATCTCACTGAGGTTGGTACTTTATCAGTCACCAGTCATATCTCACTGCTGATAGGCATGGAAGCTTTGACCAGGGCTGGTTTGGGCCTTCTTAGGCAGAGTGGTGATGCCCTATACCAAAGACATCTGGTTGGATACCTGACTAGCTTCTGCCTACTGCAGGTTCCACACTAAAGGAATTCACCTGCTAACATTTGTCCCAGAAACAGGGATTATAGTTATTCATTACACTTATCTTCCAGGAAGAGTTCTGAGTCATCATATACTTTCCTTGGTCATCTTCTTTTACACCAGTCAGTTCCCCCCCAACTTTAAATATTCTTTTTTATTTGCAAGGCAATGGGGTTAAGTGGCTTGCCCAAGGCTATACAGCTAGGTAATTATTAAGTGTCTAGGGCAAAATTTGAACTCAGGTCCTCCTGACTCCAGGGCTGGTGCCCCAACTTTTAATATTCTTAATTGCCTATGACTTCAAGGAAGTCATTTTAATTCTGAGCTTCAGTTTCCCTATCTGTAAGATGAGGGTTTTGGGATCAGATGGTCTTTGGGGGTCTCTTCCAACTCCAAAACTATGATTTGGGATCTTTTTCATAAGACCAGTCCAAAATCTGGCATTAGCCTGCACACATGACAGGATGAAAGAATTGTTAATAACAAATTAAGAACCACAGAGGTACAATAGCAGCAGAGAAAGAAAATAAGAGGCAGCTGAGAAGAAAAATTTGCTAGATAGGAGCATGATGTATATGTGTATATGAGGAAGTTAGCATGGTTTGTGTTCAGCAAAACAATGGCCATGGAGAGCTTGAGTCATACAACTACTAAGCATCAGAAACTGGATTTGAATCCAAATCTACAATATTATACTTTTTTTTGGTTTTACAAAATGGAAAATCATATCAAAACTTTGCAATCCCTCCTTTAATTTTTTTTTTAAAAGAATGCATGTCAATGAAATAGAATGTCTTAGTCATCAAGGCTAAACTGAGGATGTTTGTAAATTACTAGATGTCTTTTTTCTATAAGTAAAGGACTTTAGATTGTGGATTTAAAACTCAATATCAATCAATGTGCTAGTGAATTTAAGATTTACACAGAAAACTGTCTGGTGAGAAGCCTTTAGTCATCTCTTCACATGAATTTTAAAGGCCCTACTTATCAGTAAACATGCTACCAATCTCAGAAAATAAGAATGGACCACCAAATAATTATGGTAATGATGATGATGATAAGACTGAATTTCCAGGCCAAAAGTTCAGTGGTCTTGATCCCTCTGTCAATAGACACAGAAGTTTTGACCTATTTGGGTCTATTTGCCTCTCCTTAGGTAGAATGATGGCATCCTCCATTTTTTAAAAAAAAATTATCTATTTAAGGCAATGGAGTTAAGTGACTTGCCCAACGTCACACAGCTAGGTAAGTATTATGTTGTCTGAGGCTGAATTTGAACTCAGGTCCTCCTGACTCAAGGGCTAGTGTTCTATCCACTGTATCACCTAGCTGCTCCCAACATCCTCCCTTTCCCTTAGTCCTAGGGGGGCTTACCATAATGGTTCCAGACTTAGTGTAGACTTGACTTAGCTCACATCAGATGAGAACTCTGGTGCTCAAAGGATGAACCAGTTCAGCACCCCCACAACCAACATGTGCTAATATACCCTGCTCACAAGTATATATAGCTTGATGGAGCCCACAGCTGGAGATGATAGATGAAGATTAAGAGGTAACTCAGCTGGAATGAGTTCTGGAGTTGAACTGTAGCACTAATTTTCCTAGAAATGATAGTGGTAGTTGAGGTGAACTTAAGTCGTCTAGAAATAAGTATTGTTGGGTTTAGTTTGTGAGTGATGATCCCAAAAGAAGGGAGGCAGCCCTTGCAAAATAAACAAACAACAAACAGGAGCACCAGGGTTACGGAAATGAGCAGGAGACAGAGAGAGATAGACAGAGGAAAAAGAGAAACAGAAACAGAGAGCTGACCATGTAAGAAGCAACAGATTTGAGAAAGAAGTAGCCCAAACATCTCTGGTATGTCCCACTATATTTCAGACACAAATATTGAAAATCAAACTCAGGCCCTTTTCTCCAAAGTGAACTTCGCTTGAATATTTCCCTAAAGCCCAAATCCTTTGCATCCTCTAGTCTAGACTCTTCCATCATCTGCCATTTTAAATCAATTTCCAAGTGTTATTGGTTATAGACCTTCATTCTTATTCCACAAATATTTGTAGGTAGACCTACAATCTACAAAGTATTGGACTGAATGTTTTAGATCTCTGAGCTCATTCAAGTAAAAGGGAAAGCAAATACACGGATAGCTATCCAGTAACAAGGTCTTTTTATTATTTCTGCTCCCTTTGTAATGCCATCATGTGGCATTACATGGGAATGATGGCCCATATATAAATATGGGTTTGGTAAATATTTGGGAGAAGGGGATGTGAGTACACTGCAACATTCTATTAGCCAAGAATTAATGTATAAGGGGAGTGTCATTAAAAGAGTCATCTTAGAGACATGAGAATGTAAAAAAAGTGGGCTTGTCACATGGCAAGATATTGTTCATTTTTTTCATACCCAACTTTTCATGACCGTATTTGGGGTTTTCTTGGCAAGTATATTACAAAGGTTTGCCATTTCCTTCTCCAGTTTATTTTACAGATGAGTAAAATGAGGCAGAGCTAAATGACTTGCTCAAGGTCATACTATTATTATCTGAGACCAGATTTGAACTCAGGAAGATGGATCTTCCTGATTCTATGGTCCTAAGGTTCCTATTCTTCACTGTGCCATCTAATTGCCCAATTTTGTTCAGTTGTTTCAGTGATACTTGACTCTTCATGATTCTCTTTGGGGTTTTCCTGGCAGAGATACTGGATTGGTTTGCCATTTCCTTCTCCAGCTCATTTTAAAAATGAGGCAAATAGGATTAAATGACTTGCCCAAGGTCACATAGCTAGTATTTGAGTAGACACAATATCAAGAGAACTGTAAGATGGGCCCCAAACACATAGGCTTGATTCTATGAAGGATTAAAGGAAGGAAGAAGACAAGAAGGCATGGAAGGAATATGACTGGTATTGTTGGAGAGAATACCCCCCCCACCTCCATGCCTGGGAACTGAGACCCCTATTTTAATATATCTCAGCTTTAATACAGTTTATAACTAGTCATTGCTAGATTATTTATCTTTTCTAAGGCTCCAGCACTTGGGTTACATGTGGTTTTGTGACAATGATGAAATCACTTTTTCCTGTTTGAGTTTGTCTCCATATCTATAAAATGGAGATAACACTATGGTAGTGGAATAATTCTAAGCTTTCACCTTACTCACCCAATTTATCATATGGCAATGAGCCTTATAAATAAGTGCTTTTTAATGTGCTATATAAATATTAGTTACTATGATTACTAAAATGGAGGGGTTTATTGTTGAGTTATATTGGATTCTTCATGACCCCTTTTGGGGTTTTTGTAACTAGAATGATTTGCCATTTCCTTTTCCAGTTCAGGATTAAATAACTTATCCAAGGTCACACTGATGGTAAGGATCTTCCTGACTGGGTCTATAGCTCTATCCACTAGTCTAATGGAGCCCAAATAATCCAGAATAGTAGATAATCTAAAAATAAGTATTCAATTATTACTGACTCTGGAATCAGTGAACTTGATTTCAAATTCTACTTTGGATGCTTAATACACATGTGATCTTGGGCATTTCAATTAATCTTAGATAGACCTCAGTTTCCTCATGTATAAAAACAGGGCAGTTGCAGTAGATATATTCTCAGTCTCTTTCCACCTCCAGATCTATGATCCTATAAGCAGATGGAGACAAATTTGCCTCTTTGCCCAAACTTAACCAACTCCCCGGGTTGGCCTCTTTTACCCCTGAACTCAGCTGGGTGACAGACGCTAGGAGGGACATCACAGCTGGGCTATTGTGTGCATTGCTTCAACCCCAGGCAAAGAAGACCATATTTTATTTTATTTACCCTTAGAAGGAAAACTCATAAAAACTGAATTGAAAAATAGTTACCAGTCCTAGTCCTAGAATCTTTCCAAATGGAATGCACTGCTGTATACTGCAAACAGCTTACATGATTGAAGTCACAGCGTGGATTGGGTCTGTATGTAACATAAAACTCAACTTGCAAATATTATTAGGCACGTGGACCAGCTGTTAAGGGGAGCTGATTAATCCCTTACAGACACATAACTGTTCAATGTGTATGCTGCCTGCAGAATGCATCAGTGGAATGCACACTTAGGCACTGCTATTTGAAAATATTAGTGCAAGACAAATCTGTGTGACAAATTTTATAAAGAACTGATATCATTTGAGTCTTTACAAAAAAAATGAAGATATCTTTTCCCCAGTGGTAATTACTAAAATGTGCTTATTAAAAAAAAAAATCAATAAAATATAGAAAAACTGATTTCTTTTTTTTTAAAGTTCACCAATTGCCTTTTTCTGAATTCTTATATTTTCTTCAACTGATTTTTCAAACCCATTTGTTGTCTGTGTACTTGTAGGAAAGATTGGCAGACTTCTCCATTAGAATTACAAATCTAATGAGAAAAAGAAACTCATTTTATAGAAGCCTAAGGTGGTTAAGGAACTTGTCAAAGGTCATGCAGATGACAGTCCATCAGGATTTGAACTCATCTTTTTGATTCAGAGACAGTACTCTTTCTAAAGTTTCAGCCCCATTTCCTTCACTGTTCTCTATTCAGACCATTCCTACTGACACAAACCACATTTTCTCTATTCCCCCTCCCCACCCCCACCCCCATTAATTTCACACACTTCTTTTCCATGGTCCGAATGCTATGCTTCTGGTACATTTATAGTTGTTTCTCTAATTTTCCTCAGGTTCCTATTCTTTCACTGAACCTGAAAGACTCTATGCTGTTTCCCCCCAATTTCACCTTCTAATTAGTCTGTTTCTTATTTTCTATTGTTCAGTGTAACATTGTAAAAGGTTTAGAAGTTTCAGGCCAAGTGTTGTTTGGTGTAGAGGAAAGAATCACACAACCTGGTGTGTGAATCTAGGCTTTATCTTTTATGACCAGAGGGACTTTGGGCAAAGTCAGTTTTCCTTGTGAACCTTGCTTTTTTCTATCTGGTAGAGGAGATGACCTCTAAATGTCCTTCATCTCTCAAATTCTGTGAAACTGGCAAAGGAGGACTAAGAATATCATATAATCCCCCTTTCAGCCTCAGTTTCCTCCTCTAGGAAATGAAGAGGATGGAGTAGATAATATATGAGGTTCTTTCTATCTAAATCTTTTTTTTTGGGGGGGGGGACAAAGGACTTAAATGACTTGCTCAAGGTCAGGGGGCAATTTGAACCCAGATCCTCTTGCCTCCAGAACAGGTGCTCTATCCATTGAGCCACTTAGCTGATCCTTCATCTTTAAAACTACAATGGACCAAGGGAAAAAAATCTGGCTCTGAACCCAATTTTAGCTCCCTCCTAGGCTTTTTTACTTCTGCTGATGATCTGAGACTCAACTAATTTCAGGAAGAGAGTATGGTAATGGATGGCCAGTGTAGGAATAATTGGGGGGGGGGATTGGAAGGATGAGGAGGGGGCTATTGAATTAATATTATGAGGGAACAAGAAATCTTTGAGTAGATTTGAGATGTTATAGTGTGCTTTGAATAGTATCTAGGACAAAGAAAGTGCTTAATAATTGTTTACTGAATTAAACTGAATTGAATTTGATACGAATATGGAATCAGAAGATCTGGGCTTAAATACCAAATCACTTTCTAGTCATGAGACTTTGGGCAAGTGACTTTTCCTTTCTAAGCCTCCATTTTCCTTCTCTGTAAAACTGAGGTAATAGGATTGCATTATATATCTTCAAAGGTTGTTAGTGTATTGATCACAGGATGGTAGATTCAGAGCCATCCCCTCCTTTTACAGATGAGGAAACTGAGGTCTGGAGGAGTAAAGAGAATTCTTAGGACATCGGTGGCAGACTTGGTATCTGAAGAGGGGTATTTCACCTCCAAATCCAGTTCTCTTCCCATTATACTCTATTGCTTTGCTACACCACAACAATGAGATGACTCATGCATGTCAATGCTTTGTAATCTTGAAATATCTGCTCAATATTATTGTTAGGAACCAACACAGTTCTAAACAAGAATAATACTGAAAGCTGTAGACTGCTTATGTGAACATATCCCTGTCTTTAATGACAACCAAGCCTAGAATCTATCTGTTTATGAAGGGTCCAAGAAAATTTGACTACTTTTAGAATGAATTCATTTAACTTGGTATATTAACGTAGCATGATGGATGAGAAGAGGTATTAAAAGGAGAACTGAGGGGAGGCAGGTACAGAAATACTGTCCCTCATCTCTCCCAAATTTTAAATACATCATTCTGGCTACTTTGAATCTCAAAGATTTAGTACAAAGATAGATGGTTTTTTTCATGGAACCAAGAAGTCTGGCCATTTTCCATCTCTTTCATAAATCAACTATTTATGCTTAGTAAGCTTTCCCTGATTTGATGCAATCATGATTTGAAACCTTAGCCTCTGGGCAAGCTCCCTAACAATGTTCAGGTTTTAATCCTGCTGGTATTTCCTACTCGACTGCTCCCTATCATCTTGCCTAGCTCATGTTGCCTCAAGTTCACATTCCCATTTCTCCCTAGGCTGCCAACTCTAATCGAGGTTGCCTGTCTGCTATGCTTACAGACCAAAATGCACCATCTGGCCTCAGCACTGGGCTGTGCATGCTTGGCTAAAGAATGAGAGCCTCCACGTGTTGGGAAAATCCAAAAGCCAACCTACTTGTATTTTAGTATTTTTATAGCAGCTATACTAGTCAGGATATTAGTTTGACATTTATCCATACAGCATCAGACTGCTAAGGTTCTTTCCATTCTTGTATCCCTATTATGAAAAAGAATGGGAAGAGAATGAAATGAAATGAAATAATAATAACAAAAGAAAAAATCTAGATGAAATTCTTTGTAGATATTTTCATTCAGCATAGCCCACCCACTGTTCATTATTGCCTGGAATTGGAAAAGGACTTCATTTAAAAAGAAGGAAATCATCCCCTCCCCCCAAACACAAACCTTAAATTCCCTAAGAAGAGGCCATCTGTTACCCCAAACTGCATATGGTAATGAAGTTGTTTAATAGAAAATTAATTGACAAACTAGGAAAAAAAAGTGATGCTGGCACAGCCTCTAAGAGTTGTCTCTCTTGTATCTATTTAATTAGACTACCTATTGGGTTATACATTGAAGTTATTAAGTATTTAAGATGTGGGATCTATGTGCATTATAAATTTCATATAGAGAAGGAGAGAAAAGATTGAGGAAACGGTGGCATTTCTGTTGGTCCATGATGGGAATCCACAGATACAATGGCCCTCTAGAATCCTTTTATTCTAAACACCAAGGTACTCAAAGGTGTTAATGGGTTTTTTTTTCCTGAGGAGTTGGGGAATAATAAATAATGATAAAATTGATATTTATATGATGCTTATTATATGCTAGACATTGTGCCTAATACTTTACAATTATTATCTCATTTGTTCCTCACGGGAACCCTGGCAGGTAGGGTCTAGGTTCTATTATTATCTCTTATCTTACAGATGATGAAACTGAGATGAACAGAGATCAAATGACTTGCTAGGTTCACACAGCTTGTTCATGTCTGAAGGTGAATTTTAACTCAGATTTTCCTGACTCCACGTCCAGAGCTATGTCCACTGTTCTATCTAGTTGCTTATAGGGTATGGGTGTCCAACCTTTTAGCTCTTATGGGTCTTATCACCCTACAAAAATTTGACAAGAGCTGCATATAGAATTAATATTTATTTATGACTACATGTAACTCATATTACCAAGGAGTATTATAATAGAACGTAATAATGCCACACGAATGAGCTTTGAGCACTGCATGCATCCCACAGACTGAAAGCTGGACACACCTGCTATAGGGATATACAGACCATATGGGAAAGAAAATGAAAGAATGGGGTAGTTGCAATAAAGGGTCATGATACAGTAACAGGTTAGATAGCAACTGTTAAAAAAAAATTAGTAATCTCATCAGGACTCACCTTGTCTAGCTGTATATTCATTGTCTTCAATCAATCTAGCTAATCCAAAATCAGCAATCTTACATATGAGCCCATTCCCCACCAGAATGTTTGCAGATCGCAGATCTCTATGAATGTAATTCATTCGCTCAATGTAAGCCATGCCTGCGGCCACCTGTTAAAACAGAACACAGAGTGAATAGACATATGACTTAAGGAGTCCTTGGTTCTCTAGTAAGGACATTGTCTTTGCAGGACACCTGCTGTCAGTCACACATACCTGTGCAGCCATGTCCACCAGGTTAGGCAATTTCAGAGCTCTTCCTTCTCCATCTTTTAGGAAATCCAGCAAACTTCCTATGAATGAAAAGTGCCATTGCATCCATTTACTACAAAAGGCAAACTTTGAAACAAAGCTAGAATGATTCTTTTCAAGATAATGGTGATAACAATGTATTCATTTCAAAGAATTTAATGGTTTATACAAGAAACAAAGATGTCCTGAGCAAGAAAAGCTAGGGAATGGTTTCATCTCTTTGGACAAAAGGATGGTGAACCCAGTATTCAATAAACTATAGCTAAAACTCAACTAAAATAAGGTTACTTGCAGAGTGAATACATATTATAATTTGACCCTTGGAGGCAGGAGGCCTAGGCTTATATCAGTCACTAACTTGCACATAGGTATATGGGGGGGATTGTGTTCCAGAAACCTTCAAGTTGCCATAGTAATGAAAGTTGTTATTATTTGTATTGGATCTATGATTTCATTAGTATAGGAGACTTCTAACAATGGAGTCCAGCCCCTGATCTGCAATTTATAATCTCAGAGAGCTGCCTGGGGCTAAGGTCACACAGTCACTAAGCATCAGAAATAGAACCCAATCCCAGGTTTTCTTGACTCAAGTTGTCATTGTAAGTATTATTCACAGGAACAGGGGATAAACTTCATGACTCAGTTCATGCCAGCTAAACACCAAGCCAAATAGAAAAGTGATAAGGGAAATTACAGCTTAGATTATTTACAAATTTATGTTGAGAATATTCTGATTTATATATGGTGGAGAGGGCATTCCCCCTTAATTACATCATTATCATCTGAATCAGAAAGCTAAAAGCAAAACAGTCAAAACTTCAGAAGAGTTATCATAAATGGACCCAAATAAGGTCAGGGATAATTCCAAAAATTAAAATAATCATCTGCAGAGGCCATATGCCTACAATGGTCATCTTTTATTTTTTAAGCTTTAATCATGGAATACAAGTTATTTATGAAATAAACCCTGGAGACAAGGGACAGAAGATCTGCCAGGAAAAAATAAATCAAATCTTTTTTGAAAGAAAGCTGGGGATAGAAGAAGGAGACAGAACTACAGTAAGTGTCTTCTGATGTAGAATGTCTTTCCTTTTAAGACCTTTTGTTTCTTATTTGGTTCATTTATTTTTTCCAAAACAAAGTAATCCTTGGCCTCACCCCCAGAATACTGCTTTAATTAAAAAAAGAAAGAGAAATAAAGAATGCCCTTTATACTATGCCCTGTATTCTTCTGTATATTTAAGAAGGTAGCAGGAAGAAATATGATGGGGAAATAGTGGAGGCTGCATCTCATTTTTCTTCTACTGTAGTTTGTTTTTTAAAAAATTTATTATATTTTTAATTTTTGGAATTAAACAAGTATTTCCATAACAGAGTATATTCAAAAAGATGATCACACATTAAACTGGCAAATCTACTACATACAGCTTGCTATTCCCTTTAACTATATAACAAAGATATCATGTAAATTTTTTTTTCTACTGCAACTTCCAATGCAAGGTGCTCAGAACTACAAAAAGAAAATCAAATACAAACAGCTACATCCAGATTAATAGTTAAGTTGCATAATTCAACAGGCCTAATAGTTTAAGTAAGGGGGTCCTGGGAAGAGTTGGAAAATTCTGAGAGCACATTAAAATGTGCAAAGCCATAGGGGACTCATAGTAACAGACTGGGTTGTTTTAAAAATACTTTTCACTAATGAACACACAATTGGTGCCTCCCTGATGAGGATACTAGATTTAGGCCCAAAACAGAAGGCAAACAAGAAGAATGCTCCATTTTTCTCACTGTACCAATCGCCTATCTACACCCTACTGGAGAAAGAGAAGGGAAATTGGTTACTCAACCTTTATTCATGTATTCTGTGACGATGTAGATAGGCTCTTCAGACACTACAGCATAAAGCTGGACCAGTTTATCGTGCTTCAATTTCTTCATGATCTGGGCTTCCTCAAGGAAGGATTCCGGAGACATTGTGCCAGGCTTAAGAGTCTTGATGGCCACTTTTGTATTCCCGTTCCAAGTACCTACAGATATCCCATAACATGGAATCAAAATGAGAGATCCTCTGGTGGGGAAAAAGTTTTTTTTCCCCTAAACTAATAACTATTTGCTTAAAGTAATCAATGATCAGTTTCCCCCTTCCATAGCACCCTCTTTCCCACAAACAAACCCTATAGAACTCCTTGGGGAACAAAACCATTTATAAAGGATTCGGTCAAATATTTTCTTTAAGAGAAGAAAATTAACAGTAGTTTTATTTATGGGTAATGACTGAATATGCAATTCTTTCACCACTTTCCTCATTAATTTGTTCTGTCAGGCCCACATGGTTAAGTGCTATTTCCCTTTTCTGTTTCATTAATGTGAAAGAGAAATCAAGCTGAAAATCTTGGCCTTTGCATACATAATGATCATCAACAATGATGGAAGTACTGGTTGTCATTTATCCATTAGATGTTTTAGTGATAATCAGGGTATTAACCCATACTTCTGTATTAAAGCAAAGTCTACTGTGTGGCTATTCTAATCTTAGAATCTTTTTTTTTTTCCTTAAGAAAGAACTTGAGTGCTTGGGGATGTATGAATTTGACTGAGAAATGGCTTTTAGTTCCCAGTGATCTAAGAGCATTCCCAATTCAAGCTTTGGTAGCCCCATGATCTGGTCCTTTTTGCTACTGAATTATCTGTGCAATGAAGCTTTGACAAAAAAGCAATCCAAAGTCTATCTGCCAGTGTTATTTCAACATTATAGGGAAAACATCCATAGATTTCCTGCAAGTTCAGCAACAATAAGAAAGTGAATTCTATTAATGAGTCTGGGAAAATAAAAAAAAAAGCTGCGAGGATGGAACTAAAGTTAATTTTCAAATTCGAAATAAAAAATTTAGTAAATGTTCCTGATATTCAAGCAAGGACTCTAACACACAGCTTGCCTATTTATTTTTTTATGTTATCAATCTCCTCATCTTTTTTTTTTGTTGTTGTTTTTTAGTTTTTGTAAGGCAATGGGGTTAAGTGGCTTGCCCAAGGCCACACGGCTAAGTAATTATTAAGTGTCTGAGGCTGGATTTGAACTCAGGTACTCCTGACTCCAAGGCCAATGCTCTATCCACTGTGCCACCTAGCCGCCCTCAATCTCCTCATCTTTAAATGATAAGAGGAGACCTGGACTAGATGATCTCTGAGGTTCTTTCTAGACTCATAAGTCCATTCTAAGACTTATGGTTTTTAATTGTTACTATACAAAAAGGACAATTATTTTTCCCTGGGTAATTAAATAGCTGATTATTTCTGATTAAAAATTGAAACTGTAAATATTTATAGTTTTGACAACACTAATATGAGAATTTTAAAAATGCATTTTTTTATTGGGCAACTCTAGACATCTGGTTCTTATTATAAAATACAAAACATTAGAAAATATGCTAAAAAGTAGAAAGTGATTACATGGCAGAATTGCTCTCTAAAAATAAATGGGAAATCTGAAAATTTATGGAACATTCTAGTATATTCCAGGTAATAGCCAATAATTTTTAGCAGGCTAGATTTTCCTTTTCTCTAAGAAATTCCAGCAGTAATTGAGTTAATTACAGAAGCATTCTATAATGGTTCTGAAATCCCCTGAGACAAAGCTGCTCATGAAATGGCAATGAGAAATGAACCCTTAATGGTGTGTATGGAAATTTAAAATGTACTAATTTAAAAGTTTAAAAATCCATTTTCTTATGGAGGTCTAATTTTTTCTGTGTGTGTGTGGATGATTCTATTAAAATCTTTGGGCTTTAGGCCTCATAAATAAGATTTTTAAATATCTCATAATTAAAATGCTAATTAAGATCTTCAGAGTAATGTGGTCTAGCCTCTGCCTCTGACTGAACAATACCTATACCAATGCAGGCTAACGTATGCATGCATGGGTGGTAGTGTGGTTGAAATATTGTCATTGATAATTATCAGTTTTGTGACCATGTGCAAATCACTCAATCTCAATCTCTCTGAGTTCTGGTTCTCTTATCTGTCAAATGGACATAATGAAGTATATTTAGTATTTACTTCACAGGATTTTTGTGAGGCTTGAAGATTTGGTATGCACAGAATGAATCAAACTTTAGTTTTTGTGGCTTTTTTTTTTTAGGTTTTTGCAAGGCAAAATGGGGTTAAAGTGGTTTGCCCAAGGCCACACAGCTAGGTAATTATTAAGTGTCTGAGACCGGATTTGAACCCAGGTACTCCTGACTCCAAGGCCAGTGCTTTATCCACTATACCACCTAGCCACCCCTGAATCAAACTTCTTCTATGCATGCCTAATATGGTGATGATTATCAACCAATCACTCAATCAATAAACATTTATTAAGTGATTAGTATGTACCAAGACCTTTACTAAGTGATGGGATAATGATATTTATTCTATTTTAAAAGAGTGCTGGGAAAGAAGAATCCACTATCAATTAAGGAAGTTTTACCTTCTTTGCAGATACTTGTCAATGGAATGTAAGTCTAAAGACAATCTGAAGGCAAAGTGTCCTAACATGGTCAACTAAGTGAATGAAAAGGAAAGTATTTTCTCTAGGTGTGTCCAATCTGTGGCCCTTGGTCTGTGCTGAGCATTTGTTATATTCATTGGTAGTGTGGAGTGCATTGTATTCATGAATGGGTATTGAATTTTGTTTTAGTTGGGCAATATGAGCCAGAAGTGCTAAAAAGTTAAACCCCTCTGTAGTCTAATGCATTGTCCATTCTCATCTCTTAGGAGAAAAAGAGGCTTTAATTCTTTGTTATTTTCCTGACCAATCATTCCTGCAATGCATGGGAATCACTGATAGAAAAATGAGCCTGGAATAATGAGATCTATGGAGATCATCTCTGGAGCACCATAACCCAGACCAGTAGAAGACAGCCATGCTTTGCAAACTAAGCTTTGGTTGGGTCCATTAACTCCATCCTTCAGGGTATCCTAGACAAGGTAGATGAGTATTCAGGTGTTGGTATGTTTCTGTTCAAAGTCTTTCTCCCAAGTGGCTCTTAAGGGGCATCCAAAGCAAAACACACTATCTGCCTTACCAAACCACACTTCAGCGAAACACCCCTGACCAAGCTTCTTCTCCAGTAACAATGAATCCCGTGCAACTTCCCATGCATCTTTAGCCAATCCAACGGTTTGTGGAGTACAACTCGAGGCAACCACAGTTAAGTTAAAACACAAACCATCAGCTTTCTCTATAGGAAAGGGAATTAATAAAGAAAACAAAGTTCTTACAATCCAAAATTATGCATGCAATGGAAAAGATGGAAGGTGGTTTGCCCTTTCAGTGCATTCGAGGACAGTGACTTTATGACAGCTTTCAAAATTGCTTCCTTCCTTGGTTTACTGATTGAGGCTCATCATTATAATAAAAACGAATCCATTTTCCCAAAGTGAAAACTCACAAAATATAAATGAAATTTTGGATTTTCTGAAATTAAAAAAAAAATTTATGTCCAAACAGCCTACTCTATAACCCAGCTATTTAGAATTTCATTATTAAGGGTTGGTCATAAAGTGTTCATCCACCTTCCATCTTTGGTACCTTATTTTCCCAAAAGGGAAGATAATAATAGAATAACTGAGTTACAGCATACCCATCCATACTTCCCCAAACTGCCCATTTCCCAGTCTCTTGATCAACTGAAGGGATTCACGTGGAATTTCCCAGACATCTTTGGTTTTGACAGACAGATCAGTAAGCCTCGGCATTCCTTTATGACAGGGGACTACTAAGCGGCAGCAAAGGCCTGCAGCTCTCTCTGAAGGAGCAGCAACGGAGCCAACAGCCAAAGAGGAAAAAGA
Source organism: Macrotis lagotis (assembly GCF_037893015.1). NCBI lineage: Eukaryota > Metazoa > Chordata > Mammalia > Peramelemorphia > Peramelidae > Macrotis > Macrotis lagotis. The sequence goes on from NC_133662.1 coordinate 113,535,237, forward strand.
AAAGCGTAATACGTGAAACAAAACATTTACAACAAGAATATAAACCCAACACCAGTGAACAACAGCTACTCACAACAACTGTTATGTCAGCAGGGTACCACAAGCATCTTAGGGGGGATTAGAAATCACATACGGAAACACATTTTGTTTGAGATAGAGTAGAGGAAAATTTAAAATTTATTATGGGTTCCCCCTTTCCCCTTCTTCTTATTCAATCCTTAAAGGATGGACAATTAATTTGAATGTGATTTTCTGCACTCTCTGGGTAAGATGGAGGGTTTCAGTCCCAGATGCTGATTAGATGCTTTCTTAGAACCTTGAAAACACATCCTTATGTTTTAGCAGAGACCATAAGTGGGCAGATGGCACCTTTGAATGAATGAATGAATACATTCCTCTCTCTTTCCTGTTCCTTTCTTTGAATCATTAGGACTCTGCTTGGAGATTGGGGATCCTGTGTTCTGAAGAAATATATGTGTAACTTACTAGAGCTTAAGGTTTTACACAACAGTAGATTTTTCTAAACTAATAGCATGAAAAACTGCACCTGTGGAATGGGGAAGGGTGTCATCCTTTTGGTAGTCAGACAAAACCCTACAGAATTCTGGGACAATATAGGCTGTTATTTTGCTTTGAGGTTGAACTCCTCTGTAAGTCAACATGAGAAGTCTTTATTAAGTGTTAACTATGGGACAAACTCTGTACTATAAAGGCCTAGGACAGGGAAACACTAGTCTGGGGAAGAATGAAAAGCACGGGAAAGAAAACTCAGACAAGTTTGAGAATGTTAAAACAGAATGTGAACACAGGGAAAAAGAAAATCAAAAGCAGGGATCACTTAGACTAGAGCTCAGCAAACTTTGGCTGAGAGTTAAATCCAGTGGGCTAAGAGTCACTTTCTATATTTTTAAAATACAATAAAAAAATTTTATTTAAATACATAAAAAAATAATTCTGAGTTTGCTCCAGTACAAAAGTAGAGGACCTGATTAGCCAACCTCTGACTTAAAAAACATTTTGAAATATACTTCTTTTTGGCATTTAGACCATAATTGTTATCCAGCTGCTTTCAGTCATGCCTGACTCCTCCTGAACCCAACTGGAGTTTTCTTGACAAAAATACTAGAGCCATTTCTTTCTCCAACCCATTTTCAGATGAGGAAACTGAGGCAAATAGGGTTAAATGAGTTGTCCAGGTGTCTGGGACTAGATTTGAAGTTTGAAAAATGAGTCTTGGGGGGGCTAGATGGCATAGTAGATAAGAGCACTGGCCCTGGAGTCAGGAGTACCTGACTTCAAATCTGGCCTCTGACACTTAATAATTATCTAGCTATGGCTATATATGTCTCTTTTCTTAAAAGATAAAATTTCTTTTCTGCTGCTTTTTATAAAACTATCTCCTTTCTCATCTTTACTATGGTGTTAAGGTGCCTTCTGCAACATGTTTTGGGCAAGCCACTTAACCCCATTTGCCTTGCAAAAACCTAAAAAAAGAAAAAAAGAAAAATGAATCTTCCTGATTTCAATACCAACACTTCATTTATGCCACCTAAGTGCCATATTAGGCTATAATAGTGGTCATAAATGCCAACTTAGAAGGAGCAGAGATGTCATCCACTAGCTGGATAAGGGAATCAGATTAAAGGGAAATCTAGAAATGCTTGACAAAATAAAAAAAAATCAATGTATCATAGATGTTCATTTGTGATTTTCTAAGGTGATATGTAGCTTCAGGTCTCATTTCTATTTGAAACCACTGCAGATGTGACCAAGGAATCTGTGCTTTTCTAGCATTTTTTTTAATCAATGACTTAGATTAAGGAATAATTGAGAGGCCTTTCAAATTTATAGATGGCACAAATCATAAGACAGTTTCCAATACATTGAATGAAAGGATCAGGTTCTATAACTGTATCATGACAAGTTAGAACACTGTGCCAAATCTAATAAAATTACAGTGAAAAATGTAAAGATTTACATTTGGATTCCAGAAAAATCAATTTCTCAAGTCCAATTTAGGTGGTATGCGAGGAGATAGGCATGACTTGAATGCAACTGGTTGAAAACAAATTTTCAGACTTTGAAGATTTCAAATTAAATGAGTCAACAATGTAGCCAGAAAAGTTAATGTAAGCTTAGAATATATGTTAAGACAGGTTTAGGGTCCAGAAAAGAGGATGTGATAATAATGAGATGGCAAATATGGGAAATGACCTTTACTTTAGGCTTTGTAGTAAATGTCAATGGTAAAGGGAAACTGGTAAATAGGAAAAAAAAAACACAATCCTATCTTTTGCTAAGAATCTGGATGACAGATAGTATAACTTATTCAAATGTAACACAAAGGAATAGGAGAAGCTGGTAATAATGATATTTCAAAAGACCCAGAAAAATGGAGAATTCTCAGACACAGCTGTCTTTTTTTTTTCTTTTTTTTAATGGAATATGGTCCTGTGAAGTTTGGGTAGGAATTAATTTAATTTACTTGACTATACTATAAGGTCAGGCTTATTTTTGTAAAAGAGAGAAAGAGAAGTTAGAGGGGAAAAGAAAGGCTTTGAAAAAAGCAAGTCTAGTTTAATATGGCTTTTTTTTAAAAGATAAAATTTCTTTTCTGCTGCTTTTTATAAAACTATCTCCTTTCTCATCTTTACTATAGTGTTAAGGTGCCTTCTGCAACATGTTTTCAAAGAAGTAAAACACCAGAGACTCTACTATGCAGTTGATATGTGGTTATAATAAAATAGATTTCAACATTTATGAATTCACATAGCATCTGGGCATTTCAAGCTTATTATTTAAACTCAGCTATTCAGCTCTATTTCTCTCCTCCCTCCCAAAATTATCCTTTCCCCCCCCCCTCAAAATTATTCTTATCAAAATTACCCTAGCAGAAGTATTACTTTGGGGGGGGAGAGAAAGGAGGGGAGAGCATTCAGACCTGTAATTTCATTGGTTTAGGGGTTTCCTTGTATTGAAGCCCTATTCACTAACTGCAAAATAGCAATTCATCTGTAACTTAAAAGTCTGAGAGAGTGGCCTTGGGGCACTGAGAGTTTAAGCAACTTGTCTTTGACCCTGATTCTAAGGCTATCCTTATATCCCTTTAAGCCTTTCTGCTCCTCTTCATCAAGAAATGACATCTTATTAGTAATCAGAGATAAGATGTATAATTTAAAAAGTAATTCATTAAATATCCTTAAGTTAGCTTAGAAAAGAAAGTTCCACTGGGGACAGAATATTACTCTCAATGAACTGGAAAATTAGTCTTGTCAAGAGAACAGCATCTGTATGATTATGTCAGTTTTATCTTTAAAGTGAGGTCTAAAGTGCCATATTAGGAACAGCAGTCATCAATGTTCATAGCTTACCATCTTATTTCTGTAGTTGCTGAGTATGTTAACATACTGATGTGCTTGTGGAAAGAAAATCACTCAAGAGATTTTAGGACAAATAACTGCAAAGTCTTTCTATTGTTCTCTTCTCTTTTACAATAGTATGTGAACTGATATCTTAGGAAATTTGTGAAAACCTACAAGCTAGGATAAAGCATGGTTGAGCTAAGTCAGTCACAGAAGATCCTATCCTGTGAGGCTGGCAAAGAAAATATTCTTCTTCTGGAATAGGAAGACCTGAGTTTGCATCTTGTCTTGATTACTAGGTGTGTATTAAGAGTGCAAATCACTTAAACTCTCAGAACCTCAAATTCTTCCTATTAAAAATAGTACTAATCCTTGTATTCCTACTTCCCAATGTTGTAGAGAAAATGTTTTACAAGGCTTAAAAGCATTATATAAATGAGGATTTTAAAATAGTAGTAGTAGCAGTAATATATAGCATTGAAATTTTGCTTGAAATTCTCCCCTCCCTCATCATTATTTGGTACCAAATAGTAATGAAGTTACCTGAGTAATGCTGGACCAGTTGCTGAAGAGTTTCAAATTGAGCTCTTGTTGTAATATAGTAGCCACCGTTGTCAAGTTTTCGGATCTTGTAATGTTTGACATGGTCGCCTTTCATATCATCCCAATCACGAATAGAAAGTGAATAGGCTCCTGTAAAAATGGGCAGTCAGGAACTGCAGACACTTTGAGGATTTATTTTTTCCCCCCTTAAAAACTGATTTAATTTATTTCAATCAATCATCAAAGAGAGACACATGTACACAAACATGTACACTTTTTCTCTGTATATCTCTAACATCTTTCTTTTACCTCTATCTTTCTGTCTTTATCTTCTATCTCTAATCTATTTTTTCTCTTCTGTGTTTCTATCTCTAGCATTCTTTTCTTTCTTTTCTGTTTCTATCACTAACTTATTTCCCTTCTATCTTTCGTTTCCTAACCCTATCTTTCTCTTCTTTCTATTTTCTAACCTTATCTTTCTCTTATATCTTTTTTGTCTTTCCCTTCTATCTCTTATCCTATCTTCCTATTCTATGTTTCTAGGTCCAACCCTATCTTCCAACTCTTCTATATCTAATTCTATCTTTCTCTTCTTTCTATCTCTAACCCCATCTTTCTCTTCTGTTTCTATCTCTAAACATTTTTTTTTCTATCTCTAGTCTAATGATTCTTTCTCTCCCATCTTTCTATCTCTAACTCTATCCTCTATCAACTCATCCATTCATCACTCCCTCAACCCTTCCCAATATAACCCCCCCAAAACAATGACTTAATTTACATCCCAATCATTTTGTTTTATACCTCTCTAGTATACTTATATAATATTGTACTGTGTATAAGTAAAATACTTATATAAACATAAATATATATTATGTACAAATATGTATATATACATAAATATGTATGTATTCCTTCTATTTACAGAGGGAATACTGTCTAAGCTCTTAATATAGATATGAAATTTGCTGCCTTCCTGAAACTTAGAGGAGGGGGAATAAAACATATATCTAACTATCTGTCTCTATATATCTATATCTAAATAGTGTGAATACATAATACATGCATGCATGTACATATACTTAAGTGTAAATAAATTGTATATATAATGAAATTAAATGAGAAAACATGCAAAGTATTTTACAAACTTTAAAGTGCTAATTAAATACCAGCTATTGCATATAAATACACATATTTTTCACCACACACACACACACACACACACACACACACAATGGAATGGAATAAACAATCATTGGTTGGTTAGTTCTTGTACTTCATTATCAAAGAAGACCAAAATCACATCACTATTCCAGAGACAAGTTATATTATGTCCGACTGTGGTTAATCAGACCTATATAAGCTTGGAATTGTCTACCAACAGGTACAAATAGTCCATGTGAATACCTGGGGTGAGTTCTCTACATTTAAGCATCTCACTTTTCCTTTGAACTGATTCCATTCTGCCTTGCTCATAGAGCACAGCATCCTTTCAGTTGAGGCCACACCATGCCAGGCAGTCCTGTACCAGCATCTCCCAAAAGATTCACATTAATTCTAAAGTTCTTAGAGTATCCTTATATCACTTTTTCTGACATCCCTTGACTCTTGCCTTGTGTGAGTTCTCTATAAAAGTCTTTTTGGGAAGTCTATGTCTGACATTTGAACAACATGACAAGCCCATTAAGAGTTGTACTCTCTGGAGAAATGTTTGAATGCTTGGCCCATACAATTTTAAGCATTTATTAAATGCCTACCATAAGCCAGACATTCAATTTCTGGCAGACTACAACAATCCTTCATTTCATTTCATTTTCTCCTCCCCAATCATCTTTTCACTATGCCTCCTAACCACAGAACTCATACCTTCCTTCCTACTCCAGTTCTAGAACCATGATAAAATCATCTTCCAATGTTGTTGAAAAGATGTGTCAATCTACTGCTTTATGTCCTTGTGATTTTTGTTGCCAAAGTGCCCTTGTCTGGCCACTACTTGTCCTCTTTGACATCACATCTTTGAGAAGGGGGATTGTTTTTACTTTTGTATCCTTGGCTCTTAATACAATGCTTGTAGGCATATAAAGCTTAATATATGATTTTAAAAAATTCTTTTATTTCTTCATCTACCCATCCATTCTACCACTGCTTTTACTTCCAAAAGATAAGAAGAAACATAATGAGTTGAATGCTTCCCAGCTCTCAATCTTCTTAAAAAGTCCATTCTTGATATTGATGACTCAGTCATTTTATGACTTAGGATGTTGAAGATTAAGAGAAGTGAAATGATTTGCTCCAGGTAATTAGCAGTAGAGATAAAATTCAAACCCATGACCTCTGACTCTAAATCCAATATTCTTTCTAATGCACAGCATGCCCTAAAGCTTTGCCTCACTTTTCTAATTGTATTACAAGGGCTTAGCATGGTGTTGGGCATATGTCTTTTAATAAACACATTCTCATTTCATTGACACAATCCAAGAATTGTCACTGGACCAGCATTCCTCTATAGCTTGACCAAGTATCATCCAGGACAGGCACAGTCTATCTGCTAGACAAAGACAATGCTCAAATAAACTAAAAATTCCATTTATCCAATTAATCTTAATTTCCTCCCTCATGTCAAACATTTTAAAAATCAATAGCTAAATTGATTGACTAGAGAGATAAAACACTTGCTCACCTTCCCTTGCCTACCTTTTCTTAAGGATGCTGAGTTGTGAATTAATAAGGAAAAGGATGTGAGGGAGGAGAAGTATATAACCGGTAGGTGGCTAAATACTACTCTCTCTCTCTCTATCGATAGAACTGTATGATTTTTTTCTTTGAAAAACCAAGTGTTTCTGAAGGGAGACAAAAAAGCTAACAGGAACCAGAAAATCAATGATTTTATATTCTTTGATGAGCAAAGCTACATAATAATCAATTAATAAGCACTTCAATTAATAAGATACTATTAGAGGCAGGCACTATGCAAATAACTGAAAACAAAGAAAAAAGAAAAACAGAGTCCTTGCCCTAAGGGAGCCTACATTCTAATATTCCTGATCTTGGTAAGTGGATTTCCAAAAGGATAGTAGCAGAGAGGAATTCCCTTGATTTTATCCCCCCCCCATATTATCATGGAGTCTAATAATAAATGAAACAACAGGACTTTTTGTTATAGCATCCATTTTCTCCCCGATTCTTATATAACAGAAAGTCAACTTAAAGAAACTGAATAATGACAAAGCAGTTACTTCTCTGAGTTATCATACCTTTGGTGGTTTCACTCTCTCGGATAAGAAAGGTACCTCGTGGATTTCCAAAGGACAGGAGTTGTCTTTCTGCATCTTTGCGGCCAAGTTTTCCAAAGTACCACCTTTAGGAAAGGTAAATAGGAACAAAGAAAGAAAATATTTAATCATTCATTTATACATCATAATCAGAGTAAATTCTCTCCATTTTGGTGAATGGAAGAAAGCTGATGAGTGTCTGAATATAAATCCCCTTCTGATCCATCTCTCCTGGTGTTTTTGGTGCCATTCAAGTCTTTGTTTATTTCATAATCATGCCTGTTCTTTTTTAGTCTTTCCTCGTCTTTCCTTTGCCCCCTACTCAGCTTCACTGTTAGCTTTAATTTTCCACAGCAGTTTTATAGTTCTTTCCTGGGATTTTTAATCAACACAAATTGCAGAATCTATGAATTCTTCAGATCTCCCAGTAGGGAGAGACTGCTGAAGTAAATTCCATTTATGACACTGATAAGTCCTAGGGAGTTGCTTGAGACACACTGTTCTATACTACCTCTTGTATCAAGTCATTCTTTAAAAATCAGCAGACTTGAATGGTAGTAAAATTTTTCTCCTCTCAAAAGATAGTAGGGAACTAGTTTTTGTTAAAATCCCTATCTACCTATATCAAGGCTGGGAATCCACCTCATGGAAATGAAGCTGTACTGTTTCTGGGGCCTTAAGTCATATCTTGCTTCTGTTACTTACTACCTATGTGATCTCAAGGATTGGTTTCCTCATCAATAAAATGTAGTTTTGCACTAAATGGCCTCTGAGATTCCCACCAGCTTTAAATCTATGATGCTAAATTCCCTGGCACCTAATCTGTGAACATAATTACAAATCCATGGGAAAAACAAAACAAAACAAACCAAAACCAAAAAATAAGATAAGCCTTGGCAAATGTAGAACTCAGGTAAAATTTTTCAACTCAAAGACCAGTCAAATTAGAAATAAATTCATATGATATTTTTAGTAGTATTCTTGTCCACACACACACAAATGTAGAGGCTATAGGTAGCTCAAGATTCCTGCTGACCTTGATTGCTTATTTTTATGTGTCCCTTCTCACCCAGTAGGTATTAAAGTATTTAGGGAAACAAAGAACATCCAGTGAACATCTGGATTTTGACTGGTCTCAAGTCCCCTCTTGGATAAAGCTACAAGAACATTCTGGGATAACTGTGCCCTTTTATTTGTGTCTGCATTTTCTGCAGGCTTTTTTAGAAAATCAAGTACTAAAGAATTTTTAATATCCCTTTTGGATAAAAATACTTATTTTAGGATTATATTTTAAAGAGATGTCAGATCAAGTAACTCAGAGATCTTTGTAATATTATTTTAAATATTTTTCCCCGTACTGTCGTATTCTATCACAGTTCAACTAATCAAAGCTCATGTAAGGAAAGAGGCATGCTTTGGGACAGCATTTACATTATTATATTAGGTTCTGAATGTTACACCAGGTGCTAGAAAAAAATGAAAGGAAAAATCCTAAAGAATGCAATAAATTGATTACCTATAGGAAGAATTTTAAAACTATTTAATATGATAAAGTCTAGTTTCTTTATTTGTTATTTTGAAGTTTGGATTTAACTAATATCATCATATCATTGATGCAAAGTCTTCCTTCCCCTAATGTAAACTGCAACTCCTCCATACCTTTTCATCCTGTGGGATTCTTGTCTGTGGTTGTCTATAAATCCTCAAATGATCTAATCAAAATACTAAAGAACTTTTAACATCTCCTGAATACTAAATATACCATTCAGATCACTCCATATAGGACTCACTTGCCTTTTCTTGATAGAATTTACCTTTTGCTAATATGGTTTATACCACTTCATTCTAGACACTAGCTTAAAAAAGTTCCAATTCATTATACCTGCATTCTGCTAATTGTGGAATTTTCCTAAGGATGAAAACATTTTACCAAAGAGAAAGAGAAAAGATCACTTTTTTTGTATCTTAATTCAAAGACCAATTCAGCAAAGTACTGAAAGCTACATTTCTAGTTCCAAGTGTCATATAAAATGGTTTAGAAGACTGCTGGGTCAATTGTCTAGAAACTGTGGTTTCTTGGTTTACATTCGTGCTGTAAGTAAGTTATAATAGAGCAGAAGTGATCAAACTCAGAAAAGCTTGCTGATACTGGACACTTAATATTTTCTTCAAAATAACTATAATTCTTTTCATGTCGCAAGCCTACTTGCTAATACTACTTTTATTACCAGGCTAGCCAATGTTGTTGTTTCCTTCCCTCCACCCTTCCCCCCTCCCTAAAAGCTATAAGTCTTGAGAAAAACCCTTCTCAGAGCATAACCTTATTTGTTGACTGTAGCTTTGAAGTTAAAAACTGTAATATGACATTTCAGGGGCACCTTTTATCCTGTAGCATCCCTAAGTGGTTCACAAATCTGCCTGGAAACATAAATGTAATTTTTTTCATTCACTGGTGCTGAAATTCAGTCACAAGGGAAATAGGACTCAGGGTCACTGAACATTTAAAAGCAAGAGGCAAAATAGATCTCCTTAGTGAAAAAAAATATAAGGGGAATTAAAGGCAGCAGAATTATACAATTGAGGATTTGGCCAGACTACTGAGATGAACCTTTGTTCATGGTGAAGTAGAATACCAGTACTGACATTATAGAATGGAGATTGGCTTTTCATGATTTTCCTTCCACTGGGACCAGATTATTGTTATTCTAGCTGGATAATTACTCCCATTGCCAAGTGACAGAACTAAGTCTCCATGCCAAACATGGAGTGAACCTCTCTTACAGGTCCCTCTGCATACTAGAGTGGTAATAATGATTCCATGGGCATCTCAATTTTACTGATCCCAGCCCAGAAGCTACCAGATTAAAAACTCAACTGCCCTTTAAAGGAGTGTTCCCCTCCATGACCCACAAGCTTTTACAACTAAAGATACTCATGGAGTCATTATTACTACTCTAGCACAGAGGGACCTGTAAAAGAGATCTTGATTTTCTTGGTCCCAAGATCCTCTCTTCTCCTTCCCTCTTTTTTGCTGCCTCCTTCCCTTCCCTTCTCTCCTCTTCTCTTTCCTTTCTTCTTTTTACATAGGGCATCATATCCTTATCTTTGGGTGCTCTGCCCAAAGGAATATAAATTTTGATCACTGATCCTCACAAGATATCTTGGGTTTATGGGCTACATTTCCTTCTTAAGGGTCATGCCTTAACCCCAAATCACTCTAGCTTTCACTGATTGACCAGCTCAAGTGTTACTTGGTCATTGTTTGGGCTCTGATGGCTCATAGTGATTGTAAATAGCAATTGTTTCTGTTTTGGCCAGAAAGTCTGAGGGTTTTCCCTTCCCAGATTGATTCTTTTTTGACTAGGTAAAAGAGGTCATTCTTTGACTCATTTCTTACCTAGCTTTAATCACTGAATGGGGCTGCCTCTATCAACTTGAGAGCTGAGAAAGACCTTACCTTAAAAAGGTCAAGGTCTCCCATCTAGAGCCATTGCCAGTTGTTGTGATCTATATCTTGTCTCTGGACCCAAAGAAGAGAGTGAGGCTGGTGACTTTGCACAGCCCATCCCCATTTAAATCCAATTCACTTACATGTCATGGCATCACTTCCCTGATATCATGGTCCTCTTCAAGAGTGAAGGCCAAACAGCAACTATTGGTAGAATCTTGGGACAGAGAAGCATCATTCCTGCTTTTTAATGAATAGTGAAGCTAAGGCTAAGGACTTATACAAATCTCTGATCTCTACCTTAGCCCTGTGTTAGCAATTCTCTGAAATGAGTAGTTCAAGTAAAAATAAACAAATTAAGAACAAAGACATACTCTTCTGCCTGGATAGAGTCAACTGGAGCCACATAATTGCTGGGAATGTAACCAGTCTCTCCAGTTGTCAGAGAACGGGCTTCCCACCAGTCTCCTTCACTGTAAGACAGAATCAAAAAAAAGGAGAAATTAATAAATCATTCTTTAACACAATTATGCTCATTTATTTAAAGTAGTCATAAGATTAGAAAGTTCTTTCCTAATTATTCATTCATTCAGTTATTAAAAGTTTGGTATGTATAGTATACTAACTGTGAGAGGACTATAAATCAATACATAAGCATTTATTAAGAACCTGCTATAATGTCAGGCACCCTGATAGGTGCTAGAGATTCAAAGAGAACCTGAATATCTACGCCAATTCTCAAGTATCTTATAGGTAGTACAATCTAGCACTCTAGTATTCACTTTAAACCATAACTTCTCTTTACTGCTCTGGCTAAAAAGAGACATTTGTAAAGTACTTAATAAATCCTTTTTCCCCTTTACCTTGCCCAAATTTCAACATCTCCTATATCAAAGGCCACAAGTTCAAATCACATATTGACACCGATAAAAGTTCTATTAATCAAAACATTTAAAGACTAAAAACGGGGGTGGAGCCAAGATGGCCACAAGAGTGGATCTTATCTTAGGCACTCTCTCATAAAACTTCGAAACTAAGGACTTTAACTAAATTTTCACGAGACAGAACCCACAGAGGGGCCCAGTGAGGCAGTTCTCCTATTCAAGGTAACCTGGAAAAGAGCAGAAAGGCTCTGCTCCCCAGGATGGAGGGGTGGCCCACCAGAGTGAAAGAACTTCAGCCTCCTGGAGGCAGCCCCAGGGTTCTGGGAGCTGCAGCTTACAGCAGCGGGGGAGTTTCCTGAGCTACGGCCTGGGGAGCACCAGCACAAATTGGGGAAACAGCAGGGGGACCTCTGCTAGAGTGAGCACATGAAGTCCAGCCCTCAGGGCAAACAGCAAGCAGCATGGCCACTGCATTCCAGATCCAGGAAACATAAGCAGGCTGAGCCAGTAAGCAGGAGCCCCCAGGGCATGAGCCCATTGAGCTGAGGGAGGGGAGTGAAGAGAGAGACTGCCTAGCTCTGCCCCTGGAACAGGACTCTGGGGCTCTGACCACATTCAGATCCTGATGGCAGTCTAGGCCCCCCAATAGAACAGCAGGCCCCCCCCCCCCACCTCAGCTCCATGGCAGAGGGAGGGTGCATATGGTCATTCACAGACCAGGAGGGAGGACAGAACCTCGCACACTGAGACCCTTGTGGGAGTGTCCCAAAAGCTCAGGAAGCATCTCCAAAACAGGCTTAGGCTGGGAAAATGAGCAAGCAGAGAAAAAATTGGAACACCATCGATAAATACATTATCTATGATCCCAAGAAGGATCAATATACTCAGTCTGAAGATGAGGAAACACAAGCTCCTGCATCTAAATACTCCAAGAAAAACAGAAATTAGGATCAGGCTATGACAGAGCTCAAAAAAGACTTTGAAAATCAAATGAGGGAGTTAGAAGAAAAAACTGGGAAAAGAAAGGAGAGAGATGTAGGAAAAATATGAAAATGAAGTCAGCAGCCTAGTCAAGGAAATCCAAAAAAAATGCTGAAGAAAATAGCATGCTAAAAACCAGCTTAGGTCAAATGGATAAAGCAGTTCAAAAAGTTATTGAGGAGAAGAATGCTTAAAGCAAAATTGGCCAGATGGAAAAAGAGATAAGAAAACTCTGAGGAAAACAAATCCTTCAGACAAAGAATAGAGCTCAGGGAGATTGCTGAATTTACGAGAAATCAGGGCTCATTACTTCAAAACCAAAAAAATGAAAAATTAGAAGAAAATGTGAAACATCTCATTGAAAAAACAACTGATATGGAAAACAGATTTAGGGAAGATAATTTAAAAATTATTGGAATACCTGAAAGTCATGATCAGGAAAAGAGCCTTGACATCATTTTCAAAGAATTACTACAGGAAAATTGCCCTGATATCCTAGAAGCAGAGGGCAAAATAGAAATGCAGAGAATCCACTGATCCCCCTGAGAAAGAGACCCCAAAAAACCAACCCCTAGAAATATTATAGCCAAGTTCCAGAACTCCCAAGTCAAAGAGAAAATATTACAAGCAGCCAGAATGACACAATTCAAATACCGTGGAGCTGCAATCAGGACCTCAGCAACTACATTAAAAGCTCGTAGGGTTTGGAATATAATATACCGGAAGGAAAAAGAGCTTAGAATGCAACTGAGAATGAACCCAGAAAAACTGAATGTCCTCTTCCAGGGAAAAAGATGGACTTTCAATAAACCAGGGGAATTTCAAATGTTCCTATTGGAATGGCCAGGGCTGAACAGAAGGTTTGATCTTTAGATACAGGACTCAGGTGAAGCATAGAGAGTGGAGAAGGGGAAAATATGAGGTACTTAATAATGATGAACTGCATGTATTCCTGCATAGAAAAATGACACTGATAATACTCACATGAACTTTCTCAGTTAATAGAGCAGGTAGAAGGAGCTTTTATAGTTGAAGCACAGGAGAAAGCTGAATTTGAAGGTAAAATATGGTGTAAAAATGGAGTCAATAGAAAAAAGGGAAATGTAATGGGAGAAAGAAAAAGGAGAGGGGGAAATAGGCCAAAATATTTCATATAATAAGATTTTTCTTTATTCCAATGAGCTATTGCAATGATATAGAAGGGGGAAAGGCAAGGGGGAATGAGGGAATCTTCGTTCTCATCAGAGGTGGCTAGGAAAGGAAACAGCATATATACTCAATGGGGTATAGACATCTGGAGTAAGAAGGAAAGAGGGGGGACAGGGGGGAAGGGGGGGGGATGTGAGTCATGGAGGAGAGGATGGACCATGGGGGGGGAGAGTGGTCAGATATAACACATTTTCTTTTTTACTTCTTGCAAGGGGCTGGGATTGGAAGGCCTGTCCGGGACCATAGGGCCAGGTGAATGCTGGGCCTAAGGGGTGGTATGGGGGCTTGGGGCCTCTTGGCCCCAGAGCCAGGGATCTGTCTGCTGCACCACTCAGCAACCCTACAGCAGAGTCAGAGTGAAAGGAGAGAGAAAATATAGTACATGGTAGTAGAGAAATATGAAAGGAGGGAGTTGCAATCAGCAATGGCAATGGTGGAAAAATATGGAAGTAACTTTTGCCATGGACTTATCATAAAGAATGTGATCCACCCACAGAGTTGTTGGTGTTAGAACAAAGACTGAAGCACATTTTTATTATTATTATTTTGGGGTGAGGTGCAGGGCAAATGGGGCTGGGTGGCCTGCCTGGGGCCACATAGCAGGATGATCTTTGGGTGTCTGAGGCCGGATTTGGACCCGGGTGCTCCTGGCTCAAGGGCCAATGCTCTGTCTGCCACCCAGCCACTGCTACTATTATTACTGTTTTATTTTATTTTGGGTCTTTTTTTCTTTTTTTTGGTTTTTACAGGGCAGTGGGGTTGGGGTGGCTTGCATGTCACACAGCTGGGTGATTGTTGGGTGTATGGGGCCGGATATGGGCTCAGGTGCTCTTGGCTCCAGGGCTGGTACTCTGTCCATTGCGTCACCTGGCCACACCTACAATTATTACTATTATTTTTTTAATTTTAATTTTTTTCTCTCCCCTTTACTTTATTGCTCAAGCGAGTCTATATTTTTTAGGGGGAGGGGGTATTTTGTTTCCTCTTAAACAAGAATATTTTATTAATGTATAGAAAAACATTGTATAGAAGCTGCTTACATTGTAGTGGGAGAGGCATGAATCCTGTGTATGTGTGTGTTTATATATAAATATACAGACACACACACACATACATACACAATAAAGACAAGGTAGTTAAACAGAGTAAGATAGGAAGGGAGAGTGCTAGCAGCTCCAACTCAATGAACTATAAACTGAATATAGCTTTGTGTTCTCATTTGTCAGATTTAGAAGGGCTGGCGATGCTACGCTGAGATTCTGACATTTACAATATGGGACAAAACAGAGTACAACAGCGACCATAAAAATGCTTCTGGGAAACTGCACTAAATAGTTTTTTTTCCCCATCACTAAATATCTTAAAGGACTGCCTAGATCTCTACAAAAATGAACTCCTATTCTAGGTTGGAAAATGCAGGTAAATCACTTGGAAAGGGAAAACTGAACCGAAACCTCTGAGGAGATCTCTGTTATTGTAGTTTATAGTGTTACATTGATATGCAAGGAGAAATCAGGCAAGAGAGATGCACATATGATGTGCTGTGAATCAAGTTAGAAGAAAATCTTTTTGTTCATGGTATTCTGGAAAAGATGCCCTGAGTTTAAATGATATAGAATTTAGATCATATTTTCCCAGAGAAACAATGTTATAATAGTGAGGTTTGTTACTGATGTCCAGCTTTTTTCTAGAAATCCTACAAATACCATATTTAATAAACTAAAAATGGTGAACTCACATACTATATAATGTACCACTTTCTAAGTATGCTTGGATCAAGCAGGGCAATTTAATAAACAACTGAATACAATTACATTTAATATGTGACAGTATGACAAATTAATAATATGCTACAGTATATTAATATAGCATGTTTAATAGTCTACTGTACACCCTTGTTATCTTCTTAATTCCTACATTGTTTTTATTGTAACAAACCAGAAGATGAAGGAACATTATTTTTTTGGGAGATATTTTAATGTGCATCTTAAAAGCTAGGATTTTTAACCTTTGTATATCATGGCCTCCTTTGATCAGATGAAGTCTTTGGATCTTGGACAGAATAATGCTTCTAATTAAATAATGTAAAAATGCATAGGATTATAGAGGAAAACAGTTATACTGAAATACAGCTAACAAATTTATTTTCAAAAGTTTACATGCCCCATATAAAGAAATCTTTGCTTTAAAGGAAAAATTTAGGTAGAGTACTTAATGCTTTTTGAGAAACCTTATCCAAGAATGTTTATTTAGCTGCCTTTTGCTTTCTTTCCACTGGAAATTCTCCATGAACAAGCACAGGCATGCAAAAAAAAATGTACTTGATTTTTGCTGCATCTGAGGTTGGCTGACATCCATTTTCTCAAAATTAGTTGAGTAATATGTACCTTAATCCACATAGCTGCCTTGCTTGCATGGCTATGTGGACAATGTGCTCGCAGTGTGTTAGAAGTCAGATCCCTTCAAGTCAAGGGCTGCCACAAGAGGGCGGGGAAGGGAAGAAGAGGGGGCTGCTTAGAGGCAGAGGGATATGGCATAGGCAGGGCTGGCTAAAGGATGGTTTACACTAAGACAAACTTGCAAAATAGCATGTGTGTGTGTGTGTGTGTGTGTGTGTGTGTGTGTGTGTGTGTGTGTGTGTGTGTGTGTAGAGAGAGAGAGAAGGGGGGGGAGGGAGAGAGAGAGATGAAAAATTCAAAGGAATCTTTTTCCCCCAGCTCCACTCATTTGTATTCACAAGCATTCAGTGGAGCTGCTCCTGTAGGCATGCAGACTTATATCTATGTGGCTTACTGAAGGATGTGAGAAGCAGCAAAAGTATTGGCACCTTTCTTCTCCCCATCTTTCTCTTGAATACTTGGGGTCTTATAGTTCACCAAGAAGCAAAATATGGAGGTCAGTCAAGATGGATTTTATTAAGCTCTTTTTATGTATCAAGCATAATGATAAGCGCTGGAGATATAAAGAAAGGCAAAAGATGTTTCCTGAACTCAAGAAACTCTCATTCTAAAGGGATTGGGGGCAGGGAGACAATATGCAAACAATTACATACAAATAAGATGCAGATAGAATAAATTGAGGATACTCTCAGAGGGAAAGCACTAGCCATTACAGAAAATCAATTTGACAGAACAAGCAGCTCTGGGACACAGTGGATAGACCTCCAGACCTGGAGTCAGGAGGACCCGAGTTCAAAAATGGCTTCAGACACTTAGTAGGCATGTGATCACTTAACCCTGTTTGTCTTAGTTTTCTTGTCTGTAAAGTAAGCTAGAGATGGAAATAGCAAACAATTCCTGTATCTCTATCAAGAAAACCTTAAATGGGATCAAACAGAGTCAGGCCCAGCAACAACAATAACAACAGAGGACAGAATGGAGAGGGGGGGGTCATTGTGGCAAAGTAGAAAGGAGATGAGTTTGAATCTTAACTCAAACACTTCCTATGGTCACAGACAAGTCATTTGGTCTCTCACAATCTCACTTTTAGGGGAATTTGTAGGGCCAAATTTACAAGACTTGTGAAAATTGTGCTTTTCGAAACTTAAAAGAGTGCTGTGGAGATGGGAGTTATTATTATTAGCAGAGGTAGCTTTGGAAGTCTCAACAAAAACATCTGGAGAGTGTCCACTATAGGCAGAGACTTGGGTTAGATGGGAGTGGGAGGGAAATAAAAAAGGTACCAGATGCAATCTCCAGTGCTGGACTTTGATGAAAATATCAGTTTGATCAATGAAGGACAGTCATGAGCTTCCTCCCTCCCTCCCTCCCTCTGTCTGTCTCTCTCTCTCTCTTTCCCCTCTGTCTCTTTGTCTCCATCTCTTTAATCCCTATTCCTCCCTCTCTCTCTGTTTTTTGCTCTGCCTTCTTTTTTTTTTTTTTTTTGAGGCAACAAGAAGAAATCCCAGGTCTTTTATCACTCTCCGGCTAGGCTCAATTTCAAAGCACTCAGCCAGGGAAGAAAATGTGTTGGCTTTTGGCCCTGTTAAAAGGTTTTTCTCAGTCTGACTTAATTAGTTAGAGAAGGTCCAGCCCCAAGTATTAAAGAACAGACTGACTTCCACAGTACCCCTCCATAGAGTCCAAAGGATTAGAACAATACTTAAGGGTTTCATCAGGCAGCAACAGCCCCAGGTAGGACTGAATCGAAAACCAGAGCAAACTCAGTTTTGTAGAAGGCTCCAAGCCAACTCATGCCACAGATGCAGCTGTGAGAAAATGCTTAATGGAGCTTTCAACTGGCAAAACAAAACAACCCACAAGAAATATGATGCTGGCAAAGGGAGTATATGGTTTCATGAAAACTAATTTTACATGAGTTTCTCAAGTAATTTTGAAATTGTACTAAAGGAAGCTTCTCTTTTGAAGCATTAAAAATACAGAAAAAGATTAACAGAATCACAATTGCTTCCACAAGGGCAATGTGCCATAGTAGACAAATTTAAGCTTCTCTTAGGTAAGATCTGGGTTTAAATCCTGTTTCTGAGACTTCCTTAGTTTTGTGACCATAGGCAAAATAGAACACTGGGGCTGAAGTCTGGAAGATTTGAGTTCAAGTCTGATCTAACAGCAGCAATTTCAAAGTGTTCTTGTGAGGATTAAATGAGATGAGATGAGATCTGTAAAATGGTCAACATAGTGTCTGACAAATAAATGTGTATTTTTTTCTTTCCCCTCCTTAATCTAAGCCTCAGTTTCCTTATTATACACAAAGATAAAAATACCTATGGTACTACTGTGCCCTCAAGGGCAGGATGTGAGGCTTAATTGAGATGATATATGCAAAGAATTTTGCAACCTATAAAATATTATATGAATGTCTGATTATTATTATTATTATTACAAGTTCAGATTGGATGAAATTAAATATTCCAATAACTTAGCTAGAGACCTTCAGTTGCTATTCCTGAAGTCAGAGAGGCAGGATGAATGAAACTACAACAGAACACACAAAGAAATTTCTCAGTCTTCATTCTTTTTAAATACTTCATATTTAAATTAAAGTAAATGAAATGCTTCATATTTTAGAATTCCTATGCTTAGGGAAATGACTTTCAAGACAACACAGCCATACAATTTTTCATGAGACATTACTTTGCTGCCCAGAAGCAACACTAGATGGAGACATTTCATCATGAAAAATTTTAAACAGGCACACCTGGGAAATGTTCCAAAATGGTGTGTGTGTGGGGAAATAAATGGTTGCAATAGGGGAGTAGTTTTGAAAACAGGACATTTATCAAATGAATTTGTTTATTTAATTTTTTAAGATATGTGTCTACTCTAGAATGTCAACTTAGTATACAAGTACTGTGCTGTACATTTGCTGACAGGGATCCAATCTTGTTTTTTTTATTCAGTTGAAATGATATGGATAAAATGATTTTCTATTTCTATTTTTATAATAAATGCTTTAACAAAACCTAAAATTATATTTTATGTAAACAGAGACAAAATGCTAGGTTTTTACCAAAATTATGTATAATTAGTTCAAAAGCACAACATACAAAGGGGAAAGAAAGAAACTCTGGGTTCAAATTCCATCTCAACTTGTTAGTTGAGTGTCCATGGTCAAGGAAAAATTTTGGTTTCTCTCTGCCTTGTTTCCTCATCTGTAAAAATGGGGAAAACTTCAATAGTATCTATTTATATCAAATGTAGTGATATATAGCTTTGTTTTGCAAACTACAAAAAAGCTATATAAACCACAAAATTAGGAATACAGAAGAAAGCATGTAAGATTTGGATTAAGGTTGAAATTTGACTCTTTTACCTAAGGATCTTAGGTGAATTACTTGTCTGTTCTTCATTTGCATATTGATTAGATTGGACAAGACCAGAGGTATCAAACTCAAAGGGAACTGTTTAATAAAATAAATAAAAATACAATACAATTATCATTTTAGTTTTCTAAGTCATCATGTCCTAGCAGGGATCTATTTAAATTTAAACCACTTACTAGATGACCTCTATAATCTATAGATTTAAAAAAAATTACTATACATTCAATGTGAGTTAATGAAAAGGTTGGAATGTAGATTATTTTACAAGAAATATAGCTTCCTTCCTTTAAGAATGTATTCAAAAGTTTTATAATCAATGCTTAATTATCTATGATGTACAATGATCTTTTCTTTGCTCCTAAATTCAAAGAACAGAGTAATCAGGTCTCTAAGTAAAAAGGTTTTATAGTATATAGGAATTGTAGTAAAATACATTTTTTCCCAGCAAAAAAGCTGGAATAAATTAATATTTATATATAAACAGACTCATAATATAAATATATCTATTTACAAAATTCCCATTCTTATAACAACAATTGATATAAATATGAAACAGTACATAAGTATTGCTTAAGAATGGATGGGGAACTGGTCCAGAATTTGCTTCTGACACAGACTGATTATGTGACCCTGGATGTGCCATTTGACTGCTTGGTGTTCTAGGTAACTCATTATGGCTAGGAGTTATAGAAAATGTGCTGGTTCACACTGGGAGAGGGAGTTTGTTTAATAAGAAGTTCTCTATACCAATGGTGTCAAAATCAAATATAAAAGGGGTCACTAAATCTCACAAAAGGATCTATGCATGCACAAAATGTCTTAGGAAAAAAATCACATATTAACATTGTCTATGATTTATTGTCTTTTTATTTTGTTAAATATTTCCTAATTCCATTTTAATTAGGGTAAGGCAGTTGTAGGCCAGTCACTCAGTTACATGTTTGACCCCTATACCAATGAAATTATAGGTCTTTCTATCCTACTATAAGACTTCCACTTGGCAACATTTCCTTTCTTATGTTCTCTCCTTCCTCAAAGATCCCTAGAGATCTTCACTTGGACTTCTTTTTTCCCTCAATCACTCTACTTTATTTTATGTTTTTCAGTATATATGACTGATCCTCCTGCCTAACTTCACCCTCTGGGAGAATATAAAATACTTAAGGGCAGGAACTGTGTCTTAATTATCCTCATATTCCCAGGATTTAGCAAGAAGTACTTTGTACATCATAAATAATTAATAACTGTGGAATTTTGACTTCATTATTAAAGGAATGAAGCTATATTTCTTGTAAATTATTCTACATTAATTCAGACTCAATAATGCTTATGGCATTTGTAATTCGCTCTCCTTTAAGTCTTACCCTTAAAATGATTTTTTTTTTAGTTTTATGACTCTTCCCCCCAACCCAAATCCAAAGGACCATCAAGAAAACTTGTCCTTGCACCCTGTTTCAGGCAAAAAGGACTTGGGATTCAAGGGATCACAGGGCCCTGGGTGATCTGATGTAGTCAGGGAATACTTGCCAATTTAGGTCATCAAGGGCTGTATTCAAGTTCATGGAATGCAGCCAAGATACATTTTTATTATAAATGTTGGAATTCAATTAAAAAACAAACAAAAAAAATTTCATGGCCATTATCCATCTTGCATATGGCAACTTGACTCATGTCATCTTTTGGATAACACATCAATACCTATTTTTACCAAATGCTCAAATGACACTTTAAACCAGAATTTATTCTAATGGATTCTTCAGATTGAAAAGCAGTTTAAAACAATTTGAACTCACTGGTAGTTATCTACCTCCATAAATGTTCTCAGATAATAAAACATTTTTTTAAGGTGTTGAACACACATGAGTCATTATTTTTTTCACAAATGGCAAAAACGATGGGAAGAAAAGTAGGGCTGTTCTATAATATGTAATAAACTATAATTGAGACCCATGATACATTATTTTTCACAAATGGTGAAAATGATGGAAGAACCAAGGGGAAAGAAAACTATTTTATAAAATATAGTCAACTTTAACTGATACTTATCTATCAGTTGAGAAAAATTTGTACTGAGAGAAAATTTAGTACTTAGAATCACCAATTCCAGGAATCTATGAGATACTCCATTCCCATTTTATTGTCTTCAGTCATTATTAATTAATGAAGAAGAACTCATTAAAGCTCCAATATCCAAGACATAGGCATACTATGTCCTGGAGATAAAGAGAAAAATGGCTATCCTACCTTCAAGTAGGCTTACATTTGACTTCACACTCACAACATTTGTGAGGAGATTGCAATAGATGAATGTGATGAAGAAATTAAGGTTGTCTCAGGATGGATGCCTAGAGGAAATTTCTGATCAAGGACCAGTTGGCCTAGACAGTCTCAGAGATTCTGAGAAGCTCAATGAATGGGATGGCACAGTGATTTGTTTTGCTAGACAGGAGGGGCCTCTGTGGCCTGCAGCTCCTGCCTTTCAATCAGCCAAAGAGTGGGAGGACACACACCAGGAGGTGTGGCAGCTGCCCTGTGAGAACTGGATCCTTCCAGCTGACAAGAGCCAGACCAGGGGGAGGGGGCAGGGGGAATGGGTAAGGGAAGGAAACAGATGCCATCTGTTCCTCTGATGCATCATTGCTTCATGATTTTCCCTCTCTCCTGTGCATTATTTTGGACTTCTACACACTTGTATTTGTGGCAAAACCTTATTTATTTAGCTATTTTTATATATTACCTTGGAATTGGGGCATTTTAAGTCACATAATAAGGCAGTAGAGTTACATAGACAATTTAAAAAAATATTTGAGAAAATTTATATTATCTGCTTTTTGTAGAAAAGAGTTGAGCTCAGAGTACAATGGCCATTGTGAAATTAAATTGTAGGCCAATTAGAAGATGTGGGTGAAGACAGATTTGATCTTCGTTGAGTGCTTCTCTTTAATTTCAATTATGTTATGGAAAGACGAAGTTATGGAGACCAGATCAGTTAACGGGAGGAGGGTGCATGTGTGGAAGATGAATCAGTCCTTGGAAAAGGACTGGACACTGGTAAAAGATTTGTGTCCAACTCTTTGTATATTTATATCCATTAGCTATCACTAATCATCTCATAGCTACAGAGAGGCTGGTTGTGATCTCTCAAAAAGAAAATTAGAGAGGTAGTATGGAACAGTATTAGGAGAATTAGACAATGAATCAAAAAATCTTCATCCTAATCTTATGTCTGTTACTGACTAGCTATGTTTCTTGGGACAAGACATTTTCCTTCCTGAGCTTCAGATTCATCATCTGCAAAATGAGGGAGTTGCCCTCCTGTGCCTAAATAGGAGAAGCTAAACAAACTATCAGAGGAGGGAAGTGAAGGACTGAGCCTATTTCAGAATTCAGCATTAATGGGCAACAGGTTATTAAAGAATGAAATGAAGACTACAAGTGTCTGTGTGTGTGTGTGTGTGTGTGTGTGTGTGTGTGTGTGTGTGTGTGTGGTGCCTGCATATATGTAGAGAGACAGAGAGAGAAAGAGGATGAGAGAGACAGTGAGAAAGAAAGAGCTAAAGAGATAGGAAGGGGCTGAAGGGAGGGATATTATGCCTGTTCATTTGTGTAGTTCAGAACTAAGCCATTGAGACCTCATAACCTCCTCCCTCAATTTAGAACAGTTTGATACCCTCCATTAATTACATGTCCCATGGTGTCTAGTCTAAACTTTCTTTTCTCTCCTCAGATCTGCCATATTAACCCTTCCATCCTCAGTCTCATATTTTACTGTGAAAATGAAGACCATTTAGAACAAATTTCACCTTCTCTATATTACAAAACTGTTTTAAATGGTTCACCATTCTCTTGCTGTAGTTCATCTTCTTACAAAGGCCATACCCTCTACTTGTTCCTAGTTTCTGCTGTCTCTTCCAACAGATTATTCCCATAATCACCCCTCCTCTCTTTCTCATGTTCCATTTCTCCTTTTGTAATGCTTGATACTACAACTTCTCAAGCTACTATCCCTTCCCCCTTTTGACAAACTTCTACAACAAAATGAATACTCATTGTGTCTACTTCCTCTCCTCTCACTTCTCAACTCTTTGAAATATGGCTTTCTAATTCAATACTCAACTGAAACTTCTCTCTTTCAAGTTACTAATGCTCTTTAACTGCCAAATCTGGTGACCTGTTCTCAAGTCTCATGCTTCTTTCTTGAGTTTTCTACAATATTTGACATACATAGTTGATGATATTATCCTGGATACTCTATCTTCTCTGGGTTCTTTCCTTCTACCTTTCTGACTTTTTTATCTATATTCTGCCCCTACTCTGTTCTAGGTCCTCTTCTCTCTACATTTTTATCAGCTCCCATGGGCTCAAAAATCATCCTGAATTTAAATATGCACCTCTATAGTGCATCCAGAGCTCTAGTCCTACATCATGAACTGGCTAGCAGACATTTTAAATTAGCTGTTCCATAGGCATCTCAAATTGAACCTGTCTGAAACAGAATTCATCATTCTCCCAAACTGCCAACCTTTCAAAGTTGAAGTGGTCATCATCCTTTCGGTTACTCCAATTTGCAACTTTAGTATAATCCTGGATTCCTCATGCTCACTCATTCCAAATATTCAACAAGGTCACTAATCTTTTGTTTATCTCTCTGACATCTTTAGCTTGGAGTTTAGCTTCTGGGCTCTTCTATATAGTAAAAACCCTAGTTCAGAAACTTGCCGCTTCTATATTAAAGCCTTGAATCTCTCCTTTTTTTTTTTAGTTTTTTTTTTGCAAGGCAAATGGGGTTAAGTGGCTTGCCCAAGGCCACACAGCTAGGTCATTATTAAGTATCTGAGGCCGGATTTGAACTCAGGGACTCCTTACTCCAGCGCCGGTGCTCTATCCACTGTGCCACCTAGCCACCCCAACTCTCTCTTTTTTCTAATCCATTCTCTACTGTCAAAAGTAAATTTACTAAATCACAGGTCCAACCACAAATAATCAACCAGACTATTCAATAAACTCCAGTTGCTTTCTAATTATTTCTAAGGTCAAACATAGACTTCTCTGTCTGGCATTTAAAAGCTCAGTTCTGATTTTTCCCTTTAGTTTTCTTATACTTTAATCCTCTTTAGGCTCTCTACAATTCAGCAAAACTGCCCTTCTTGCTGTTCTTCAGATAACATCCAGTCTTTCTTACTTTGTACCAGTTTTCTCCAATATGTAGAACACCCTCCTTTCTCTCCATTTCTTCTTAGAATCCCTAGTTTACCTCAAAGCTCATGTCAAACATCTTATATTTGAAGCTTTTCTTCATCTCCTCTAAGCTTCTAGTGCCTTCTTCCTCATTGTTTTCTTTTATTTATATGTTTATTTCCAAAGTTCTGAAATAATTGTGTCTATAAACACATACAAATACTAATATACACATGCATATATTCTTTCACATGCATAATGTATATATATATATATAAAATATAAAATGTATATGCTTCAGTTCATAAGTATAATTATATAGGGACATGCAGATATGAGTGTATATACATTTGTATGTTTAAATACATGTATACCCACAGACAAAAAAGAAACATTTTATGCCCTCAATTAGCATACATTCTATAAAAGGAAACAACATGAACAATAGATGTGTGTGTGTGTGTGTGTGTGTGTGTGTGTGTGTGTGTATCTGTCCGTCCACCAATACTAGTAGGTGGGAGGCAGAATGGAGAGATCACACATCTTGGAGTCAGAAAGACTGATCTTCCTGAGTTCAAATCTGTCCTCAGACATCTACCAGCTGTGTGATACTGGGCATGTCACTTAACCCTGTTTCCTCAGTTTCCTCATCTATAAAATGAGTGGAGAAGGAAATGGCAAATTCTCTAGTATCTTTGCTCCAAATAGGATTACAAAGAATTGAACACGACTGAGATAACTAACAAGTGAATACACAAATACAAACATACATACACACATGTGTAAGTGCTTACCTTGTGTGTACATTCACACATATTGTTTCTTTCTATAGAATGTAAGCTGATTGAGGGCAGAGAATTATTCTTTTTTTTTTGTCTTTGTATATAACAAGTGCTTAGTGTAGGGAAGCACTTGCTTGATACTAATCAAGAAGTAGTCTGATAAAAAAAGGTAGGAGACATGAACCCAGAGGCAGGAGATATGGATTCATACCCAAGCTCCAAATCATGCCTCTGACACTTATAAGCAGTTTGTGACCATGCACAGATCACTTAACCCCTCTGGTGCGTCAGTTTCTTTATCTAGAACATGAACAGAAAGGCAAGCTAAAGTAGTGGTTGGAATTTGTTACACTTTAGGATTCATATGTCATTTAATCCTCAACATCCTTGGGAGGTCAGTATGGTTATTATTATAATACCCATTTCTCAGATAAGAAAACTGAGGATGGGAGAAGCTGAGTAACTTGCTCAGGAACACACAACTAGGAGGTTTCAGAAGTAAGATATGTACATGGTCAAAATCCAGGGATCTTTCCACTACACTACTATTGCCTCCAAGGTTATGAGGAAGGGGTTCTGTAAATCTCACGGATCTACAGTTGAAAGGGATCATAGAGACCCCTTTCAGTTTTTAGATAAGAAAATAGAAGTCCAGGTAGATTATGGTCATACAGGTATATCAGAGGTGAGATCTGAACCCAGAGCTTCTGATTTCAGAGTTAATCCTTTCTCCCTTGAAATGGTAGTTTCTTAGAATGATTTCTCACATATGCTAAATTGAAAGCCCAAACCTAAATAATGTGACAACACCCCCCCCCAAGTCTCTTCTCCCATGCTTCATAATGAATGTTGATTCATGGATGTTAACAAAGATCTGCGATTAAGTGGAATGAGACTTCAGGAATCCAAAAGTGAGTTATTTGCCTGAAGCAAGCATAAAGAAGCAAGCTTTCTCATCCTAGAGGTGGCACATTTCCATTGACCTTCCCTAGACTTGAGTTCACCAGGAAAGTGTATGCTTTTAGTTCACTAGGAAGATGCATCTGTTGGTTAGTACCTGAGCTGTTCATTATCAATAACTTTTTATTTTTTTCCTCTAGAGATAAGGGAGCCAGGGATAGATGCTGAAGTCAGGAAGACCTGAGTTTATAACCAATCTTTGATACTTACTAGCTGTGTGAAGCTGGGCAACACTCCCCTTGTCTCAGTTAGTCCAACCATTAAATAGTAATAATAATAATAATAATAATAATAATAATAATAATAATAATAATAATAATAATAACATCATCATCTACCTCCTAGGATTGTTGTATCAAATGATATAATATTTGTACAAAATGGTTATTCTTTGCAGTCCTTCCTATTTCTATCTCCATGATTTCCTACCCTAAAGGGTCACCAAGAAAACCATTTTAGGTAAAGCCCAGTTTTCTCACTGGATGAAGTCTGGGACTATACAGTGGGAAGCAGGACTCTGTCAGAGTGATGAAGACCACTAACCAGAGCAGAAAGAACAGCAAATCAGAACTGGGAATCTATGAAAAAACCTCGTATCTGGGTTCTCTACACTTAATAGTGATGGCACTATTCAAACTTTGGGGAAAGGCTATCCTTACGTACTATATATGTATCTTGGATTTCTCTTCATTTACATTGTGATTCAGTCAGATTTCATCTATTCTTGGTAATATTTAGAACCTGAGGTGGGGATGTGACTGTTATTTGCTTTATCCTTTAAAAGAAAAAAATTCATTTTAAGAGCATGTTAACCAATATTAGTTATACTAAGCCTGGCAAGAAATGCAGTATTTATAAAATGCAAATGTGGCATCAAGCTTGTACCATTTGTACAATTCTTTTGAAAACTCCCTGCCTGCTTTGTCAGGGCTCCCAATGACCACATTTAAAATGCATACATTGCAGTCACACACTTGAGTGGGTGAAATCTTTTTCCATCTTACAAAGGTTTCAGTCACTCACAAAATTACATTATTAGGAAACGCCCCTGTAAATCTCACTAATTGGAATGTTTAGGAGTTTTGAAAACAGAAGTAATTTGTTGTCTGCTCTGAGGACATAGAGAGTGGAACGTCTGAAATGTGTGGGGAGGTGGTAATCTCTAGGCAGTGTCTAACGCAGGCAGCCAAGTCATGTAACAGGCTTTTGAAATTATGGACGGATGGGGGAAGGATGCTCAGCTAGTGTATTGTACTTCAAAAATTCTCTGGAGGTGTAACATGAGACACTACACAAGGTCACCAATTGTGTTTGTTTTTTTTTGTTTTCCAAAATTTCTATTGCTCTAGTTTGCCTTATTGGCTGAGTGTTTCCACTGACTTCCTCACATCTGGAAAAGTTACAAACTGATAACACAAAAATTTCCTCCCTAAAGTCAAAGGCATGAGCATTCCTCAGGGTGCTTCCCAAACTTACGAGCTGTTAAGTATTTGAAATTTTTCTCCTTTATGAAAACTCAGGTCATCTTCTGTTCGTGCTTCATAGTCATAAAGAGCCACAAAAAGGGTTACACCTGGGAAAAGAAAACAAACCAAAAGTAGAGATTACAGAAGAAGGTACAAATCCAAAGAAATTAAGTCTTCTTTCTTCCTCCCTACCACTAAAGTAACCTTAAGAAACAAAAAAAGGTTCACTTCTACCTGATGTTACTGGCACTGGTGCAATGGTTAAATATTCCTTCATCATGTCACCAGGTCATGACAAGATGCAATTATAATGTGGGAAAAGTGAATCATTGGGTCAATAAGCATTTAATAAATACGTACTATATGCTAGGCATAGTGCTAAGTCCTAGGGATGCAAAGAAAGAAAAAAAAGACAAAAAAGTCCGAGTTGTTCCCAGACTAAAAGGGGTGACAGTATGAAGAACATTTTTATATGTTTAGCCATATCTATATATTTATTTAAATATATCTATTTTTATATTTATTTGCTTGTTGTCTCTATTGGTCTTAATTTAGGTTGCAAGTTTTGTACAAGGAAACACAAATTTGATCTGCATACATCATCTCTGAATGCACATGAGATAAATTTTTTTCCCCCATGAGTCTTGTTACTTTTATAGTTTAGGGAGATCCTAATGAGAAACTCTTTTTTACTAAAGCAAACTTATAGCCTTGGGGAGTTGCCTGGGCAGGGGGGAGGAGAGACTAAAATGTTAAATGACTTACCCAGACTATACAACCAGCATAAGACTTGAGATAAGACTTGAAAACTTGTTTCTTTGTATTATGTGATCAATATTCACTGATTTAATGAATTAATTGCAACAATAACTTGTTTTGTTGAAGGACTAGATAAAATTGGCCTTCACATTCTTGGTTATAGCAACATTTATTCAGATACTAGATCTTTTTAAAGTATATTTTAATTGAATATAAGCTCCTTGAGGGCAATAAGTATTCCATTTTTGCCTTTGAATCTCTATAATCTAAGAAAGGGACTAGAATATAAGTACTAAACAAATAGTTATTCCTATAATCCATTTTAGGAGGAGTATTCATTGGTCCCTCCATTGAAAATAGGTATGTCTTTTGCTGGTGTCAATTTCATTTGAAGAGGCTAAATTTTCATTGAAAAAGATGTTGCCTAATCAGGAACAATTTTGAGGTATCTGTGATGGGGAATACCATCTGTGTCCAGAGAAAGAATTGTGGAGTTTTGAATAAAGACCGAAGACTATTACCTTTAATTAAAAAACAAAACAAAACTGCTATCTTATTATGTAATTTTGCTATCTCTTATTTTTTTTTATTTTTTTCCTTAAGGATATGATTTCTTTCTCATCACATTCAATTTAGATCAATGTATAGCTTGGAAACAATGTAAAGACTATCAGACTGCCTTCTGTGGGGGATGTGGGGAGGGAAGTGAGATAAGGGGAAAAACTGTAAAATTCTAAAATAAAGAAAAAGATGTTGCCTTCACTCACTCATTTGTCCAGAAATGGTGTACTGTGGACAAAGGAGAAGTCTTTTTAGAAAACATACTTTGTGGATAGCTAGGTTGAATTTGCTGTGGCTTCTCAGTTACATTTCCCCACATTTCGAAGTACTCATGGAATGGGTACTTCTCTTTTATTCAATAAAGGACTTTGTAATTGAAATTATTTCAAGGGAACAGATGTGCTAGTGAGACTATTGAAAACCTTAGGGGAGCATGTGGTACTGAATCTTTCAATCCTGTCCAAAGGGGGACTTCCTGCAGGAAAATTGGTATTCATCAGGTATGCAGTTTGACCATACAAAGGAGACTCATTTGGCAATCATTTATTTTCAGGCTTCATTGAATGGTTAGAAAAGAGTCTAGTTTGTATGTTATTGCAAAATTGTCCCCTTGCTTGTCTGGAAGATCATTAACCCTGGTCATCTCATGGAACATACAAATTGATCTGAGCCTAATTGAATAGTTTGTCAATAAACATATTTTAAATGTCTACTCCTAGAAATCTTCCTTTGATTATCTTTTAAAGGTCATTAAATTTATCTTAATAATATCTTATTTTTTTTTGCCATAGATGGCATTTAAGGGTAAATGTCAAAATTTCTCTTTGCCTCTTCTATAAAACCGATTAATTATAGATTTATAGAATATATTAAATATTAATTTATTAATAACGAATGAAATAAAATTAAAATATTGATATTAAACATTTATCCATTGTTTGTTTATTAATATATATTTATAGAATGCTATATTTAAAGCAATGTGCTATATAGAAGTATAAACTCCATCCTTGCCCTTGTGAGTTTTGCATTCTCCTGGAGGAGGAAGGGGATGCATATCTTTAGTGCCATATATACACATATATATGTACAACCATGTACACATGTACAGACATAGCTGCATGTGTTGTGTATGTGTGTATTTATGTATATATACACACATAAAAAATTTGGAAGAGACCATCAATTTTATTAATATAAAGGATTCTTGGTGAGGAAACACCTTCTGCCAATGAAGCTTTATGTCTCCTATAATCACCAGATCTAAAGGGTTTCCTGGGACATTGAGTAAGTGTCTTACTCACAGGCATACAGCTGACATATATCAGATAACCCATAGTCATGCATCCAGAGTTGGTTCTCAATTCTATCTACTATATCACAATGACTCGTTCATAATATCCAGATCAAAAACAAAAGATCATCAATATTACAAGGAAGTAAACTCATCCATGTTACTTATCAATTTAGTTTTGGATTTCACATTGTGATGGGAGTAAGGTAGTGCCTTATTCTTAGATTATGAATGGTGACAACAGATTCTCTTGCACTCAAGAAAAATATATAAACATGATTTCAATGATTTGCATATCCGATTAAAAGAATTCATATTCTGTGTGGATGTGTTATCTGAGAGGGTTTCTACACAAACAGGATATGAATTGACAAAAGTATTGCAAACTGCTGGAGGACATGGTGCCTCTTAAAATAGGTATAGAAGATTCTTCTGCATTTTTTTCCTCCAAGGCACCATTTTGGTATCCCCTCTCCCCACCTTGGTGCTGTATAAAACACCTTAAATTGATGATTTTTAACCTTTTTATGTGATATAGACCTCTCTGGATGTCTGATGAAATATATAGACTCCATCTCAGGGTGATATTTTTCCTTTTCTTTTCTTTTAGGTTTTTGCAAGGCAAATGGGGTTAAGTGGCTTGCCCAAGGCCACACAGCTAAGTAATTATTAAGTGTCTAAGGCTGGATTTGAACTCAGGTACTCCTGACTCCAGGGCTGGTGCTCTATCCACTGCGCCACCTAGCCACCCCCTCAGGGTGATATTTCAAATGTATATGATGCATAGAATTGCAAAGAATCAATTCTAAAGAAATTTAGTTATTAAAACATTAAAAAAAAACCCAAGTTCATGAACTCAGGTTGAGAATCCTTGCCTTAAATATCTGTAAACTAACTGATTCATTCCTGATCAAGGATGCTGGGATGAATAACATAGGAACCTGACTGCCTTTCAAGATACAGTTTATCCCTTTTGGACTACATTAATTAAGAATGGCATGTACACAGGATGAGGAAGAACAAAGATTCTTACTGACTCTAAGGAAATCTCTTCTTTCCCAGATTTTTTTTAAAGAAGATAATTCTTATTTCAATATCAGCAGGATGAAGAGGGTGAGGATTGGGAGGATAAAATCAGGCTTATTTGAACCTAGTCACCTAGTGCAATGTTTATTGAGCAAACAATAGATATTTAATAAATACTTGATTGATTGATGGATGAAGAAATTCCATAGCCTCCAAAATTTTTCTAACAAATAACAGCACAGGACAAGTAAAATCAGAAAAAATATCAACCAGTGGAAAAACTTTAGAAAACAAGTTTAAAAAACAAATGTAAATAATTTCTTGACAAAGAAATACCCAATATTGGACAAAGCATTACCTAAGTCAATAAGAATATATGATAGTGAAATATGAATGTAAGGTAGGAAAATGAAAATCTGAGAAGAGGATATGCAAAGCTATTTTAAATGCATGAGATTGCAAAAGATTAAATGTACATAATACATAGAATTGCAAAGGAAAGCAATTATAACAAAACATTTTTTAAAAAAGCCAACTTAAATTCACAGGTTGAGAATCTCTGCCTTAAATATACACATATATGTCAAGAATCGTGGTTGGGTAATAGAATAGCCATCAGGAATGAATAGGGAAGTCACTGGGAGAGATTGGGAGATGAAAGGAAGGGCAAGACTGAATCAGTCTATAACCTCATACCCTGGGGACTGAGGAAGAAATAAAAGCGAAAATCTAGAGAAAACTTACAAGTTGGTATTGGTAGAGTAGTGAACAGTCCATAAAGGAAAGTGGACCATGTTTGATAAAGCACACAGAATCTCCCAGAAAAGTTTTAGGATAATGATTATTTGAGGGTTGAGGACCAGAGATTTTTTTCCTTTCTCATTTCTGTGATATTTTGACTTGCACTTCAGATGAGACACTAACCCTTAGTTTCTTTTACAGTCCCCAAATCTTAAAAGTAGAAGATTGAATGTCTTCCAATGCTTTCAACTCTCAGTGAAGGAGATATGTGGGGTTCGTGTATTAAACTGCAGACCACTCAAAAATAAATACGCCACACTAGGGGCTTACCTGTTCCTCCTCTCGTTCTCAAGGTCCCGGTGTGAGAAGAAGAATTGACGCCACCAAAGACAGTTAGCCCTTGACCGCCGGATGCATGGAAGTTGTTGTAGTTGGGGATGGATGTCACACCAAAACTAGGGTAATGCTGGGGAGTGGGGTCTGTCCCATAGCGATATCCAGAGCTCTGGTTTAAGCTGCCATCCCTCTCCTCTGTTAGTTTTGCTGCTTCTTTATCCTTACATTGGACACAGCCCATTCTCTAAATTCCTACAAAGACAGAGAAGGCAGAGCAGGGGGCGTGTTAATATCATCAGTCACCATACTAGCTTAATATGAACTAGCTTAGTTCTATGACTCAACAGATGGCTGGCATTCACAAGGTTTCTGTAATTATTCACTTGGACAATTTTAGTCTAGTGAGGGACATAAGCAAACATTCTCCTCTCCCCATTGAAAATAGCCCTAGCTCAAGCCCTCATCTCTTTTTACCCACCTATTAATAATAGACTCCTAACTGATTTTTTTTGCCATCAGTTTACCCTTCTCCAATTCATCCTTCAAATCACCACCTATGGGCATTTCTGATTACATCACTCTTCTATTTCAAACCTTTGATGATACCTTATTGCCTTCTGAATGAAGTGCAGTATTGAAGAGGTAGTGTGGCATGTTGACTGCTGTTTTGGGCTTTGAGTCAAGTAGATCTGGTTTTAAGTCCTATTTCTGATACTTACTAGCTGATTGATGACAGAAAAGTCACTTGAACTTTCTGAGACTCCATTTCCTATCTGTAAAATGGGCATGCCAATAACTATAGCAGGTTGTCCCAAGGCTCTAATAAGGGTATGGAAATAGCATGTTTTGTAAACTTTAAATTGCTACATACAAATTATCATCATTGTCCAATCTCAGAGCTGGAAGAAAACCAGCAAGTTATCTAGTCCAAACTGTATCTGAATAGGAAGTTCCCTCTACAACAGTTCTGATGAAGTGTTATGTAATTTTGTGTATGTAGACATGTAGTTATATACATTACCACTAATTTTAAATATGCATTGAAATACATCTATATGCAGATATTGATTTCTCATATATGTATATATATACACACACACACACACACACACACACACACACACACACACACAAACTGTTGGTCATTTTTCATTTGTATCTGAACCCTATCTGGGGCTTTTTTGGGCAAAGGTATTAGGGTGGTTTGCCATTTCCTTCTGCAGTCCATTTTATAGATGAGGATACTAAAGACTTGCCCGGGATCCCATAGCTAGTAAGTGTCCGAAGTCAGATTTGGACTTAAGAAGATAAGTCTTCCTGACTCTATATCGTGTGTGTGTGTGTGTGTGTGTGTGTGTGTGTGTGTGTGTGTGTCTTAACAAATTGTTAGTTCCTACTTAAAGACCTTTTCCAGTAAAAGGAAGAATGAATCTGCCACCCTCTAGTCTCTAGATGCAATAAAAACCCTTTATTGCTATTCATGGACTTCCAGAATCTGGTTCCAATTTACTTTTACAAAACTTTTTTTATATCACTTCCCTTCATTAAGTCTACACACTTAAACTGAGCTACTACTTGCCCTTTTCTCTTCTCATTCTGCCTTCTCCTATGTTCATAACATTTCTCACACTTATCCCTTCATTCAGAGAATTCAACAGGTTATCTCCCTCCCTCCCTCCCTCCCTCCACCTGCTGAACTTTTTCCTTTCAATCAAGGTCCAAATCAGCAATTTCCATGAACTATCCTCAACCTTTAACCATTGGTTACAATTTCTCTTTTTTTAAAATTAATCATAGCACTTTGCCTGGACCTGTCCTTTTCACTTATCATATTCTCTCTAATTTCATAATTATTAGAGTACATGTTTTGAGTTGGAAGAAGATTCTATTTCCTTTCTTTCTTTGAGTCCTCCCAAACCCTAGGACAGTGTCTTGTGCACATTTGGTATCAGATGAGCATAGCTACAACTAAGGATCACCCATGGTTTGATACACACTCAAGAATGAGTAGTACTATAATCTATTTAAATTTTCACCAAGCAAATGCTTTCTTTCCAAATTGCTCCAAGTATTTTTTAACTTCGATGTTTGAGAGAGATGGTTAAAACAAGCTAAGGAGAATACACAGATTAAGTTGCTCTCCTTTACTTGTCCCCAAACTAATATGAAGCCTACTCAATAAATCAAAAATACAAATCAACTTGTACCACATTAACAGTCCATAACACCTAAGAAAAGGAAATGGAGAAGTGCTATTTAACAGTTCTGGGTGGCATGACTAACTAACTTCAGTCAGTTATTGAAAGAAACAAAATGATGAGAAATATCAAAGCTAAGAAATAGTTACAGGATGGAAAATGTTAAAACAAAAAAGCAAAAGGAAATGGCACAAAGTAGAAGGTTCTATTATCATAAAATGTTTGCAGAATGTCATGACAGCTGACAGCAACAAAGTTATCATTTTTTTAAAAAACCAATTACATTTTTAAATCTCCATTAACCTTTATCTTCCCTGTCTCCAAAACTTTTTATCCTAACCACATAATGAATTAATTAGAATTAGTTCTTTATAAGACTTTGGCGTATTTTCACAAACAAATCTTGCTTTGCATAGCTTTGCTGGGAAGGCTAGACATGAAGATGATTCCATTTTAAAAATTGTCCTTTTGCAGATAGTATGTCTGGGCCAATGACTCAACTTTTTTGGAGTAGTGATACTGATGGCTATTTGCTTCACTGTCCTCTATTTCTGTAACGCACTCCTTTCACAACAATTTGAGAATTCTGAGCTTTTTTCAAGGTTGAAGCTCAATTATCGCTGCCAGGCTAAATTAATTTATTCATGATCACATAGAATTGTCAAAGGAAGAACTTAAACCCATGTGTTTTTCACATATTTATTCATAATATATTTGTTGTTCAGTCAAGTCCAACTTTTTGTGATCCCATTTGGGCACTTCTTGGCAAAGATACTGGAATGGTTAGCCATTTCCTTCTCCAGCTCATTTTACATATGAAAAAAATGAGGTAAACAGGGTTTAATGACTTGTCCAGGGTTACACAGCTAACAAGTATCTGATGCAAGATTTGAACTTGGAAAGATACTTCCACATTGGGATTACTTCATACCAATTAAATCACAGGTCTAGATCTAACAAATATATTTTACATCTCTATATAAATAAACTCAAATAATTATATGTAATTTTATATAAGTATTCACAAACATTTGTATATATAAATTAGAATTACTTTTTATTTAGGGAATATTATATTTAAAAATTAACAGCTAACTATCTGTTATTTACTAATATTCCTATTGTAGAAGAAGTTCTATGAATTCTAGATGTAAGTGAGGAATTTTCAGTTACTGTGTTTTGACTCAGTTCAACACAAAGATTTTATTGATTTAGTAAAAGTATTTTGGAGGGGTGGATAGTAGTGTCCCTCCTCTTGCCTCTGGGTCTCAATTGCACAAGTTGTGGTAGAGTGACTACCATTTGTGTGTGCTTGGACATACTTATAAATTTGAAATTTGGATAGCCAACCCAGTTTCAGTTGGACATATCTTAGATGCAATACTACAGAAATTATGATAATTGGTGCAATTTGCTTGGTCTTTTTCAGTCAGGACTCTGAAAAGTAGTTCAAAGAAACTAAATAGGCAAAAAAAATGACATCATGCACAATTACATGAACTGGAAAGTGAAAAACTGGGAGGGTTGATGGAAGCAATTCAAGACAAGGAAGAATGAGAGCTAAGAAGTCTGTTTCTCTAGAATGTCTTGCAAGTCTATGTGGGTTAAGACTCAAGAGGAAATACTGCAAATATGGTGACTCTATAGCTCTGTTTTTGAGTACAGTCTCTCCACAAGTACAGGACTAGAAAGCAAAACTAGAGTATGCTGAAACTTTCCCATGATATGTATTTCAATAAATACATATGGACTTGAATGTCAGCTGTGGAGATTGAGAATGTTTGGAAACAAGCCACTTAAAGCTCAGGCTGAGATCATCAAAGCCTGAAGAAGTTTACATGCAAATCACTTGAGATTAACATACAATACTCTGTCCAAGATGCTTTCTAACTTAATGGGAAAAGAATTTAATGAGTTTCCATTAGGAAATACTAAATTTCTCCCAGGAATGACCTACTTTGTCATGTTGCTTCAAAAATTGATAAATATTTTGCTCATTCTTTGTTTCTCTATGGAAGAAGTTACTTTACTTATTTACTTACTTACTTACTTACTTACTTACTTATTTTTAGTTTTTGCAAGGCAATGGAAGTGGCTTGCCCCAGCTAGGTAATTATTAAGTGTCTGAGGCCGGATTTGAACTCAGGTCCTCCTGACTCCAGGGTCGGTGCTCTATTCACTGCGCCACTTAGACTCCCTAGCAGAAATTACTTTAAAAGGGGGGTGGGCCTCATCTATTTATTTATTTTTTTTAAAGGAATGCACTTGGAAATGTTCCATGATTCAGGTAGCTTTTTATATAGTTCATCTCACTTTGAAAATGCTTGGCATGAATATTATGGTATATTGAAAAGAACACTATTTTGGGAGGCGAAGGATGTGAATTTGATCCCTAGTTCTCATATTAATATCTATGTGGCAGACTTCAGTTCTAAATTGGACCTCACCTGTAAAATTAGATTTTTATGATTTTTTAAAAATAAATCTTTTGGGGATGGCTAGGTGGTGCAGTGGATAGAGCACCGGCCCTGGAGTCAGGAGGACCTGAGTTCAAATCCTGCCTCAGACACTTAATAATTACCTAACTATGTGGCCTTGGGCAAGCCACTTAACCCCATTGCCTTGCAAAAAACCTAAATAAATGAATCTTTCAATGGATTTTTTTATTTCATGGATGTGAAAATTCCCCTTTACTATTAAAGATTATGATCTATTCCTACCTTCTATGTGGCTCTTGCCCATATTTTTCCTCAGATACTCCATAGAGACTATATCTAATATTTAAGTCACATAATTAATTATTCTGTTTTCACTGAGCAAAATAAAGTTTAAAACTCCCAATTGTATGATCAGTTTCCTTACATACATGCAATTACCAGGCAACCAAAAATGTTTCCCTCTTTGGCCTAAACTACCAAGAACTCTGCTGAGAGGAATGGGCAAGCAAGTTAGAGGGGATTTTTATTTCGTTTTAGCTTGTTTACATCAAGCTATCAGAACAAATATTATCATTGTAGCTTTCTTCTGAAAACTTGGTGATTCTGATAAATACAAGAAAAAAAGGGAACTGCCCTTAATCTCTGTTCTCTACAAGAACAAAAAGGAACCCCCAAACAAAAAAAAAGGAGAATTTTTTTTAACCTAACCCCCACTGCTGAAAAAAACACTCTTCATAATTTATAATACTCTAATGGGTATAGGATCTCATCAATGTGAGTAATGTCTCCAGTAAAGTAGAACTTGATCATCCATGCCTATACATTTTGGTGACATATGATGGAAATGTCTTTTATAGTTCACTAGATACCACATGAATTACATGTGGGTTGTCCATTCATTTTGCTTCTCTCTTGCTATGTAATCACCCCTCAGCATTTATCTGGTCACATATTAGTCTGAGGATAACCCTTTTTTGCCACTTCTCCTGCCTAGTTCCTTGTTTATAATATGTTGCAGTCTACTTACGGCCAACAAGCACCTCTCCACTGCTCTTTGGGTAACCTTTATCTCAGTGACAATTTTTTGGGAGATTATTATTCCAAGATTTATAATCATAAATCATTAGAACAACAGTGGTCTTAGTTTCAAGAACTTTAGCATTATTGAAGGGACTATGTAATTTCCCAAAGGCAATACAACTTGCTCTCTCCCTTTCTTCGAATCATTATCCAGTTAAGAGAATCTGTTCCACATAGAAGGAATTGATGGTACTGATAGAGTGGATCTATAGTTTGTCTATCCAACTGTTTATATTGGTTTGGACAATAGTCATTCTCTATCTTCTTGTTTCTTATATGAAGTGAGGTGAAAATCTTTTCAATGATTGATATTGTTCAATTGTTTCAGTTCTGTCTGACTCTTCATGTCCCCATCTGGGGTTGGTTTGCCATTTCCTTCCAGCTCATTTGACAGATGAGGAAACTGAGGCAAACAGGGTTAAGTGACACGCCCACGTTCACACAGTTATTAAGTATCTGAGATTTGATCTCAGAAAGATGAGTCTTTCTTCCTGACTCCAGGCCTAGATTGCCAAGGAAGAATTATAAACAGAAAAAAGAAGAGAAAAAGGTCAGAAAAAATGCACTAAGGTGTCACCTAGCTGTCCCCATTTGAAAGATTATAGGCTCCCAATTAGGAGGTTCTGCAATGTTTCAGGGTTTGAGGCAATCAGCATAATGCCATCTGCAAATAGAAGCATTTGGGAAACTTTATCAGTTACGTCCCTTTGCAATTTGAACTTTGCTAGACCTCCTATATGGAAGTGGCAAACACTGGTTTCTCTTTTTCAAAGCTTCATTTGCTATTATTAATCAGAGGATCATAAAAGACCCTCTCTGGGGTCTCCTTTCCTTCCTCCCTCTTTCTTTCTTCTTCCATGCCTATGGTAAATGCCTATTATATTGATGCCAAACTCTGTGTGGATACCAGATCTGCTTAGTCTATTTGCAGCTCAGAACTCTCAAGACTAAGCTAACCAACAACCTCTGCCTTCTTGGTAGCAGGGATTAAAAGATATATCCTCTGTGCCACCTAGCTGCCCCTGCTAGGTGGCACAGAGGATAGAGCACAGGCTCTGAGTCAAATCTGACCTCAGATACTTAATAATTACCTTGCTGTGTGACCTTGGGAAACTGATTTAACCCCATTGCCTGCCTCCCCACCAAAGAAGGTATATACATCACCGTATCTGGAAATTTATGATATTTTTTGATATCATATCTTATGATATCTTTACAGGATAATAGAATTCCAGATTTTGGACTAGAAGAGACCTGAGAGATTATCAATTCAAATGCATCACTTATATGGTTAAGGTCTAGCTGATGCTCTGAGAAGTTGTGACAAAGACACATAGGTAGGAAGTGATGATTTGAACTTGGGTCTTCTGATTTCAAATCTATCACTCTTTCCACTAATAATACATTGTTTCTCATGTATCCATGTGACAAAAACAGAAGCAACACCTTGTTGCAATACAATTGTGTTTTGGGACTGCTGATCACCTTTTCCTCTAAGATAGTTTCTCCTTTATCTTTTTATTTCATGACATTGCTTGATTCTCCTCTTGACCATTTAAATATTTCTTCTCAGTTTTCTTTTCTGAATCATCATCGCTATCTTACCTCCTATCTGGGAGAATGTATCCTAAGTTTTATTCTCTTCTCTTTTTTCTCCATGCTCTCTTTTGGTGACCTCATCACTTTCTATGGGTTAAATTATCATCTCTACCCAGACTTTCAGATGTAAGTAAATATTACCAAATGCTTATTGGACATTTCCAACTGATTGTCCCATAGAAATCACAATATATCCAAAACAGGACTCCTCTTTTCCTCCAAAACACCCTCTATATTACTATGATGGTACCATCATCACTCCAGACACTCAAGTTCATAACTTTGGGGGTCATCCTCCCACATGGCCAATTCTGCCTCCATGTTTCTTATATCAATCCCCTTCTCTCCATTCATTCTGAGACCATCCCACTTTACCTTTTCAACTCCTAATTAATCTTCCTGCCTGAAGTCTCTCCCTCTTACACCATCCATTTTCCACATAGTGCCCCCCAAAACACAGGTCTGACCATATCATTCACTTAGTTCAATAAACTTCATTAGTTTGATGTTTCTTTGTAGTAGAAATCTGGACATCCTGGAAATTTCTGACCTCTGCTGATTCTGAAATTTTGAGCCTAAATGAATGAGAGTGCCTTTAACAGAAATAGGGATATAGGAGAAATTTGAGGGTGGAGAGGAGAGGATATAAAGTTTAGTATTAGCTATGTTTAGTTTGAAATGTAGGAGACACATCCAAGTGCAGATTCCAGCAGGCAGCTGGAAATGTGGGACCAGAGATAAAGATTTAGAATTTATTTGTGAAGAGGTCATAGCTGAAGCTCTGGGAGTGGCTCTGATTGCTAAGGAAGAAAATATAAACAGAAAAAAGGACAGAACTTCTGGGGATGTTCACACATAGAATGTGGGAGGAGGATTCATAGCCAGTGAAAGATTCAGAAAAGTGATCAGTCAGGTAGGAAGAAAACCAGGATGAATCATGGATAGAAAGAATTTCAGAGAGGGAATAATAGAAGGGGTCAAAAGTAGTCAGGGAAGTCAGGAAGAATGACTGAGGTAAGATCGTTGAATTGGTCTTGAGGAGCTCACTGGGGACTTGTGAGAAAGTGGTTTCTGTATGACATCAGGCAGCTAGATGACAATGAATAGTGCTGGACCTGAAGTCAGGAAGATCTTACTAGCAGTACGATCTGAACAAGTCACATAACCCTCAATTGCCTCAATTTCCTCATCTGTAAAAGACTGGAGGAGTAAATGGCAAACCATTCCAGTATCTCTGCCAAGAAAACCTAAATGAGGTTAATGAAGAGTTAGACATGACTGAACAACAAGAACTTTTTGTATAGCGATGGTTGGAGAACCTAAGTTACAATCTTTATGGATATATCCCAATATACTATTTATTAACCACCTGGGAGTCCTACATTACTAGGTACTGAGGATTTAAAAAAGGGGGGGGGGTAGGAATGAAAGCCTTTATACTCTAGAAGTTTATAATCTAACTAGGTTTACAGTCTGATTTTATGCAATACTTAAAAAGGGTCTGGATTTATATAATTGAAGGGAAAATAGATTTTTCTTTCAAATCAAGACTAGCATACTTGCATTGTGAATTTTAAATTGGGAAGGAAATGTTTCTCTAAAGACTTTTCTTATCCCTTCCACACCACTGAAAAAGGATTCTAAAATGAAAAGAAACCAAAATAAATCCACAAGCACATCCACAAGCCATCGAAAAGTTAATTACAGTGAAAATATTTGTGTAAAGCCTTGTGCTTTCTTTCCACCCACCTGGGGCAGCAGGGCTAATCAGTTCCTGACATAAAAGCCAGAAGAAGCCAAATGAGCTGAGCCTGACTTGATCGGGCTTCTTGCCACTGCAAATTTCTGAGCAGATGAGTCAAGGGGAAAATGCCTGCATTGCATTCAGATATTTGCTTCAGCCTATGCCTGCATTGCGGTGGGCCTTTGTTTACATATATACCACTGTGCTGCCTTAGAAGGGGGATTCATCAATATCTAGCAGAGTTCTTGATTTTTGTCAACCCTGAGCCATTAGTTAATTAATCAATAAAAATCTATTAAGTGCCTACTATGGGTCAGACACTCTGTGGTAAACACAGTGGAATCAAAGAAAGGCAAAATACAATTCAAGAAGCTCAGTTTGGTAGAATAGCAATATGTAAACAACTTTAGAAGGATAAGTACAGGATAAATTGGAAATAACCACCAGAGGAAATCTTGTAAGGCATTAGCATGAAGGGAGATCAGGCAAGGCTTCCTGGAGAAGGTAGGATTTTAGCTGAGGCTTGAAACAAGCCAGGGAAGCCAGAAGGCAGAGATGAGGAAGGGTGAATGTGTTTAAGTATGTAACCATCTGCCTCTGAATGCTGTTAAACCATACTTAGAAAAAGGGACTCAGAAGCAACTTGACCAACTGGATAGCATGTATGTACTCATGAATTCAGGAAGCTAGGTAGTGCCAGACCTGTAGCCTGGAAGACTGATCTTCCTGGGTTCAAATCTAGCTTCAGATACTTAACTAGCTATGTGATCCTGGGCAAATCACTTTAACCTTGTTTCTCTAAGTTTCTTCATCTGTAAAAGGAGTTAGAGAAGGAAATGGCAAACCACTTCAGTATCTTTGTCAAGAAAACTCCAAACAGAGTCATAAAGAGTTAGTCGTGACTGAACACATATACTCAGATTTCAGTCATATAACTCTCTCTCACTTCTTCCTCATTTGATCCTTTCTTTTCCTCCTTACTCCAGCTCTCCTGCAGGTTTCAAACTCTGATTGCACCACTCTTTATTGAACAAGTCAAAACGATGTGTTTCAAGTCTCTTCCACTTCTGTGGGATCACCTAGGATCTATACTGTAGCTCAAGGGAGGGGGGCATCTTTCTCAAGCGAATTATGGAGCTGCATGCAGCAGCACAGGATGTAGAGTGTGGCTTTGATCCAAATTAAATATGCTTCAAAATTTCTAATCCTTTCCCAGCTCCCCCCCCAAAACATGCAGTAGAATCCTCCTCTGCTAGCTGGGCATCTCTGATTAAGCACCCACATACCCACACTCAGTTCATATACATCACAGGCATTTCTGGGACTGTTTTAATCCTGTGGGATAATTGTGTTTAAAAAAAAAAAGGTGAGTAGAAGGTTGGTGTCAGTGTAGCATTTAGGGCTGGAAGGTGATTTGGAAATTATTTACTCTGATTTGTTCTTTTTTCCAGATGGAAGTTTGCCAAGAAGAAAAAAGGTTAAATTCTGTTAGAAAACAGGAGCAGAAAGAGAAAAGAGAGAAAGGAGAGTAGGATGCAGGTCCAGATTGACAGCTTTCTTTTCAGCTGTCTAGTTAGCTGGGTGGTGCTACTACCAAAGTCTACAGAGACAATATTTGTTCCTAACTGGGGCCCCAGTTAACTAGGTGCTGATGGGATAACCAGAGA
The DNA here is from genome assembly GCF_037893015.1 of Macrotis lagotis. Classification (NCBI taxonomy): domain Eukaryota; kingdom Metazoa; phylum Chordata; class Mammalia; order Peramelemorphia; family Peramelidae; genus Macrotis; species Macrotis lagotis. The sequence goes on from NC_133662.1 coordinate 113,578,544, forward strand.
AGGTAAGTATGAGAGAATTAGAGCCTGGAGTGCCATTTCCTTCTTATCTTGTCTCTACTTATCAGAATGAGTACAGAAATTAAAATCAAAATACAGAGATGATGAAAAAGATAAATAAAAGACATCCAAATGCCACTTTCAAGCTTAGCAGAAGAATAAAAAGCTGAATTAGACATTTTCTGGACTGTTTTTTTTTTTAGGCATCTCTTTGTAGTAATAATCAATCATTACTAGTTGAACAATAAAACATTAGAACTTATTTGACAGGGCGATGAGGTGGCACAGTGGATAGAGCACCAGTCCTGGAATCAGGAGGACCTGATTTCAAATCCAGCCTCAAATACTTGATTACTTACTAACTGTGTGACTATGAGGAAGTTAGTTAACTCCATTGACTCAGAAAATCAAAAAGGGAAGAATTTACTTGGTTACTTACTGGGTAAGATAGTAATAATAAAAATTAGCATTTCTATAAGTGCTTTGAAGATTTGCAAAGCACTTTATGAATTATCTCAGTTAATCCTCACAGTAAGATGTTAGTATTACCATTTTTTTGGCTGAAGAAGTAATTTACCCAGGATGAAGCTAGCAAGTACCTGAGACTGAGTTTGAACTTAGGTCCCATTGACTGTAAGTCTAATTGGGTATCCCCTTGTGCAATTTAGCTGCCTAATAGGATCATAGATTTAGAACTGAAAGGTTTCTTGGAAGTCACATGTAAAGTCAAACCCCCTCATTTTGGGGTTTGGCAAACCCCAATCAGGAGGGAGGCAAGAAGATTATAGCAAAGCGACTATATGAGTTGCCCAAAGTTATGGGGTCTTGAGCAGAGCAAGAATTGGAACCTTTATCCTCCTGAGCCAAATAAATTTTGAAATAACCACAAGAAACATGTTGAGGTTTAGGGGAATCATTTTCTATGATGAGAAAAAAATATTTTTAGAGGCCATTTCAGTCTTCCAAAAATCTGAAGATAATTTTCAGCTTATACTTATTTTAGGGGGGGGAAAGATGGCATCCTCATGTCTAGAGTAAGAAGGAAGGGAAGGAAAGGAAGCAAAGAAGAACACAGTATCTAAGTTCCTTATTTCTTCAGAATCCCTAAGTCCCCATGTTTGCAGAATTTCCTTCTCTTTGTTACTGTGTGGGTGAGAGCAGAAAGTCTTTGAGGGTCATCATCCCAGGCCCTCTAGCAGGGTGATGCTTCAGGATGTGAAGCCACATCTGGGAGATTCCTAGCTGAAGTCCCAGAGGCTGTTTGGTTCCTGACTTGAAAAGCTCACATTGGTACTTGAACACAGTGTTCTACAAAGCTGCCTTAGGGGGCTCAATGCATCAAGGGAAAAGCATCCCCCAGAATTGGTCAGATTCTTATCTACAACATCTCTCTTCCCTGGCTGCCTAATCTCCTAGCAGCATGAAGTAATAATGGGAGCAAAAATAAAATCTCTATCCCTCCACGGGGTCATTTCAGACACTGTCTTGGTTTTTAGATAGAGAAGGGGATACCAAGAGCTGCTTCAGGAGAGGAGTTATGGACAAATCCCAGCCTTCAATATGCAATTAGACTATATTCTCTAGAGAGCCATTGCTAAAGAAATGGAAGCAAGACTGTTGCAAACGACTAGTTGTTCAGTGTAATTGGTAGAGAGAGGGGGCCAACCAAGAACATCAGACTTTAATGAATAATGCTACCTAAAGAACTGAAAAGTTGATTTACTTGGACTATATGTGTTAGAGGTAGGACTTGAATACAAGTCTCCCAGGTCAACACCCTTGTCCACTATTCACTGATGCCTCTCAACTGATACAAAATATACAGAAGTAAAAGCCAAGGCATGAGCAGCTGGTGGACCAGGAGAGGAAGAAAATGCATAGATGATGGATCAGGAAAGGTCCCATTCTGGACATTTGAATTCTTTGAAGGAAGCTTAGGATTCTAATACTGTCTGTAAAAAGGCACACAGAAAGGAAATAAAAGGTCACACTCATGTGAGGGACAGTAAGTAGACCAACTTGGCTGTTAGATGTGGTTGATTTTAAGACTGCAAGCTACACACTGAGTTGCTATCTGTAGGGGTGAAGGGCAATTCTACACCAAGAGTTCCCTGTATCTGTTTATATTACAGGACTGGCCTCTTGTTCTCTCAGTCTTGCCAACCCCCAAAGACAAACTGTATACCCAAATTAAATAAAACTTTCACTAGCAACTATCCTTTCAACTTTGCTTTAAATTGATAGGTCTCTTCATGCTCCTAAGGGTAGGGAGGGCAGGGGTTGCAGATTGGTACATTTAAGATGCAAATACTTTTGGTTTCATTTCTTCACTATGAAATCTCTCACAAGTCATTTATTTGACCCTATGACTAAGTAATCTCAAATGTTAAAAATTGTTATAGCATGTAATTGGGGAAAATATGTAATATTAAAGGAAGATCAGTTATGGACATTTGTTTTCCTGCAGTAAATTCCCTGTGCCATCCATCCCAAAGTGGCTAGGTTTTAAACATTACAGATGGGGAAACTGAGTTCCACGAAGAGTGAGTAGAAACCAACTTGCTCAAGGTCAAAATGGTAGTAAACACTGGAGGCAGAGTCTGAATTCTGGACCTCCAATTTCAGACTCTAAATATCAACCACAATTGTGAATGGCTCAAATTCAAATCCTATGTGAATCAGTCAGAAGAATACAGGAAAAGAAGACTCAGGAGTGACTTAAAATATATAAAAGATCATATGGAGGGCGCAGCTAGGTGATGCAGTGGATAGAAAACTGGCTCTGAAGTCAGGAGTACCTGAGTTCAAATCCGACCTCAGACACTTAATAATTACCTAGCTGTGCAGCCCTGGGCAATTTAATCCCATTGCCTTGAAAAAAACTAAAAAAACAAAAAAAGATCATATGTAGAAGTTCTGCCCTTCTGGGAATAATGGTTGTAAATGGGAGAATCTAGGCTTTATACAGCTCCAAGTGGAGCTGTCTAAAAGTGGATATAGTGTATTCCCTTTCACAAAGGTCTTTGGGCAAAGGCTGGATGACCATTGTGGGTATATAGTGTCAAAGTCTTTTTCAAGCATATTTGGGAGCTATATGGTCATTGGGATTGGTGCCAAACCTAAGTGTCTATTATTCTATGACTTCTAATCATTGCATATATGTTGTGTGGATAGATAACTAGGTATGTGGGGTTGAGGAGGGGCAAGGGAGGGGGCTGGGACAGAAGCTTGTGTGGGAGGATCCCTGTGACTGTGGGAACAGCTTCAGATGTGTGACTAAATAAGACCATGGCCCTCCCTGGTTGAGCCTCATCGCTGAAACCCCACAGCCAGTGATAGATCACTGTCTGGGTGTCAGGGACATACCATGTGGGGTGAGTCATCTCCCTCCCCAATGTTCTCAATGAAGTCTGATGACACTAACAATCATACTGGCCTTCCTGACCTGCCTATGGGAAAGGATGATCCAGAGCTCTGCAGGTGGGTCCTGCCTTAAGAAAAAGAAATTCTGTATGTGATATTATGAACTTAAAAAAAAGGAGCCCCTTTTTTCGATTCATAATTACAAAATGATTTCCTAAGGAATTCTCTTAAAGAGGGAGTTTTTCCTAGTGCATTAAAAACAATTTCTAAATGACATTTTTAGAAACATGTCTTTCATAAATTAGGGTATGCCATAGTAGTGATTCTTGAATTGTTTTCATTTCAATAATTTCTGACTCTTTGTGACCCCATTTAAGGCTTTTCTTGGCAAAGATACTGGAGTGGTTTGCCATTTCCTTCTCCAGTTCATTTTCTGGATAGGAAACTAAGGCAAACAGGGTTAAGTGACTTGTCCAGGATCATACAGCTAGCAAGTGTCTGAGACAACACATTCTTCCTTGGACCAGTCATAGCCTCAGGGAAGTAAAGTAGTAACTAACTGTCTTCCACTAAAGGAATTTTGCTACCCAAATGACTTAGAGGTGAGAACGACATTCTCTAAGTTGTTATCTGTCTACACCAATAAAGAATATTTTTGGCATACATAAAGATAGCAAAATTGAGTCTATTTAAAAGCAATGAAAGACCACTTTACAAAGCACAAGAATATTAAAAATAAACTCATTTGACCACCTATGTATCTATCTGCCAAGACTTAAAAGTGAAGATGAGTCTTAGTCCATACTAGGCTCAAGAACCACCTCCTTTGAGAGCCATTTCTTGACTCACCCAGAACTTCTTAATTCCCACCCAACCTAAAAATATTTATATTTATTTTGTATTTCCTTATCTGTGTACATGGGGTTCCAAGGTTTGAATGTGAATATCTTATTGAAGATGAAAATAAGAACAATATGTTTTAACCTGAACTTGAGTTCATCTGTATTAACATGTTAAAGCCTTGCAAAGATTTTTTAAGATTTAGATACCAAGTCCTCTGCTCTCTTCTTCCTTCCCCAGAACAGATAGGCGCCCTGTGTGTTAGGTTACAGCTTTTAGAATATATGAGGTGATAACTTCATACATGAGGTGAGATACCAATTTATAAATGGAGTGGTTTGTAGATCAGGAAATCTAGGGGCTCTTCCTATTGGAAGCCTTTCTGCAAGGTGAGGATCAGGGGAGAAAGGGTGTTAAGGGGGCCATGTGACTTACTATGACTCAGTTGTCAGCACATCTGGGAGCACACCTTTCAGAGTTGGTAGAAGAGTGTGGGGAAGAGGTAGGTAGCATGGGAGTCAATCAGAAAGTGGGTGGTGAATGCACATTAGATGATTAGCTGTACAAAATGTAACTGAAAGTCCAGGAAAGTCAAAACAACATACAATCAATGTGGGGCACTGTGTGGGAGGTGGTGCAGCTCAGATATACTGGGGAGAAGGAGACATATAGTTTTTAGCAGGTTCTCTGAGCACTAGATATCTAGACAAGCTACCATGGTGTTTCACTAGCAAGGCTGGGGAATTTGGTAGAAGGAAGAAGTGTTTTGGATCTTATCCAAGAAGATCTACTTAATGAAATATCCAAGAAACAGCATCCCCATAAGGCAGTTACTACTACCTGTCAGGCATTTCTGCAAATATGCACTAGAAGCATTATGAGAATGATGCACCAGTATTTAACAGTCAGGAGAGGGAGTAAAAGAGGGTTAAGACCATATATTTATTCTTATGTCAGTACTTCTTGGGGTCTGGGTCAAAGCCACCTTATCCTGGCACAGTAGCAAAGGGAAGGAAGAATTTGTCCTCCCCTTTTCTGCTTCTTCTCTCCTTCCTCCCTTCATCCTTTCCTATTGTGCAGGATTTCCTGAGCCATTTGGAAGAAATTCAGCTAAATGCCACAATTATTTATTTACCTTTTCAGCTACATCTCAGAGCATAAAAGAAAGCCAGGACAGCCTTAGCCTGTGTGGCTTAACAGTTTGGTTTTCCCTCACCCCCATTATCCCCAACAGTGACAATTCTGTAAAAATATGCATCTTTCTAATGTCAGTCGTCTTCAGAGCATCTTTCTACTCTCTGTCTTAAGGTTGTAAAAAACATTTATAAAAAGGCAAAACCCCCCAAATATGAATACTGTCTGAAAAGGAAAAACAGAAAAGTCGGTGTCCTATCTGGGCAACAGTATTAGAGACTGATTTCATTGGCCTGACTGGTTTAAGGAGCAGTTGCTGTGGGGGAACTGGCCGGGTATAGGAGTGGGGGTGGGTGTCAGGGTCAGGGGTCACCTGGCAAAGGCACAAGGAAACTCATTGCACAAAGCGGCTGTTAGAACAGGCCTAATCACGCCCCCCTTCAATGTAGCAAATGAAAGCTGAAGAGCCTCAGTCCACCAAGTCAAACAAAGGCGATTCTGCTGAGTTTCTATTGAATTTCCTTGCTAGATGATTCTGTAAATGTTGTGGCCTCATCCTTTCACAGACACCGAATTCTTTTGGGCTTTCCTCCATGTGCCAGTTCCAGTCAAAAAGACTGACATTCTTTTAAGAAACAGAGTGGAATTTGGGGGGATGGAGGGGAGAAGGGGAAGGACTTGATTTTTCTTTTTGAGGTTCCCCCCCTTTACATTGAACCTAGAGAATTATTTTTATAGGCTGGTTTCTTTGTTTTCTCTGTTTATTTATTGGTTTCTGAAGTCAAAGGCTATCACAATCCCCTGCCTTGAAATTTTAGCTGTGAAACCATTTGCATTGTGTTTTTGAAATGTAAGCTTATTTTATTTGGGGAATGGAGAGGGAGCCATGAAACTGACTTGATGTTGAGCATTATACCAAGTCCCCAAAGCAACACTGCCACCAAAGGTGACAACTTTTTCATCCCTTGTATGGGGTTAGGATTTCAAAGCTGCTTTGCAGTTCTTTTGGAGAGTATACAAATAAATAAGCAATCAGTTCATACCCTTCATTCACCCTTTGGTACCTCCACAAGAGGACAGTAATCCCAAGGAAGGCTCTTAAAACAACCAATATGACCAGGAAGGGAAGTAGTAACTATCTCTGGGGCCATTAGGCTGCCCTACCTTAAAAAAAAACCTTTCATTTATTCCTCTTAGACTTAACCCACAACTTCACTGACCTGGAGCTTTCACTGATTAACAGAAAGTTAAAAAAATAGTTGTGATTAGAAATGAATCCTTTATTAGAAACACTTGCTGTGAAAATTGTTTCCTAGATTTCTGCATTCCTTCTAATCTTGGCTGCATTGAGTTTTTTACTGCTTAATTTAATGTGACTGAAATCATCCATTTTGCAATTTGTAATCTCTATTTCTTGTTTGATCACAAACTTCCCCCTCTTCATAAAAATAATAGTTGTGATTGAAACCTCTCTTTGCATCTAACTGCAAAAAATAAAATAAAAGCTTTGTGGGAAAAAAATAGTTGTATTCCCACCCCCTTCAACCCATATGACCATGTAATGGGCCCAAGTTGATAGAGGGACATGAAAGGAAAGGAGAAGAAGGGAAGGATCCCCATGATATAATAAAATAATGTCTTGAAGAGATTTAGATTGATGTTTATCCGCTCCCTTCAAAATTAGGTGGAGCAATGGAGAGAGGCCTAGAATCAGGAAGATCTGAGTTCAAATCTACCTTCATACTTACTATGTGACCTTGGGAGAATCATTTAACCCTATTTGCCTCAATTTCTTCATCCATAAAATGAGCTAGAGAAGAAATGGCGAAATCGCTCCAGTATCTTTTCCAAGAAAACTCCAAATGAGTTCACAAAGAGTTGGACATAACTGAAATGACACCACCACCACCACACTTCAAGCAAAGGCTCAATGACCACTTGGGAGGTATGCTGTAAGAGAGGAATCTGATTCTGAGACATATATATATACACACACATACACACACATATGAGATTAGTCATTTTCATCTTCAAGACTCCATAAAATTCATATTTTCCAGGCAAACAACACCCTTCTGCCTTTCACTACCAAGGAAAACTTAGGTCAAAGAAAGGTCTACTTTTATTATCATACATGCCAATCATCTCCATCTAGCCACGTAGGAGAAAGGACCCAAGATTTGAAGTCAGTAAGAAGACAAAGGAGAGAATTTCAATTCTGCTATTTACAACTCTGTAACTTTCCTGACCTGTAAAATGAGAGGATTGGATGAAATGATCTCTAAGGCTTCTTCTAGCTCTAAATCTTACAATGTAGACTTCAGATCAATAATAGTGAACAGTTACTATATCAGGCTACTAATGACATGAGATGATAATAGAGAGTTTATTTGGATAACACTTCTCCATTCTTTTTATTTCACATTCTTCATTCTAAATGAAGTGATAAGCATCCAGATTATGCTCTACTGATACCAACATTATTAAGAAGTCCCATTTACCAAATATGTCAAGGTTAATTGAATCTATTTTTCTGAAAATTTTCCCCATCCTGTGGCAATTACATTCCCTCAAAGTACTAATGAGAGAAAAAGACTGAAATGTTTGGAACTGTAGTTCTGTATCACAGAATGTGTTGTGGTAGTTTGGAAAAGTATCTGGCTCTCTATTAGAAGTCAGAGAAATTTCAAACACTTGCTTATTTTCAACAGGAAGAGAATTTGTGGATCAGAAAAGACAAATATTTCTGACTTGGAGAGGTGAGAAGGCAGACCCTTAATCAAGAATAATAAGAAATGAATTAGAATATGGTGGTGGGGTGTTGGTGTCATTTCAGTTATGTCCAACTCTTTCTGAGCCCATTTGGGGTTTTCTTGGTAAAGATACTGGAGCGGTTTCACCATTTCTTCTCTAGCTCATTTTATTTATTACAATATTGTAACCCTCTTCCAAAAAAGAAAATGAAGACTTCTTAAGAAGCAAGATATCCAGGAAGATGAATCTAACTAGATAAGAGGTGCTCTTATAGCTTCTTACATATTGAGCTAGAATTCATAGATCACAGAATCATGAGATCACAGATCTAGAGATGATAGGAAGCTCAAAGGCCAGCTAATTTTACTAGTAAGGAAACAGGTTGAGGGGAGGTTAAATGACTTGTCTAAGGATATAGAGTTAGTAATCATCAGAAGTAGAATTTGGACCCAGGTCTTCTATCTCCCCATAAGAGAATTTGCCTGGTGAAAATATGGCTGATTGGGCAGCTAGGTGGTGTAGTGGATAAAGCACTGGCCCTGGAGTCAGGAGTACCTGGGTTCAAATCTGGTCTCAGACACTTAATAATTACCTAGCTGTGTGGCCTTGGGCAAGCCACTTAACCCTGTTTGCCTTGCAAAAACCTAAAAAAAAATATGGATGATTACTTTAATGATTATGAGAGAGGATATGGAAAATGTATTACTGATTGTCACTCATTATGTCCTTTTTTTTCCCCCCAGAAGGGAATGTTTCTTTTCTTTAAACAACTATTTCAATAATTAACATTTATTAAATACTTGCTAAATGCTTCCAACATAAAAATGAAAGTCTCTGTAGTCAAGGAATCAATATTCTATGGGGGAGACCACAAGTACTTAAGTTTTTATAATATATACAAAGGGAATTGATGTGTGAGTTGGGAGGAGAATATTAGCAGCTGCTGGAATCAAGAAAGATCTCATGTAGGAGGTAGGACTTTAATTAAATTTTAGAGGAAGCTAGAGATTATTTTAAAAAGCAGAGGGAAGGTTGGAGTGCATTTCACATATGGAGAAAAACATAAATATCCACACATTCATCTAAAACAAGAATTCTTAAACTTTTTTATGTCCTGGCAGCCTGGTGATTCCTAAAGATTCCTTTTCAGAATACTGTTTTTAAATGCACAAAAAAATTACATGGAATTACAAAGGAATACAATTATACTGAATTATCTCAGAGTCCAGGTTAAGAACCCTCACGTAAATTGAAGTATATTTAAAAAAACCCTGAAACATAAGTCATACTAATCCCCCCTAAATTATAATATTTGGTGAACCAATAACCAAGAAGCCTGATCAACATTAAAGCTAAGGATGAAAGACATTATCTGTATTCAGAGAAAGAACTGATAAATACAAATATGTATAGGATGATTTTATATACATATATACATATCTATATCTCATGGTATTCATCTCTAGGGAGGGTTGGGGAAGGGAATAAAAAGAAAAGCAAGTTACATGATAATTTTATTATATATTCATATGCAATCATCTTTATTCTAGTTAAGTTATAGAAATGCTTATTGTATTTCTTAAGTTCAAAATAAAGGAAATAGGGGTAGCTAGGTGGCGCAGTGGATAAAGCACCGGCCCTGGAGTCAGGAGTACCTGGGTTCAAATCCAGTTTCAGACATTTAATAATTACCTAGCTGTGTGGCCTTGAGCAAGCCATTTAACCCCGTTTGCCTTGCAAAAAAAAAAACCCCTAAAAAAATAAAGGAAATAACGTTTTAAAACGACAAGGACAAGTCTAAGTCAATAGGGTCTATCGGCATGTAAACTCAACTCTTTTCAACATGGGAAATAATAGCAGCGGAGAGCTGTTTACAAGAAGAGCTCATGATGAATATCAAGAGTTAGGGTTAACCTCAAATGCTAAGGGGAAAAATGTGTGAGTAGTGGTCTTTGTGCTAAGCAAGTGCAAATGAGAAGTACATCATTTGTATTCACTAAGCTTACTAGGACTCTGACTATAGATCAGGTTTGCCTGTTTTGTCCTTTGAATATTGACATTCTGGTGCTTCTGCCCTGCCCTTCCTGCTGCATAACTGATTCCTGGTGTCATACAACTTTCACCTGGTTTCTGGGTTCTCACTATCAGAACCCTTATCAATATAGATGGCTGCATACATTTCAGATTAATTTACTTGCATAATAGTCTGCTCCATGGATAACTAGTATCCCAGCCTCTAGCTGCTCTTCCCCTCACCCCACCCAGAAAAGTAATAACATTAAATAATTACTCCTTTTTAGGTAGAAATGAATTTAATTTACCAAGTCAGTCAGGAAAGATATAACCAAGGATAAGAAGCACATTCACCTTTAGATGGATATTTCCACTTGATCAAACTCTTGAATAACTCCTCAGACTAATGATGGGCATTATTCTACTACAATAGATCTTCAACTTTCTTGGGCTTTACTATGTGGAACTTCACTCAGTTTATACACAAACTAGTTTTGTTGAACTGCTTTTTTCCCCCCTTCTTATTTTTATTTATTTGTTTGTTACAAGAGAAGGCTCCTTGGAGTCAAGGTAGGAGTCAGGAAATGCTAAAAAATGAATGTGATATAAAAATAAAAGATAGTAAAATATTTAAAAAACATTTTTTTTTGGTTTTTGCAAGGCAATGGGGTTAAGTGACTTGTCCAAGATCACACAGCTAGGTAATTATTAGGTATCTGAGGCCAGATTTGAACTGAGATCCCCCTGACCCCAGGGCTAGTGCTCTAACCACCTAGCTGTCCCTTAAAAAATTCTTAACCAAAAGCCCTACTAAGAGACAATAATTGTAATATATGCATGATTATCATAGATCAATAATTAAGACTCTTAAAATTTTGGAATGTTGGAGATTATTCAGTAGAAGGTAAGTTCTTTTGAGGGAAGAGTCTATTTCATTTTTGTCTTTCTATTCCCAGTAACTCTACCTCATTTCCTGGAACATGGCTGGCTACCAATACATTTTTGATGACTAAATTGGTTTTTAGTATATATTTCAGGATCATAGATCTAGAGGTAGAAGGAGCTAAAAGATCATCTATTGAGCAAGAGTTCTTTAACTTTAGCACAGTGACTGATGCACAGTAGGTATCTTATTGATTAATTGGTAAAATCTATGGACTTGAGCTGAGAAAGCATGTTGACTCTGGAGTTAGAAAGACCTGAATTTAAATTTGTCCTCAAGTACTTACCAGGTGTGTGACCCTAGGCTAGTCACTTAACCCTGTTTGCCTCCATTTCCTTATTTGTAAAATGAGTTGGAGAAGAAAATGGCAACTCAATCTAGTTACTTTGCCAAGAAAACCCCCCAAAAGGGATCATGAATAGTTGTATACAACTGAAAACAAATGGACCTATTCTTGGAATTTTATTTTTAAATAATTGAAAAGAACTGCTAAATTCCAGTCAGAGGTTAGTGAAAATAAAGATGTAATTGTTTCCTCCATTCTGCTTGACAGGGAACTGATTTATGGACTCCTTAGGAGTCCTCCTGAAATTGCTCCATTGACTCCTTAATCTGGGGAGCCCAGATTAAGAATCCCCAAATCTAGCCTCAGACTTTTACCAGCAATGTGACCCTGGGATAACTTAGCCCCGTTTGCCTCAGTTCTTGCTCTGTAAAATGAGTTGGAGAAGGAAATGGCAAACCACTAGAGGATCTTTCATGAAGTTGGACAATACTGAAAATGACTGAACAGTAACTATTTAATCTAATCCTTCCATTGTACAGATGAGAATCTAGAAGTTAAGAGGCTTGTCTAACTCCATAGTTAATCATTAAATACCTACTGGGTTCCTACTGTGCCAGGCTAAATTCTGAGGATACCAAGAAAGGGAAAAAGTCCCTGTGTTCAAGAAGCTCACAGTGTAATAGAGGAAATAATATACAAACAACTACAGTTATCCTTTCTTCATTACAACTTTCCCCATTGTGGGATGGCATTAAGAAATTAAATGGGAATTTTTCTGGAGTTCTACAAAAGCTGCAGATAACATGTAAAGGCTAACAGACAATAGAAAAAGTTTAGAAATTTATAAGTGCACAAACTATATGTATAAATCATATAATATCAACATATTTTATCTTTTAATACCATAATAATTCAGACTTCTCTGCTATGAAGGGAGGACCAAAAATTTTTATGTGTATTTTCCAGATCCAGGGGGAAGAGTGAGCCCCAATATACAGAAGGAATAATTTTATGAACAAACAAGCTAGAGGCAGGACTTACTGGAGATAATCAGAGGAAAGGCCTTAAAATTCATCAGAATTCAAACTCAGATTTTCCTACCATCTTCCCACCAGACCACAACCCTCTTGTTTGAAATCTAATGAAATCAAGGCTCAGAGAGACTAGCAGGTTTGTCCGATGGCATAGCAGATTAGTGATGGAGTAAAGCCAGAATCCTGAACCACTGAATTTAAGTTAAAATACCCCACTGCTTACATGTAATTCCCCAACAAATATAAGTCCTGGACACAAGCTGCAGCTTTGTGAAAGTACTAAACAAGATGCAGTATTACTCAAGAGCTCCTATAATCAACATGCTAATTATTTGCCTTATAAACTTTCAGGTGGTAGAGACCTGGACTAGGCTGCCCTTGCCCTTGTCCTACTTCTGGTTCAAAGCAATTCAAATGAATTTCACAAATGACAGAGCTCCTAAATAATACACACTTTGAAATGAACTAAAACACCTGCTCTGCCATAACTTGTTCCATCAAAGGCTGATTCAACATGTTTATCATCAGAGTAGTGGGAAAAAAATAGTCTTGTGTATGCATCACTTTCTCCATTTTCATTATTTCAAGGCTTTCATCCTTTACTTAGATGCTGCTCTTGTCCTTTTCCCCCTCCTCCAGTATCTGCGGTTATCTAGCTCCTCCTTCAAGACTTGTATTTTTTTTTTTTTTTTTTTTTTGGCTTTTGCAAGGCAATGGGGTTAAGTGGCTTGCCCAAGGCCACACAGCTGGGTAATTGTTAAGTGTCTGAGGACAGATTTGAACTCAGGTACTCCTAACTTCAGGGCTGGTGCTCTATCCACGGTGCCATCTAGCCGCCCCTCAAGACTTGTATTTTCTAAATACTGTTCACAATTAAAACAATATGGTATAATGGAAAGAGTGATTGATGAAGGTCCTGGATTCAGATCGTGATGGCTAGTGCCTTTCCTACTGAGCTTAGGTTCCCTCTTCTCTGTATACAATATATGTATGTGCCTAATTATTTACATGTTATCTCCCCATTAGAATGAACTTCTTGAGAATACAGAATATTGCTTTTGCCTTTCTCCAAAAAAGTTTAGTACTTTGTGCCTAGTATATAGCAATAATTTAATAAATTTAATTTCTTTTACCCTAACCATGTCTTCTCTATCACCACCTGTGTTAAAGAAAAAAAAAATTTCTCCTCTCCATGTTTGATTTGGTTTACCTAATTGTAAAAAAACCCTCAAAAAACCCCAAATAAACCCAAACTGAATATTGACATATTTGGCTGAATATTAACATAAAATTAACAATACTTGCCTAACTAGATGAGAAAAATATTAATATATGATTAACAACACTACCCTAAACTGGGTGAGGCTGACTTTGAGTCATATTTCATTTTACTCCTTGGTCCTCTTTTTATCACTTGAATATCCACTTCAACCAGAGCCTAGGTCCTGAAGAATTTAATCCTTTCAGCTCCAAAACTCCCAATCTCCTTGCCATCTCCTTGCCCTCCCTTCTAAACAGCCCCCACCCCTTTGCTTTTCAGTCCTGGAACCATGATCAAACCAGTACTGACACTACTATCAGAAAGAGTGTGTCAGTCTACTTCCAGGGATTCAATTTTCAAAACCAAAATACCTCTTCTGCCTACCCTATATGTGTTAAGTTAGAAGCCCTTCCCTTTTCAGTCCTAGATGCCTAATTAAATCAGAACAGACAATTCTATCAGAAAGAGTGTGTTTATCTACTTCCAGGGACACTACTTTCAAAACCAAAATCCCCCTTCTGCTCACCCTATATGTGTTAATTTTGGATGTCAGGATCATGAAGGCAGGGACTTTATTTGCTTTCAAATACCTAATATACTGTTTGCCATATAGGAAGGATGCTTAATAACTTTTTTATTCATTAATTCAAGTTTAAAAAAATAACCCTACCAAAGGTTTCTGGTATTTTGCATAACTCAGATTTGAAACTGTAGCATCCTAGAGTGAAGTGAGATTCAAATTGACTTATCTTCTTTTCCTTTTATTTAAGAGTGGTTTACTCTAGGACTTCCCTTTCCAGGCTGATTGGCAATTTTCACTTTCTTGACTAGAGAGGGTTTATGCTCGCTCAGTCTCCCAATTATAAATTAAATCTATCCTGGACATTAGGTACATTCAAGATTATGACTTCAAAACTTCTGTAGCCTTTTCCTTCTCTGTTTCAGCATTTCCAGAGGAGGAATCAGGAAGATGAGCAAATAAAATCTGACAGCCATCAGGGTGACCTTAAAACTTTATAATTTCAAGACACAAAAAATTCAAATTGAAGTTGCTGATATTTTCAAAATGGTCTCCTTTTTGTGCTCTTCTCTTTATCCTGATACTTCTTGTGCAGACCAGACTTTAGATTAGTTTTATGATAAAGCTTTTCAATCACACCTACTGCCTTATATCTTCTATTCCTAATGTTCAAGTGTTTATATTGACTGTCTATTTCCAACATTATAGACTTTGGAATCAAGGTTAGTCAATATTGACTATTTTGAGAAAACCAACAACCATATCTGAGATGTAAATACACCTTTTGGATACCTCCAAACAATATCTTTCTTGACTCTTTTGATAATTCAAAAAAATGTTTTATTTTTCCTCAATTATAAAAGAAAAATCTTTTGGTAAGTTCAATTCATGAAGAATTAGATGTCATCTTTATATAAAACAATTAAAGTGATTATTTTGGAGACTCTAAACAAAAATAAGAGGCCTAGATAGACATAAGTAGGTAAGAGTTTATGGTAAATGCTGATATTGTCAAAGCAAGCTAAGCAACTTCTAGATATAATAGTGTTTAGATCACTTACATTTCCTACTCCTCCTAGAGAACAATCTAACAAAGAATTAAAAAGAAGAAAAATGTTCTTTAAATCAACATATGAGTGGGGCAGTGTGGTACAATGGCTAGATGCTCTAGCCATCAGAGTTGTGCTTCTGGCATACTGGCTGTGATTCTGGAGAAATGAAACTTGTGAGTGTTCTAGGTACCTTAGAGCAGTCATCACTTAATTTTATCTGTACAGGGAAAAGTTCTCCATGCGAATGAAAACACAGATCAGATCGGGGGGGGGGGGGGAAGGAAAGAGACACACAGAGAGTCAGAAGAGAGGAGAGAGGGAGAGACGGGGGGGGGGGGGAGATTGATTTGTTTTTATTTGATTACTTCAGTCATCTTCAACTCTTTGTGACTCCACTTGGATTTTTCTTGACAAAAATACTGGAGTGTTTTGCCATTTCCTTTTCAGTTCATTTTCCAGATGAGAAACTGAGGCAAATATGATGAAGTGACTTTCTCAGGATCACCCAGTAGATAGACAGTGATGTGTTTATTTTGCCTTCTAGAGGTTTTTTTTTTGTGTCCACACCAATGCTGCATTTAAGAGACTATAAGCTCCTAATTGGGTAGGGCTTTAATTATTATCATCATCGTGACTTGTACTTATATAGTAATTCAGGTTTTCTTTATATCTATTATCTCATTTGAGAAACTGGTTTCATAATCCAGTTTCCATATATTCAAAGTCACTCATCAAAAATAATTTCTTACTGGCAAATATTTTGGAAGCCTATCTTACAGCAATTCAGAATCCTTTATCAATGTAAAAAGAATGGTAAAACATAAGGTTAATATGTACAATTAAAGTTTTTTTTAAATGATGACAGAATATCAAGCACATAATTGATAATCATTTCCCTAACAGGCAGCTAGGTGGCACAGTAGAGAAAGCACTGACTTTGGAGTTATTAGGAGGATATCAGTTTGAATCCAGCCTCAGACATTTGACTTTTACTGTGAGACTTTGGGCAAATCACTTAACCCTGATTGCCTTACATCCAGGGCCACCTTCAGTTGTTCTGATTCATATTTGACCCCTGAATTCAAATGGTTCTGGAGGAGAAAGTGAGGTTGATGACTTAGCACCCCCCTCCCATTAAAATCCAATTCATGTGCTTATCATGGCACTACCTTCTCAATGTCACAGTCTTCTTCAAGAATGAAGGACAAACAGCATCATCATCATGACCTTGAGGGCTTACCTGTGCTTCACTATGAACTAAGCATTGGGACTATTTTTTTTTTTACCAAGGAAAAAATAAAAATAGCTTCTGTCCTCATGGAGCTTACATTTAATGGGGTAGGTCACATAGACTTAAAACTGCAGAAAGAATAAGGGACACCTCTAAATGAAATAAAATGAAATTCCTGCTCTTCTCTGCTGTGTGAAACTGCCCCCACTGTTTCTCTGTTTCTGTACAGCTCTCCGAATCAGTCTCTTTTTTTGCTCAGTCCTACTTTTGTCCTGTTGACTTCAGCCAACATCAGTCCTGAGTCCTGAGTCCTGCTTTGATCATCCCAACCTTCCCATCAGAGAATGGACATGGAGCATGGGAATGATTGCCTGCTTCATACATTTCTACATACACCTCTATTTTCCAACTAAAACATAGAGTTCAGAGAACCTATTACTGTATGGCTACTGTTTGTATGTGTCTTTAAACAGCCATCATGTACCAAAAGTTCTGGCTCATTTCCTTCACCATAACAGATCTCTATTGCTATTCTGTACCAACAATATACCCATAGCTGAGGATGACAAATGGCTTAGTATAGTTTCATCTTAGGGGATTGGGGATGGACATAATCTATTTCAGGGAGGCAGACAAAATGTGTGCAGGGTTGGGGGCAGGGAGGAAGAGGTTACACTTGGGAGAAATAAAGATAATATTATGTAGGTAGGTTTGAAAGAAGCCGCATAGCTCATCTAATACAAATATGGTACTACTACTTGGGGGATTTCTTTCCCACTGCTGAGCTAGAACTCAATACCACACTAGCCTCAGCAAAAGCAAGTAAGCTCAGTTTCAGAAAGACCACAACTGGAGGTGGGGAGAGAATGTTGGGGAGGGAGAAATGTCACTCTAATTCTTCCATTGACTAATTAATATTACCTATATCCCTGCCCCCTAACCCAAATCTACTCTATTCCAAGAAAATACAAACAACAGTATCTATGAAGAAGTTCCTGTCATCACCTTTTCCTTCCCAAAGCTCTACTCTTTCTACTACCATGACACCTGTCATCCCATCAATACTTGCTATATATGATGTCACCATGGTCAAATCATCTAATCTCCCTGGATTCCATTTCCTTATTTGTAAAATGAGGGGACTCGATTAGATGACTTCTGAGGTCCCTTCTAGGTCTGGACATATGATTTTATAGCAACCTCTTCTATGCAGGATATAAAATAAGTCCATATAAATATCACAAACAAAATCCTACAGGAAGAGGCAATAAGATCCCATTTAAAATAACTATACAATATAAAATACCTGGGATTAAATGTGACAAAACAAACCTAGGAACCATGTAAACAAAATTATAAAGATTATAAACTTTTTATATAATTCAAATAACACTTAAATAGAGAAATATTAATTGTTCATGGTTAGGCAGGGCCAATATGATAAAAATGACATTTTAACCTAAACTAATTTATATATTCAATGCTAACCCAGTTAAATTACCAAAAAATTATTTTACTGAATAAGAAAAAAACAATAACAAAATTCATTTGGAAGAACAAAAAGCAACATCAAAGGAAATAAAAAAAGTAAAAGGAGGTTTATCAGTATCAGATCTTAAACTATATTATAAGGCAGAAATTATCAAAACTATATGATATTCATGAAAGGAAGGAAATATATACAGAACATGCCTTTAAATTTAATCTGCATCCCTAGCATTTTCTTCATCTCTTAATTAAGTTTGGACAATCAATAAAACAATAAATTAAACTCTGATTTCTATGAACAATGGGTTATGAGCCAGCCCAAATACAATCCCTGGTAAAGTTCCTGTGGCAGACTTGTTAGAGGAAATGGGAACAAATTGAGAAGACTTTTGACTAATTTCAGTAGAGATTAAGTTTCAAATTTGAGGAGTAAGATGAGTGAAGTATGGAGAGTAAGGTTATAGTTGATTCATGAAGTAGCAATTGTGGCTCTTTCCCTAAGAGTAATGTTAATCCTTGGTATAACAGACACATTACCATAATGGTTATTATGAGGATGGTCATTTTACAGTGAGGACTTGTAGAAGCAATATCAATGAATCTAAAGGGCGCCACACTTGAGGGATTTTCTCAGATTCATTATTACCCTTTCAATCCCTGGAGCAGACGTGCCTGGTAAGGTCAACTTTTTTGAGTATATGTATGTATGTATGTGGTATGCAGAGGGCTTTCAAAAGATAATAAATAAAATCAGGAGGATATAGGTTATGGAAACTTTTAAACTAATGAAGAAAACATGGGAAGAGGAAAAAAATGGTTTTTATGTATGGCTTTATACAATTTTAATTTGAAGAACATTTTCATTGTCTAGGCTTCTAGACTCAATTATAAATAAAAAAGAACAAGTAGATCTATTTTGTTCTAAAGTATCTCTCTGTACCTTCTTATCTTTTCTTCCCCATTTTTATGATTCAGGCTTTTTAAAAAATTAATCAATTAGCTTTGACTATAAGCATATAGAATTTCCCACATAGCCCCTGCTGATTCAGACCAACAACAGGCATCTAATTGGTCTCTTTTCCTTAAGTTTTTCCCCTTTTCTAATCTAATTCTTTTTCTTATAAGGTTTTTGCAAGGCAATGGGGTTAAGTGGCTTGCCCAAGGCCACACAACAAGGTAATTATTAAATGTTTGAGGTCAAATTTGAACTCAGGTACTCCTGACTCCAGGGCTGGTGTTCTATCCACTGTGCTACCTAGCTGCCCCCATTTTAATCTAATTCTAATCCCTAATCTAATACTCTACTACTCTCTGTCAAAATGATTTTCCTAAAAAAAAAATTATATCTGACCATATCACTCTCCTACTCAAAAACTCCAGGATACAATGTAAGATCTTCTATAAACTCTTTACCTTTTCAGTCTTCTTATTCTGTACTCCCTTGTGGCTGAGATACAGCCACACTAGCCTACTTTCTCTTACCCCCACCCAGTTCTCCATCTGTCTTCCATCATATGCCTGAAATTCTCAAATTCACACTCTTTTCACTTTTGCCTCACAGGATCCCAGACTTTCTTTCTTAACTCAAATCCCATCTTCTACATGAGGCCTTTCTCAAGTCCACCCTTAGTTGCTAGTGCCTTTCCCTCAGATATTTGCTTGTTGTTTGTATGGTCAACTGAAAGTCGTCTCGACTCTTTGAAACCACACTTACTTGGGGTTTTCTTGGCAAAGATACTGGAGTGCTTTGCATTTCCTTTTATAGGTTCATTTCACAGATAAGGAAACTGAGGCAAACGGGATAAAGTAATTTTCCCAGGGTCACACAGCTAGTGTCTGAAGCCAGATTTGAGTTCAGGAAGAGTCCTTCTGACTCCAAGTCTGGTAATCTATCCACTGAGTCACTTAGCTACACCATATCCTCCCTCCACCCCACCCTGATATTATCTCCCATCTACTACTTGACATGAACTAGATAATTTACATGGTGTCACTTCATTATAATGCGAGCCCCCTGAGAATAGGGGGTTATTTTACCTTTTGTATCCTCAAGCTTAATGCAGTGCCTGATAAATAATAAGGGTTTAATAAATTCTTATTGACTGATTGACTGACTTCCCCTAAATTAGAGAGGCTTTCAGTCTAAAGCATTACTTCCTATCAACTAGGACTTTTAAAGCTCTAAATAATACTTAAAAAGTAAAATAAAAAAGTTTATAATAACAGTTTTGTGACAATTGAGAAGAGTTTTGAAGTAGTTATTACTGTTCTAGAAGCTTGCCATTACTGCAAAGGGCTATGAGCAGATTGATATTACTATCCAGAGTGAGCATGGGAATTTTCCTACAGGCCTGCAGGAAAATATTCCTTCAGGCAAAATGCTAGAAGTACTTGTACTATTTGCTATAGTGAATTATCTGTTAATTTTTTACTTCTTTCTTAGAACATCCCAATAAGCCTACCTCCCTAATGGCTGCTGAACCTCAGTGATTCCACTTCATTGTATTTACTTTGTATTCCTCCATCAATCTCCCAACTCTATATAACTCCATTAATCTTGTCTAAAGACTTTCTTTCTTTTTTTTTGAAGCACATAAAACTGTTTAGCTTTGAACAATGGGATGAAAAGAATAATCTCAGCACTTCTCTTTCTACTGAACATTCTCTCTCTTCTGGCTACAAGTAATAAACATTGGTTGAGAAGGCTGACTGAAGAGAGCTATGGGTTCCCTTTGAAAGAAGAGGCTTACAAATCACATTGTCTCCATCAAGTGGAGGACAGAATAGCAGGTAGCTGAGAGATACCATTGCTGTTGTTGACTGGAGCTGAAGCCCAACAGGGGCCTGACATTAACAGAAGACAACAGCAGTATTGTCAAGTCAGGGGAACAGTCCTTTCTCCATATATGTATGTTCACTGCTAGCATGCCCTTTCATTTAACTGCCTAGACCACAAAGCTTTCCATAAATGTCTGCTCATGGGTATGCATACATAGGGTCACCTTTCCTAAGCTTGAATATTTTTGGGAGAGTGAGCTATATGTTTTTATTACATTTGTTGTTTGTTTTCAGTTGTGTCTAATTCTTTATGATTCCCATATAGGATTTTCTTATCAAAGATAATGGAGTAGTTTGCTACTTCCTTCTCAAGCTCATGCTAGGAAACCTGATAAGCCCAGGGAGTAAAGTTAGTGAACTGGTGCATTCAGTTTTATTAAAGTGAAGGGACAGAATATGAGAAACTCTGGAAAGAGAAGTCTTGTCAGGTGGCTGGAGAGATTTTTCCAAATTTATCATTTAGGGATATTTTCAGAGAAGAGCTGTATAACCCCTGGTAGCAATCTAAGTCATTCTTTGCCACTGAAATCAAGCACTTTAAATAAGGTTCCAAAGAGCAGTTTAAATAAGATACCACCATCTCTTTCTCTTAACTCTTGATCCTTGACTTCATTCCCAGAGTTTAGACATCTAAAAGACTTCTTTCAGTAGAGTAATTGATGACTTATGAAGAGACATCCTAATGCTCTTTAAAATTTCCCTTTTCAGGCTGCTAGGTGGCACAGTGGATAGAGTACCGGCCATAGAGTCAGAGTACCTGAGTTCAAATCCTGCCTCACACATTACTAATTACCTAGCTATGTGGCCTTGGGCAAGCCACTTAACGCCATTGCCTTACAAAAAAAAAAACCCAACCTAAAAAAAAGAAATCTTTAATTGAAAAGAATGAATATAAAGTCCTACTGTGGGTCATGATTTGTTTCTACAATTAAATAGTTCTGTTATTTTGAGTAGCTTAGAAGAGAAGATGGAAATTAGATATAAGATGTTACTATATAGCTAAATTAATAGGAAATAGCCATGATTCCTGAGTAGGAATAAGCCAAGGGAGATACAAACTCAGAAGCAGGACATTATTTTTGTTATCTATACAGTATAAAAGTTTGTTGAATAAAACGGTATTGAAACAGGTATGCATGTATATATGTATGTATGTATGTATATATAACAATGGAACAGAAAAGAACAATGAATTAAAAATCAGGACAAAGTGAGCTTGAATCTTGTTTCTACTCATGCCTTAGTTTGCTCATTTGTCAAACTGGGATAACAATGGCTGTGGGCTTAATCAAAAGAGGTTATTTGTGAAGATCAATTGAAATAATGTAAGTTAAATGCTATGTAAAGCCTAAAATACCATAAATGATGTGCCAAAAATCTTAGTATAGTTTTGAGCTTTTGAACTTTTATTAACATAAAATTTTTTGCAAACTTACTTTTAAGCAAGAAACTTCACTAAGTCTTTTGGTATGCTGTGCTTAAATATCAATGATGCTCTAATGTCAGGAGTTCTTAATCCTTTTTTTGAATCCTTTTGGCAGTCTGGTGAAACCTATGTTTTTTAAATGCATCAAATAATATATATATAGAGAGAGACTCAAAAAGTCT
The DNA here is from genome assembly GCF_037893015.1 of Macrotis lagotis. Classification (NCBI taxonomy): domain Eukaryota; kingdom Metazoa; phylum Chordata; class Mammalia; order Peramelemorphia; family Peramelidae; genus Macrotis; species Macrotis lagotis. The sequence continues at coordinate 113,600,906 of NC_133662.1, forward strand.
TCCCATTTCTTCCCAAGTTCATGTATTCACTGAAATCTATCTGTGGACCCCACATTAAAATCTCCTGGACTAAATAAATGACTATGCTTAATCACTTCAAAATTTCAAGAGCACCGTAAAAAAACAAACAAAAAACCCCAAAATCCAGACCAAGTTAGAAAAGATCCTAGAATGGTTCACCTGGTTCAGTCCTCTCCTTTTAAAGATCATATGAAAACCAGGAAGGTTAGTGGACTTATCCAAGGTGATAAAACTAATTGACTGTTGAGCTAGGACCAGAAAATAAGCACTTATATAGTCTCTAATAAGCACTAGGCTCTGTGCTAAGCAGTTTACGAAAACTCACTTTAGATTCTCTATAACCCTTCAAAGCAGGCACTATTATTTTTATTGTTACAGTTCAGGAAACTGAGGCAAAGAGAAGTTAAGTGATTTGCCCAAGGATCCACAACTATTATCTGAGGCTGGATTTGAATTTTGATTTGACTCGAAGGCTAGCACTCTATCCACTGTGCCATCAGTTGCCTCTCTTGCTCCACAATCCAGAGCTCTTTTCATTGGACAATGTTATCTCTTACAGTTATTCTTTTAAAAGTAAAGTGATAAGAGACAGGTGGCACAGTGGATAGAGCACTGGCCCTGGAGTCAGGAGGATCTGAGTTCAAATCTGTCCTCAGACACTCAATAATTACCTAGCTGTATGACCTTGGGCAAATTACTTAACCCCATTGCCTTGCAAAATCTAAAAATAAAAAAAAACAACCCCCCCCCCAATTCATATCCTCAGATTTAAATTTCTTGGAAAACAAAAAAGATAATTTGTTAACAGAACAGAGTGGAAAACTGTTAGCAACTACATTCGATGCAGAAATGCAAAGTCATTTAGCATTCAGTGAACCAAGAAAGGACAATATAAAAGTAAGGTTCAATACAAGTTAAAGTATGCTGCTCAGTGTTGCTACCTGCACATGAAACCAGAACTTACTATTGAAATTAATTTAATAGCTTATGATACTGATATCAGAGGGAGCAAACAATACCTAGGCATCTATGTAAGTTAGCTAGAAAAAGCTAGCATCATGTAACCTGTGAGAGAAGACCAGGAAATGATCAGAAACCACAGAAAATAGGGTCCAGAGACAGGTCACTCCTTAAGTATCCTGTGGATAATCCCTAAGTTTTCATGGATAGTCCTTACTTCAAGAAAAAGATATTATTGTTGCTGAGTCATTTTCAGTCATATCTCTCTCTCTCTGACTCTTTGGGACCCTATTTGGAATTCTCTTGACAAAGATAATGGAATGATCTGCCACTTCCTTCTTCAACTCATTTTATAGATGAGTAAACTGAGGCAAATATAATTGAGTCACTTGTCCAGTTGGCACAGTTAATAAATGTCTGAGACCAGATTTGAACTCAAGACCATGTTTTCCTGACTCCAATCCAGTACTCTATCTACTGGGTCACTTACCTGCCCTCAAGAAAATAAAGTATGTTCTTAATTTGCAAAAAGGAATGCAATGTAAATCCATATGTCCTGATTTTTGTTTTTGGAAAAGTATTAATAAGAAAGTTGTCTCATCAGAGTTTAACTGAACTAGAATTCATTTTATATCTAATTTAGAATGCAATGAAAGAGAGCAAACTGAATAAACATGTTGACATATTACCTGTCACAAAGTTAAATTTTATCCTTGAAATCAATCTCTGACAACACCTATGAGGAAGACATAGTTACCTGAAAGGGCATTTATAGTACTTTATAGCATGGCAGAGCATCAAGATGCCATGAGTTCAAATTCTGCCTCTGACCGTGGGCAAGTCACTTAATTACTCTGGGCTTCACTTTCCTTCTTTGCAAAATAGTATTATAATATCTGTTATACTTACCTCATGGGGTTACTGTAAAAGCTTTAAATTCATCTAGTGCTTTATAAACTTGGAAGTACTGTATAGAACAGGGCTATTTAACATGTAGCTCATAGTGCGAATATATATGGCCCACCTATGGGTTTACTAAATGCTTTAGTAAATGAAGCTAAGCTACTGCAGAACTATACTACAATGGCAAATCAAAATATATTATCCACTGTTTAATTGTTTTCTTTTCTTTTTGGGATTTTTACCAGGCAATGGGGTTAAGTGACTTGTTCAAGGTTACACAAGTTAAGTGAGTATTAAGTATCTGAGGACAAATCTGAACTCAAGTCCTCTGATTCCAGGGCCACTATCCACTATGGCACCTAGCTGCCCCTTGTGTATTGTTTCAATAAAAACTTTTAAAAGTAAGACTGGGGGCAGCTAGGTGGTACAATGGGTACAGCACTGGCCCTGGAGTCAGGACTTGAGTTCAAATCCTCAGACACTTACTTACCTAGCTGCATGACCTTGGACAAGTCACTTAACTCACTGCCTTGCAAAAATAAAAAATAAAATAAAAGTAAGATTGGAAAGCCCTAAGAATATCAATTATCCTGCTTACTATCATCACTGTCTCTTCTTTGGCCTATCTCTCAAAATAAAAGATATGGGTTAAATTTAATCACGTAAATATCAAATTCAGATTCTGGTAATAAAAATCAAGTAATTACCCCTCTTACATGTGTCTCTCTTTTTTTTTTCACTTCACTCTGTGATCTTCCTCTTATGTTTCAAGTCTGAGTCTTGTAGCAGCTGCATGAATATGAAATCAATGGATCAATCAATAAACAAATAAATAAACAAAGGCAGTCTCCCCCTGTGATGCTTGCTGTTTGAAAGCAAAGACTGCACTATGACTATCTATGTGGACTAGTCCCTCATCACTCCCTCTGTCAAGGACAACTGGCCCCTCCTCTTCTGGAAGCTCATTTCCTAATCACAAACAGCAAACAGTGCAGCAATGTATATGTGTGTTTGTGTGTGTGCATGCATGCGTATCTTTCTCTTTAAGGAGAAGGGGGGCAATATATAAATATTTTCCCTTAAGAATTAACCAGAATATTTCCAGGAACCTGCCCTCAGGCAGTAGAAGTAGCAATTTAATAATATAATTTCAGTTGTGGGTGTTTATTTTTTCCCCCCTTAGTAAATAATTGAAAAAGGAATTGCTTCTCCTCAACCCAGTTATTTTTGGTTTCTTGAAACTGATATTTTCCTCTTATTTATGGTAAATTGTATAGATAGCACTATAATCATTAAAACATTTTATATTTCTACAGATTTCATGTTCTGCATGTATTGCGGGTCAGATTTCATTCCGGAGAATCCCAAGAGACTGCGGAAATTCCTTTGTCCTTACTGTTGAGGAAGTGGGCCAAACAGGAGGAGAAAAAAGAAAGAGAGAAAGGTCAAAGCATACTTTGCAGTTGTCTTATGATTAGGCTAGAAAAGTAGTCGAAGGAGGGTCTGAAAGAATAAGAGAGGAGACAAAGAGGACAGGGAATGAAAGGGAACAAGAGAATCCTATTGAGACTGGCTTCCGAGCTCTATTAAAATTAAATTCTAATGGCAGCTCTACTTTAAGCACAATAGTAGTACCTTTAGGGTTTAGAGCTATGAATGTCTCTTTTGTTGAGGAAACCAGTAAGACCCAAGAACATATAGGACCTTAATTGTTCATGAGTCTAAAAGATCATTTTTCTCTCATTCCCCCCCCCAACACATGTGATACTGTTCATCAAAAAAAAAAAGAGGTAGCCAGAGTGACCCTTGTGGAGAAAGCAAACTAGATTTTTTGAAGGCAGAAAAATCCCTTTGTAGATTAACTTCTGAGCTAGAGAAGGCGGTGAAAGAAGCAAAATTCTATTGTACACGATTATGCTGGAGTAAGTTCTCTGCCCCCTCCAGGCTCACCCTTTATGAATAGTTGGAAAAGCTCCATCTTTGCTTCCCCCAGAGGATGGAGCAGCTGCAGCTGCGAATACAGGTTCAGCAGCCGTTATCCTCCTGTTAAATGTTTGCTTTTAAATATTACACTGGCATAACAAAAATAGCTGCCACATTTGTGTGCAAAGAGCTCCCATTTGAATAATGCCCACACCTGTGGGTTGGCAAGGATTTAAGGGAAAAGAGGCTCTAATTCCCTTCTTATCGAATTCGATGGACCATTGCTTGTTCCAGAAGATCCCAGTAGTTTGATGCAGTTCTATGGGGTTCTTCTGCAATATATGTCACATGTTTGATTTTTTTCTGCCCATGAGACTAGGGCAGGTAGAGAGAGATTTTAGGTTTTGGAAAAACCCACTCAGGACTTAAGAGAACATTCTCAAGGATAGATTTTGTTTGTCTATAGGGGATAAAGAATGTTTTACTAACCTCTATTTGCTTTTTCAAAGGAAGTGTGTTCTAGGAGATAGGGGGCCAACCCAGAAGTCAGGAAGACCTTGATTTAGAGGCTCTCTCTCTCTCTCTCTCTCTCTCTCTCTCTCTCTCTCTCTCTCTCTCTCTCTCTCTCACACACACACACACACACACACACGAAACGTGTTGGATAAGATATTTAAGACAATTCAAAAGTTCACATGCTACAAACTGCTAACGTTGATCAATGGAGGCAGGTTCCACAATGGCAGTCCTCCCACACTATTAAAATCATAGATGAAAAATACAAAGTATGATCTTCTTAAACAATTTTCTGATGGAGAAAGTAAGACACTAAATTGTGAAGCAATTTTGTGACTTTTTGTGTCTTGATTTCTTCATCTGTCAAACAGAGATAAAAATATTTGCCTGACTTAATTCATGAAGCAACTGTAATAATAAATGGGAATAATGCAGGTAAAAACATTTTTAAAAGGATATTTTAAAATTCTGCTTCATGTTTTGTGGTAGCCCCCAAATTTATCACCCTAGCTGCCAACCTTTTGCTAATGAGCTAAGGTGGTATCATCATACTAAATATGTAGCTTTTTTTTCTGCACTCTATGCAATGCAACTAGTAGAATATGCATAGAGACATGGCATAACAGGTGGTAGGTCAGGCAGACTAGGGTCCAAATTCTGCTTCCAAGATTTATTGATTTTTCTCAATATCAGTTTCCTCATCTGTAAAATGGGGATAATGATGCCAGACTTGTTGTGAAGCCCAAAGAAGCTAATGAAAATAAGATCTTTTGCCAATCGTAGAACATATATAAATGACAGTAATTATTACTAACTAATTATGTGACCTTGGGCATTTGACTTCTCAGTTTCAAATTCTTCATTTGTAAAATGAGGAGGCTGAACTAGTTCTCTAAGGTCTCTTCTGAAAACCAATACTATCTGTAATTAAGAAAGAACAGAACATCCTCAGAGTACAGATCTATAAGGAAAGGTGTTTTTACTATTAAAGATTGCCCCAATTGAACTGGTAAGGGACTACTAATCCGAGAGCATTTCCAAGCAGAAATAACCATGGAGATGATGGAGAAGATATCTTTGGTTCAAGCACAGATTAGTCTCAACTTAATTCAGATGTTTTATAATTCTGAGGCAATATAATCTGGCTACTTTTCAGATCTATGTTGAATTTCACCATTTTAATTTCCTCTACAAAGACTTCCTGATACCTGACTACATGAAAAAGTTGTGAACTCATCATAATGGGGAACTTGCGGAGTGGGAAATCTCTCTACCAACAAAAAAAAAAACACATAAATTCTCTCTGACTTCACAGATAAGTCCTAAGGAGTTGCTTAAGGCATAGAAAAGTTGTGACAGCACACAGGGACATGAGTAATGAGAATCAAGAGGGAGATATGGAACTTAGAGGTCCTGATTCTAAATCTAGTACTCTATGTTCCATAACCTCTTGAGCACATAGCAGATTCTTAACAAAGAAAGATTAAATTGGACAACTGAAATGGTAGGTAAAATCTGGGAAAATTTTACAGGTAAAATTTTCTGATAGAAAATATTCTGTACAAATATCTGAATTTAGGAAACATACATGATTTACTAAAGGAATCACTCCAGAACATGATTACATAGGAAGCCCTCCCTTCTTTCTTGTTTTAAAAATATTATCCTCATTATCAAAATTAGCTCTACTCAGAACTTATAGGATTTTATCTGTTATTAAAAGGCACTCCAGTAGGTAAGGAAAACAGGTTGTAAAATTTTAAGACATTATAGAAATGTAAGTTATTACTATTAAACCAGCTTAATTCATTCCATTAGGAGGTATCTAAGAATAGACTTGGCTAAATTAATTTACAATGGGAAGGATTGTCTTTATACAACAGTAGGAAATGAACACAATGAAATACCAAAACTGGTTAGAGAATGAAGAAGCAAATAACACAATAAATACACTGTTGAATTTTTTTCTCTCCATGAAATACAGTGTCTTCCCTGGCTCTGGGGCACTATCCTAAGCATATCCTTTTTTTTTTTTTAAGCACAAGATGGATGTGTCCTCCATAGATTGTTATGATGGGGAGGATCCCTTCATTCACAGGTGTCTATTTAAAGTGTGTATTGAGAAGCAAAATAGAAAAACGGCAGCTTCCAAGAGGGAATCATAGGTTTGAAGATTTAAAGTTAGACATTAAGAAGCTATCCAATACAACCTCATTTTTACAATGAGGAAACTAAGGCAAAGAGAAATTAAGAAACTTGTCTAATTAGTCTGAGGCTGGATGTGAATGTGAGAATTACTGGTGCATTTTGGTCTTTAAAACTAAAACACCTAACACACTGCCTGGTCACATAGTAGGCACTTAATAAAGGCTGATTTACTAAAAAAATTAATCTAAAGGGGGAGAGGGTAGAATCCTAGATAAATCAGAATAAGTTCACAAAGATCTGAAGGACTACAAGAAGTATATCTAACTAACTTTCTTCTAAGTAGCTAGTTTTTCAATCCACAAAAGACATGATACTGGGTAAATGGACAAGAGATTCAAAGGCCAGTTAAATTCAAAGGTCAGATCAATTCACCAGTTACAGAGCCTGAGAAACACATACCAGGAGATCAAGGGTCATGGAATTGCCACTTGTACCATTGTTGTTGGTCTAATCACGGAGAGACAGTTTTGTTTAGTTACATGGGAAGTGGAGACATAAGTCTGAAAAAGATTTGTACACAGAACAAGGAGTTCTTATCCTTGTTTATGTCATAGATCCCTCTGGGAATTGATACCTATGGACCCTTTCCAGAATGTTTATAAAAGTATAAAATAAAATTTATGGTATTAGAAAGGAAACAAATTTTATTGAAATAAATAGTTATCAGAATTAAAAAAATTAGAGCAATAATACAATGTGCCAGTCTATGAAAGGCACTTTACAAATATTATCTCATTTGATTTTCACATTAATATCAACTTCTAACATAGGAATGATCTCTATGAATTGTGATGCAGAATGAAGTGAGCAGAACTAGAACAATGTATTCAATGGATCTAGAACAAAATGTTCAATGATAACAACATTTATAGAGAAAAGCAACATCAAAACGCTTTAGGATTCTGATCAATAAATGCTATGATAAACTTTTGAGTCCAAAAGGATGAAGATGAAATAGTCTAGAGATATGATAAAATTAAAATACAAGATTATAGATTTTTAGATATAGTCAACGTTGGAATTTGTTTTTCCAGACTATGTGTATTATGTGTGTATACACACACACACACAGACACACACACAGACACACAACATATCTCTTAGGGGCTTTCTTTATTTTTAAACTTATTTCATGAGAAAGAAGGGTTTAAAAGAACATTATAAATCTCCATGTTTTTAATAACTGTAAAGTTCACTCAACACATTCAAGTTATTAAGATAACTACTTCTGTTATGAATTCATATTATATTGAATCACATATCATGTTATATCATAATCATATTATATTGTATCATATATTGAGACTACCAGGTGTTGTGGTGAATAGAGTGGGACCAGGAGTCAGAAAGCCCTGAATTGGAATCCTGATGAAGTCACTTAACTTTTCTTTACCTCATTTTCCTCATTATAAAATAAGGATATTGCAAAGTATCTACTGTATTTCCCCATGTATAAGATGCACCCCTTTTTCAAAAAAATTTGGGGTCTAAAATCTGAAAGTAATTTATACAGAGTTTGCAGATTTTTTTACTTGCATTTCCCATTTTTAGTCTTTGTGCTCACTGTTTCGAATGTTACCTGTATATATTAGGTTATGTTTTGCCATGTTCTGCCCAGAAATGGCTCAGAAAAGATTTTTGTCCAGTGCTGAATTCAAATTTAAAGTGATACAATTTGCAAAAGTGAATGGAAATCGTGCTGCTGAACATCAATTTGATCCTCCTCCAAATGAGCAAACAATCCGAGTCTGGCTACAAGAAGAAGAAACTGTTCTGAAAATTCCCCTGGTAGAAGGTCATGAGAGGCAAGGCAGCAAAATGGCCTGAGTTAGAGGGGTTTGAAGAGATGGATTGAAGAGCAAAGGGCCACTGGAATTCTTGTGTTCACAAAGATGGTTCAGCATGAAGTAAGAAGAATTGCTGATGAAAAAGAAGTGACTGATTTCCAAGGAGGACCCAATGGGTGCTTCATGTCAAGAAACAGAATGGACTAAGCATGCATCCACACATCAGAATGCTTGTGGTCAACCACAGATCAGAGCACAGGCAGGAGAGCAGGCAGAACCTCTCCTAAGACATGATTTGTCATGAGGACTAGCTAATGGATGGGAGTTTTGATAGTAATGAGGAGTTGTTTGAATTTTATGATCAATATAACTTGAGTACAATAACTTTACATAATACATTTTTTCAAATTCTGGGCCCCCAAATTAAGGTGTTTCTTATACATGGGGAAATATGGTATTTGCTGTCTCACATCGAGCTAATCCCCTAGCTTTCTTCAAGTCTAACCACTTCCTTCCAGAGGCCTGTCATGATCCTGTGTTAGCTGTTGGTAGCCCCCTCCATATCACAGTGTACTTATTTTGAAAATATCCTGTTTCCTTATCTGTGAGAATTCTATATTTCTGTAGTAGAGTGTAATCTCCTTGAGGACAGAGACAATCCTGATCTTTTATTTCTATCTTCAGTGTCTCTGTCACAAAGAAGATGCTTAAAAATAGTTATTAATTGATTCACATCAACTTTCAAAGAATACTACTGGGGACTTAGTTGATGCCCACATTCCACATCAGCCCTCCACTTTAACAATAATTTGCCTTAAGCAGTTTGAAAATTATTTTCTTTCAAATAATGTCTGTTTCTAATTTTACAAGAGTAACAAACCTGGCAGAGTAGGGCATATTGTCCATGGGTTTACTAGGACAATGAAGAAGAGAGACAGGCAAAAGTGTGGAAAATGATAAAAATATTCTATGGTTCCTAGATATTGTTTGGTCATTTCAGTCATATCTACTCTTCAAGACCCCATTTAGAGTTTTCTTGACAATGATACTGGAGTAGTTTTCTATTTCCTTTTCTAACTTTTAGGGTCCCCATCTGGGGCTATCTTGGCAAAGACACTGGAGGAGTTTGCCATTTCTATTTCCTTTTCCAGCTCATTTTACAGATGAGGAAATTGGGGTAAAAAAAGGTTAAGTGATTTTCCCAGGTTCATTATATATCTGGTAAGCATCTGACGTCAGATCTGAACTCAGAAAGATGAGTTTTTTCTGACTTCAGGCCTAGTACTTTATCTACCTTGTCTTTTAAACAGGTTAATCAGTTTTAGAGCAAGAAGGAACCAGAGAGGTCATCTAGTCCAAATCCCTCATTTTTGCAGAGTATGAAACTGAAACTCAAAAAAAATTAAGTCAGTTACCCAGGATCACTCATAGAATAAGTGGTAGATCCAGGATTCCAACCTAAATCCTCTAAAACCCAATCCAACATTCAATATGAAATTAAATGAAATCAAAACCTACTGGTTTCACTGCCTTCTTTTCAGTCCCCTGTATTTTTAAGTGGAACATTTAGGAATTCTATGACCATATCCTTTGGGCAAGTTTGAAGAAATAGGAAGCATCTCAAATAAAACAGCTTCTATGACCAATCATTGGGGAATAGCTAAATAAACCATCTTTTGTGTAAAGTCTTTTCTGTTAGTATCCTCTCTCTCTCCCAAATTACTTTGTATATAACTATTCTGTGATTATTTATTTATTTTTAAAAATTCTTACACATGTCTCTTAGCAGAAGTCTGGCTCTTAGCAGTCGTTAATAAATACTTACTGATGGATTGATTGAATGCCCATGTTCAAAACTGTAAGTTTCTTGAAAATAAGTACTGCTTCATTTAATAATCAAATTCTGTGTTAAATACTATAAGCTGGGTGGGGGGGGGGGAGGACTATGAGAAAATCATTTGACCCTCTAAGGTTTAAACTTCCTCTGTAAAAATCTATAAAATCAGAGTAATAATAATATTTACTTTATAGGCCTGTTGTGAGGGATAAAATATACATTACACAGTGAATAGAGCACTGGCCCTGGAGTCAGAAGTACCTGAGTTCAAATCTGGCTTCATAATTACCTAGCTGTGTGGCCTTGGGCAAGCCAATTAACCTCATCTGCCTTGCAAAAACTAAATATATATATATATATATATATATATATATATATATATATATATATATACATATATGCATATATATATATACACTACAAATAATATATGTAAAATATTTTGCTAATGTCAAAACATATGATAAATGCTAGCTACTATTATGACTGCTAATATCATATTTTTGACACAAACCAGGTGCTTAATAAATGCTTGTTGATTGATATCTATGTAATAGAGTATTACTGTGTCATAAATATGACAAATACAAATACAAAGCAATAGGGAAAAGAAATTTACACAAAGGCCCAGAATCAGGACACATACATAGACTGACTAAAAATGATAGTAACAGATTTTTCAAGTCAAGGACATTATTAGGAGTTACAGGAAATAAGGAATTGTTGTTATTACTTTTTAAAGTTTACACAAAAATCCCTTTCAGAAAACTCTATTATAGTTGAGATGAAGCCATTATTTTAGATTTGAATTTATTCCTTATTTTTCTCATTTATTTTTGAGAGATGCTATTTAATTTGCAATTTAAGAAGACTTACAAAGAAGAATATAGTGTGGACCTTCAAAAAACTTGATTTTCTTCTTCTTTTGCATAGTCTCTATTTACTATGAAAACGAAGGGCATCTAGACTTTCATGACTGTACCAGGATATCTGAATCAACAATTCTCTTCATCATTGCTGACTGCCTATCTTTTCTGGTTCAAATGGTTCCACTGTTACTTCATTTAAAGACACACATTGAAAAATAAAACTCCCTGCTCTGTGAAAGTCCTGATTTGATTCCAAGCCTGTTGGATAATGTGCTTTAAAAAATCTGGCAGGCTTCTTGCTTTCCTTGGAGATTTTCAATTTTTCAGAAACAATGCACCCAAGGTGCTCCTTGGCTGCCCTATTTTTCTGAAGCAGCTTCTTAGTAAATGACATCCTAACTTTTACATCATATCATTGCTATTCTTTGGGCTACCATTGTGCAAAGGGCCTTGGGAAAGACAGGGTCCAAAACCAAACAGAAAACAAAATATCTTTCTTTGAAATCTCTATTTAAATATTTTAAAGTTATACCTTTCAATCAGGCAAAAATAGGAGATGCTACTGTTGAGTACTGTATAAATGTAATTATTGCTTAGAAGATAGCTAATCTACATCAACTTGGGCTACAAACATTGGAACCCATATTAATGTGGATAGCAGTTACAGTAGAAGACATCTCATAAATAAGGACCATTTAGAACACTATCCACAGGAAACAGCTGCAGCTGGCAAGTGAACTTTTGACATCCAGGAAGTGTAGAATTCTATGGAATGAGAGGAAGGCAAGAAACCTAATGGATCACACACTGCAGCTCTGAGTTAAGGCTTGGATTGTCTGACCAAAAGTGTAATTTTGCAAAAGATTTACATTTATTAGTAAAATATTGCTGTTGCTTGCTAGGAAAAGCAGCCATTGTGTAGACTGCCAGAGTCAAAAAGACCTGGGTTCAAATATGATACCTAATATTGCTGTTCAGTTGATCAGTTTACATTTGATTCTCTGTGAGCTAGTATAGGATTTTCTCAGCAAAGATACTAGAGTGGTTTGCTGTTTCCTTCTCTAGTGGATTAAGACAAATAGAGGTTAAGGGACATGACCAGGGTCATACAGCTAGTGAGTATCTGAGAACACAGGTCTTTCTGTTTCCAGGTCCAGCTCTCTATCCACTGAGCCACCAAATACCACCACCTAATTATTTGACTTGGAGCAAATCTCTTCAACTCTCTGGAACTTAGTTTTCTTCCTTATTTGTAAATAAATTTATTCTTAACCTGGGGGCTTTGAAGATTTTTTTTAATAATTGTATTTCAATATAGTTGATTTCCTTTATAATTTTATGCATTTAAAAACATTAATCTGAGAATAGGCCCCTAAGGCTTATCAGATTGACAAAGGGGTCTTAACAAAAGAGGTCAAGAACCCTGGAATAGAAAACTTGAAAGGTTGTGCCACAGATCAGAAGATTGTGTGTGTGTGTGTGTGTGTGTGTGTGTGTGTGTGTGTGTGTGTGAGAGAGAGAGAGAGAGAGAGAGAGAGAGAGAGACAGAGAAAGAGACACACAGAGAAGGATTGTGTTGGCATGCTAAAAAGTTACAGAGATTTTATCTTGAGATTTTATGTTTTAGAATATAGTCAGAGCTATTCAACCAAAGAGAATGAAATCTTAGCATAGATTAAATTCATAAGGTGATACACTTAGACTAAAGAAGGAAATGAAAGGGGCTACTAATAAAATATAGTCAATAAGATGTGAGTTTGATGGTATAGCAGAAAACAGTAGCAATGCACAGTGGAAAGAGCTCACTGGCTTTGGAATTAGAGCATCTAGATTAAAATGCTGCTTCTGACAGGCACTTCCCTAGGCAAGTCTGGCTTTCTTGTCTATAAAATGGGATAAGGACCTACCTCTCCCCCAAGATTGTTGTGAGGATCAAAGAAATAATAATTGTAAAACTTAACATGTGCCTGGAAAGCTCCATACAAATGTTACTTAATATTGTTATCATCATCATCATCATCATCATCATCATCATCATCATCATCATCATCATCACTGTTCTTGAGTCTATTTTGTCACCTTTAAAATAAAAGGCCTGGCCTCACTTGGCCTCTAAGGATTCTTCAAACTCTGCATCTAGGATTTTGAGGATAATATCAATAATAACAAGTCTGATGCTACATGCTGGTGCACAGAGTAGAGGTGACTAGATTCTTGAAGGGGGTACCAGAAAAGCACAGAAGTCTGGTCTGTATTACCAAGCTGCAAAGGCTTCTATAGCCAGGGGCAGTTTCTCTGTCTCTTTTCTGAGACCAGGCCAGTTGAATTCTGAAAGGTTCCTCAGACTGGATAAAGAGTGATCATGTTTTAACTCTTGTCTTTCTCCAAGACCATAGACTATTGCACTGTGGGAAGTAGTACCCCTATTGAAGAAATCACAGTTCTTTAAAGTACTGAAATGATAATAACAGCTGGCATTTATGGTTCACTCTTTGGTTTTACATTCATCAGTTCTTTTGACCCTCACAAGGACTCTGTGAAGCAGATGGCATAAGGGTTACTATGGCCATGTTACAGACAGAGAAATAAACTCCAGGGGGTTAAATGACTTGTCCAAAGTCACACAGCTGGTAAATGCAAAAAAAGAAAAAACAATAACTTTACTTCAGGACTACTGATACTTGGACCATTATTTTCTGTTCTATGTAGTCTGGATTGTGATGATTGATAATAACAATAAGAACAACTGAAATGTATATAGACTTTAAAGTTTGTTACCTCACAATAATAAAAAAACCTAGTATTTAGATAGTAGTTTAAATGCATAATAGACTATATTAAAACAGTTATCAAAAACATAAACTCTCAAGCTTTGGACATTTTTTTATTGGAACCTCACAACAACCCAAGAAGGTAGGTGTTATTATTATCCCTGTTTTATAGATGAGAAAATTGAGAAAACCAGAACTTAAGTGATTTACCTAAGGTTACACAACTAAGTGTCTAAAGAGGAATTTGAACTGAGAATTTACTGATTCTAAGTCTTAGCTCTTATCCCCTGTGTCACCAAAGCTATTACCATCTCAAATACCTTTGAGGGAGAGTTACATGTATATTTTACAATTGAAGAAATTGAGCTTAAAAGAAATAAAATGACTTTACATTGGTCATAGAGATAGGAATTAACTCAAGGTCTTCCCACCCCTTACCCCAGGGGTGGAGAACTTCCAGCCCAGAGGCCATATAAAGCCCATTAAATCATTTGGTATGGTGCTGCCAAGGCAACGGCAAGCAGGACTCGAAATTCAATAAATCTAGGAACTTTTTAAGAGTGAATTACTTAAATGTTTGACCAAGTATGGTCTGCAAATGAAGTTATAAAATATCCAAATGACCCTTGGCAGAAAAAATGGTTTCCTACCCTTGCCTTAGCCCAATATTCTGTCTGACATATCTTATTATTGACTAACGAGTTATGGCTTAGAAAATTTAAGATTATTGTTTTCAATATCTATAGTTCTGATCACAGGGTGAAGTACTGTAACTTTCACCGTGTTTGTAATTGTGTTTAAGTCTCTCTGAAAGAACCGTAAAACTGGTAAAATATCCATTTAACTCTGTTTGACTCAGTTTTCTCATCTGTAAAATAAGCTGGATATAGGAATGACAAACCATTCCAGAAAACCTCAAGAAGAGTCACAAAAGATTTATACTTTAAGTCTTTCTGAACAAAAAAGGAATTATATAGAGAAGGTTTTAATTCAATTTTAAGACATTTACCAAGGATAAGAAAAATAATAGTTAAAAATGACTAAGGACTTTGCAAAATGCTTTAACACAGTCAAATTTGATCTTCATAACTATCCAAAACTGTACATGTCATTAACTCATTTTACATATGAGGGAACAAGACTGAAGAGAACTATTTTTCCCTATCAGAGGAAGGATTTGAATGTAGCTCTTAAGACTTCATCACATCGTGTTCCATTGCCTTCTAAAGTAACCAATGGGAAATGGAGATATGTAGTAGATATAAGCAGGATCATAGATTAAGAGCTGAGAATTTGGTGGATCTCAGAGTAGTACTATTGCAAAATGCTATACAAATATTATCTCATTGGAACCTTCACAACAACCCTGAGAAATAAGTTCTATTGGGATCGGGAAAGTCATGTGGAAGGTGCCTTATTTTTGTTTCTGTTGGGTTTTTTTTTAAGGTTATCAGGCGACTTACCAACAGTCACACAGCCACTGCTAAGTGAGGCTAAATTTGAACTTAGGTCCTCCTAGATGGTACATTATTCACTGTACCACCTAGCTGTCCCAAGGTGGTTTACTCTTGAAAAAAGTTAGGGATTCTAAGGGATAGAAATGAGGAGGAAGTATATTTCAGACAGGGAGCACAGACAGTGTCAACTGACTAAGAAGTGAAATGGACTGTTACGTGTGAGATATAGCAAAAGCAGAGGAATCTGGCTAGACCTCAGACTATGTGAAGGGGAATAATGTGTAACAAGGTTTGAAAGGGATATTGGGACCAGATTGTAAAGAGCTTTAAAAGTAAACAGAAGAGCTTATATTTGACCCTAATGGCAACAGAAAGCAATTGAAGTTTATTGATTAGGAAAGCATTAAGGCAAGCCCTGAGCTTTAGGAAAATCATTTCAGCAGCTGTGTACATGATAATTAAGAATGGAGTGAGACTTATGACAGGGAGATCAATGTGCATGGATGAATTGCAATCTTCACTGTTGGAAGGAGTATGAAACCAATGAGATCAGACCTCCTGAACTAATGAAATATCCTCAACATTATGAAGATATATGCATTTATTTAAAATAGATAAATCTAAGCTCCCCAATAGAAACTATGAGACCATTAGGCTTCTGTAGAAAAAAGCTGTGGATTTTGTCTGGCAATATCACAACTCAAGAGGAAAAATAAACATTCCTTAATAAATATATCAGGAATTTAATAAATGATAAAACAGAAAGATTCTAAAATATCCTAAAAAAATTAGAATGGAGTGAGCATTGCTTTTTTCCTAGTCCCAATTTTTTTTTTTACTTTTCATGGATAATTATTTATTGAAAGTATTCTAGTCTGCCAGATAAATTGCATAAAGTTTAGAGCATCTGGAAAGTTCAGCTATGTTTTTTAAAAGGTGAAAAAAAAACTAGGTAACAAAGCCAATCTGACAGGCTAACATTTCAGCACAGAATGCTCTATAATTTGGTATTTGTTTTTGTACCTAGAATTCACTAACATTTCTTAAACAACAAAGACATAAAGTATGATCAAAAATAAAATCAGAGCCCAAGGATAAGGAATGACCTTGAGAGGTCATTTGTGTAAGATGATTCCCAAAACTGATTTCTTAAAATGCAAATCTGGTTTATGTCTAAAGACTTTCAGAAAACCTTTGGGGAAAAAACCTTAGAAACTCAGCAATTTCTCTCTGTAGTTCTCACATCATAAATATTTTTCCTTCTATATTTTAAACTTATCAAGCTATGAAGCTTCAGTCCAATCTCCCATCTTGTGACTGGTGGCCATATTTTGCATACTCACCTTTTGCTAAGCATGAACCCATTGGACTTCTATATTTCAATAGCTGTAGTCAGCACAATCCATGCTGCAAAACATTCAAAGAAGCAATGCAGGAGTAGTTGCAAGTTTGGCTTATGCACTGTTACTAGACAACTAGCAGAAAGTATAGATTAAAGAAATAAATCTTTGCTTGTATATCCCCAAAACAGAGTTAAGAGTGGGGGTAGGGAAGGAACCACAGGAGAAAGAGAAAGACTCTCAAGTCATGGCAATGGAACTCGGACCTTCTCATTACCATGCAAGAGCAATTGGAAATCTGGTTCAAATCACAGAAGGAAATGGTTGTGTTTCTCAGCTGTTCCACATGTTCAGAAATCTTATTCTAAAGAAAAAGAGAAGGGTATTTCAAAATCACTGAGTCACTAAAGGTGAGAAGGCTTCATTCTGGAATTGGGGTAGGGGAACAGATGGTATGTTTGTGTCTGTGTTTGTGTGTGTGTGTGTGTGTGAAAGAGAGAGAGACTGTTACATAAGCAAGCCTCAGTATCAGTCATACAAGATAAATTTACTAGAGAATGGAAAAAATGACCTTGTACTTCCCACCCGACTCCCCACGCATCTCCCCCCCCCATCCATAGAACTGCATTTGACAGAGAGAGAGAGAGAGAGAGAGAGAGAGAGAGAGAGAGGAGCCATTGGGATAAGGAATTAATACATCTGTTTTCTCCTTTCAGATTCTTTACAGGGCAACAGGAAGGATGTGGGCTCTCTTTCAGATTCAAATGAGGCAAATTAGCCTTAGCTTATGCCTTAACAATGTAACTTATTTTGCATTGTAGCTAGAGAAAGTCAGAGTAACTTTCTCTAAAGTAGCCTAACATTTTTATCTTGGGAAGTTTAATTTGTAGTTTGAAAAGAAATGACAATTTCTAACACCTTATCCCTTTCACCTTCCACCCCAATAGCTTTGGTGCAAGGCAAAAACAAGACTTCGGTGACATATTTCAGAAAGATGGAAATCATGGATGCATCTATACTATAATTTTTCAGGCAGACCAGATGCAGACTCATCTTCATCTTTCAAATTACTTACATTTGGTGGTATTAGAGACTTAAAAACTGTTTCCAAATTGTCTTCCTCCTTTCCAAGGAAGTTCAGACTCTGAAAAACAAGTCAGTACTCATATGCTCTTATGTATAGGAATTTTTGTTCCATCTATTGCAATGGATACATTATTATTGCCACTTTTATGAAACAAAACAGTACAGCAAGAAATATTGCCACAGATCTAGACCCGGAAGGGACCTTGGAAGGCCCTAAGTCCGGCTTTCATCATTCTACAAATGAAGTCATAGAAAGTCAGAGAAATAAAATGAAGTCTTCAACATCACACAAGTACTAGGGGGGACGGGTACAAGATTTGAATATAGTTCTTTTAATAATCAAATAAATCTAGGACTCTATTCTACTGCATCATGCTCTCATTTGGGAAGGGAGGATTCCTGTATTCTTGCTGCTTTCTTGATGAAGATGGTACAGTGGATAGAATGCTAGGTTTTATTGTAATCTAAGAAGACCTGAAATTGAAACCTCACATTAACTGTATGACTTTAACCTTTCCCAGTCTCATTTGCCTTTGCTTAAAATGAGGGGTAGGTAGTTGGTACAGTGGATAGAATACAGGTCCCTGAGACAGGAAGACCTAAGTAGTAGAGAAGAAAATGGTAAACCATTCTATTATCTTAAAATCCTAAATGATTTTATTTTATACCTCTCAGAGTCAGCAGGATCTAGTAGATTGAGAACCAATTACCTGGATTTAAGTCCTAAATTAATTATAGATTGGCCCTATAATTCTGGGCAAATAATTCAACCTTTTGGTGTTCTGGGTGATGAGCTGCAAAGAAGGTAGTAAGATAAACTAATAAATATTTGAGTTCAGAGTTGACCTCATCAAAAAGACTCTAGGCCCAATACTCTATCAACCATTCTATCCAGCTGGTCAAGTTTCATAGAAGAGGTGATATTTCACTGGTCCTTGAAGAATGAGCAAAAAGTATTAAGAGGAAGAGCTGAGATTTGAAATCAGGTCATCCCACTCCAAATTGTTCCATTATAGCTCTATCTTAATCAAGACTTTGACTCTATTTTCAAGGGTGATCTTGAGAAAATTATCTATAAATACCTATATATTACCTATATGTATATATAGATTACATATATGAATATAGATATGTGTAACAGACATATCTATATACATATGTGAATACATTTATATGTGCAATATATATATATACACCTATCCACATATTAACATATATGTAAATTTATAAATCAATAAAAAAATGAGGGTAATTTTGAAATACTACTTCTACAATCTCAGGATAATCCTAGATATGAGAAATTCACAGAAATTTGACTGATTGCCTGACAAGAGGGAGTAAATGAAGAAGTAGTCTGGGCCAGCCCAAATCATTTCTATGCTTTCTTTCAGCTCTAAAATCCCATTTCTCTCAGTAGCAAAGAGGAACCTTGTCAAAGTGAAGTTCTATAAGCACATGGACTTCAAAAGAAACTCAGTTATATTTTCAGATATGGAGTTTTACTTTCAAGTTTCTTGGTCCTGGACAGAAGGTTAGGAAGGAAAGTACTCTGCTCTGGTGAAAAAAGAAAACAGCTTAAAAAAGAATCTTTTTTTTTAAAGCTATTAAAATATCAGTAGTTTAGGGTGGCCAGGTGGTGAAGTGGATAGAGCACCAGCCCTGGAGTAAGGAGTACCTGAGTTCAAATCAGGCTTCAGACACTTAATAATTATCTAGCTGTGTGCAAAAAACCTTAACCCCCCCCCAAAAAATATTAGTAATTTAATAATGCAAACCCTTTGAGATTCTAAGCACTTCCACAAACTATCTCCAGCTACCTCACAAGCGAATGTTAAATCTTATTATCCCCATATGACAAAAGAGGAAATTCAAGGTGGAAAAAAAGAGATTAAGTGCTTTGGCTCTACAGCATACAAGTAAACAAATGGGGAAAACTGAGACTCAAATGTGGGCCTTCTGATTTGATCTGAGCCTTTCCATTGGAAGAGTTATTCAGTTTCCTAGTCTATAGTTAATGTAATCAATGTAGAAATCTGAAGATGAATGGTTTGAATGCAGTATATCTGAGAAATTGGAAACAAAATTACATTAACAGCCCTGGGGGGGGGGGTGTGGCTAGGTGGTGCAGTGGATAGAGCACCTACCCTGGAGTCAGGAGGACCTGAATTCAAATTTGACCTCAGCCACAATAATTATCCAGCTGTGTGACCCTGGGTAAGTCACATAATCACATTACTTGGGGGTGGGGGTAGAGAAACAGCCAAAGGAAAGTAACCTAAATTCCAAGAGGAGCAGAACCAAATGACCAAAAGAATAGGAGGAGAACAAAAGGAGATACCTCCAGAGAATTCAAAGTTCATTTTTCTTGAATTTCACATTTCCTTATAGTTATGCCTATACCCATAAAAAAATATAATCCTTACTGTGGAGGTGTGTGTGTGTGTGTGTGTGTTTGTGTGTGTGTGTGTGTGTGTGTGTGTGTATGTGTGTGTGTGTGATTTGTCAGCTCTTGAACAACATACATTATTTTACTTGCAAAATATTCAAGTTTTACTAAAAGAAAAGTTTATGTTGCATAGTATAGTGGTTTACTTTTAACTTGTAATGAATCAGTTCTGACTGAAAATTCGGAAGAAATCATGAAACTTTGGACCTCTGTAAAGCTAAACATGATGTAAAGGAAAAAATAAAATTGACACTTGCTGTCCCCCACACATTGCTGATTTTAAAGTTCGCATGCATTGACCAAGAAAAAAAGATGTGGTAATCACAGACAGGAAGAAAGGGGGTTTCATGAGAAAAAAAATCATGTTACAAGACTAGTAATAAGAGAAAAGAACACAAAAAATATTGACTTAGATCTGGAAGAAATCTTTAGAGGTTAACAAATCCATCTCAATCATATTACAGATAAGGAAACTGAGACCCTGTTAAGTAAACTGAGTTGTCCACTATCACAAAGGCAATAAAAGTGGCAGAGTTGAGTCTTCAATCAAGGTTCAAATTTAGATTTAACTCCAAAATTCAAAGATCTTTCCATTATACCACATTATCTCCTCTAGAAAAATCAAACTGTATTAAATAGTAGGAGAGGAGGAGTTCTTAATTTTTGTGTGTGTCTTGGACTCCTTTTGGCAGACTGTGAAATCTATAAATTTCTTCTCGGAATAAAATTTAAATGCATAAAATAAAATGAATAGGACTATAAAGGAATTAGTTAGAAATCCAACATAATTTTATTTCAATAAAACAATTATATTGAAATGTAATACACATAAAATATGGCATAATACAAAAAAATATATTGCATAATTATGTATATAATTATATTTTATAATATAAAATAATATAATTGCATGAATAATATATATTTAACATGTTTTATATATTTGTATTTTAATATAATTAATTGAAGTGAAATTTATTTTTTTTTCCCAAGGCAAATGGGGTGAAGTGGCTTGCCCAAGGCCACACAGCTAGGTAATTATTAAGTGTCTGAGGTCTGATTTGAACTCAGGTACTCCTGACTCCAGGGCTGAACCACCCAGCCACCCCATTGAAGTGAAATTTCAATACTTGTTTTCTTTTGTAGTAGTATATTTGTATATACCTATGTGTGCATATATGTATATGCATGAGTATATATGTATGCATAGGTGATATCTATACCTATCTATTACAAGTATATGGATCCCAGGTTAAGAACCTTGTCTAAAGAAATCAAAAGTTTATTTTTTACTTTCTCCCTCCCTCAACTTGAAAGTTCTTATAAATAAGCAAAAGTGATTATAGAGTACAAGAAAGTTGACTTATAGTTTCTATCTTCCATGAATCTCTACAATTACCTTAAAACTCACTCCCTTACCTATACCTAAATTCTCAGGTACTACCATCATTCTTTGCTTATACTTTAAAACTCCTTAACAGGGATTAGACTGCTAAGCACAGTTTTTCAGCCCATAGGTGATTAATGTTTCTGATGATGATGGCAATAAAGATGATAAGGATTCTCATTTACTTTAGTCTAATTAGACAAGTTTATATACTTGTGAGTTTTAAATTCAGGGTTCACTTTTTAAAATGTTAGAAACAATTAGCCATAATAAAAATGCTTTGGGTTTACATAGTACCTTTTAAAGAGGAACTTGCTTCTCCCTTCTAATTACAAAGGTGAGGAATGCCAGAAAAATGTCATAGTTTTCATTCCAGCTCAGTTGCTTTGTAGCTGAGAGTTTGGGAGAAATCTTAATTTTGTTACCAACAAAACGAGGGAAGTTAAGCCAATCTGACTTTTTAGTGTGGTAGGCAGGAAAAGAGGGAGGGAGGGAGGGAGAATGGATTTATTAAGTGCCTATCACAGGCCAGACTTGCCTTACAAACCACTATCTCATTGTATCCTCTAACAACCCTATGAGATAGGTGCTATTATTATTCCCATTTTACAGAGGCAGAGAGATCCAGTTGCTTGGTCACACAAAGTCAGTGTCTGAGGCTTAATTTGAAGTCAGTTCATAACTCTAGGCCCAGGGCTTTAACCATTGTACCACCTAACTGCTTGTGGACAGGTCAAGAAAGCTAAAGTAATTTAAGGCTATATACATTAAGACAGGCATAAATTCCAGGAATAAGGAGTCATAGACCCATTGAACACTCTGTTCTAGTCAGCTTCTATCTGGAACATTATAGTCTGTCCTGGGCATCACATTTTAGGAAGGGTATTGATAACTGGAGAGTGTCCAGGAGAGCAAGTAGGATGGTATAAGGCTCCGGTGATAGCATCTGACAATCTGAAGATGCTGAGTTGGAAAAAAAAGATTTAGAGGATGAGGAGGGGGTGAGGTAGGGGCTTATGTTCTTCAAATTTTGAAAGGGCTGTTGTGAAGTGGAACTGATTCTATCTCTTCTCCAAAGTGCTTTATTCCTGCTGAGTGTACCACTATCCTTTCAGTCACCTATTTCTGCAAACTTTGGAACTCTCCTTGACTCTTTATTCCCATCCTATCTGCTTCTAATCACTTTCTAATTCTTGTTAATTCTATATCTATAATCTATATCTATATCTTGCATCAATTCCCTCTTTCTAGTCATATGGCTACCCCCCCCCCCCTTCAGGGGCTTCTCATCCCCCCCCCCCCCCCAGCTCCAAACTTTCCAGTTATTGTCTAAGGCATCACTATCCTCCCTGACCCTCAGGCTACCAAGCTAGGTTTCATCCTTAAATCTTCCCTATCTCTCTCACTGCCTTCCATTACCCCCAATCTATTGTCAAGGCCAGTAGACTTTTCCTTTGCAACAGCTCTCATAATATGTTCCTTGCTGGTTTCTGACACTACCACAATCCTGGTGCAGGCCTTCATCATCCCAAGCCTGCTCACTTGCTCTAGTCTCCTGATGGGTCTTCCTAACTCATCTCTCCCCATCTCACATTGGTAACTGCTATAACTGAAGGCAAAATACAGCCTGGGGGGAAAAAAGCTGATAGACTGGGAGGGAGCCTGACAAAACCTCAAATGGAAAATGGAAAGGGAACAAGAAAAACCACACAATGAAGAGAGAAAAGAGGCATTGCTTATAAGAACAACTCCTTAAAAAATTCTTAATTGGCTCACCCCCATCTGCTTACAGTTAAGAAGGAAACAACTAATGGTCTTTAAGTCACTGAAGAAGAAACCATATCAGCTCATACAAGCTTCTTGACATCTATTAACACTGATAATGATGATAATAATAATGAAAATTATGGATTCGATTTACAAAAAAACCTAAAGTGTGAATCCAACAATAGATTAGATGTTTGTTCTACACAGTTAGTTAATAAACAGCACTGGCAGAGGAATTCTATAAAGAACTAACTGATCACACATTGAATGAAAGCAGCAGTAATGTGTCAATTCTGCAAAGAATTGAAAAGAAGTCCTAAAAAGGTCGTGGCTAACCTGAGCACCTGGCTTCATGACCAGGGGAGGGGAAAAGTTCCAGGTAACTCTTAGGAATGACCTGAAACATAAAATTGTGCTACCACTTAACACTCAATCAACAAGCATTTATTAAACCAATCAACAGCATTTATTAAACAGTAACTCTGACTGGCATTGTGTCTGAATATATAAAGAAAAAACCTCAGGGGGCTTGTGTTCTGATTGGGAAGACTGCATACAAATACATGAGTATGTGTAAGACTAATCAGAGTAGATGGAAGGTAGTTAACAAATGATCATCCAGATTCTGCCTGAAGACTTCCAGGGAGGTGGAAATCATTAACTTCCAAGGCAACTCACTTCAGTCATAGGATTGTTCTAAATTTTAGTAACATTGTCTTGGCATCAGTTTGCTTCTTTGCAACTTCTGACAATGTTGATTCTATCCTCTGATACCAATCAGACCAAATTTAATCTCTAGTCCACATACCAGCTCTCCAAATACTTGAACAAAGCATGCCCCCTTGGGCCTTAATTCAAAGCTTTTCACTCCCCTGACTGCCCTTCTCTAAATACTTTCCACTTTTCTCAATGTCTTTCCTAAATTGTGGTTAAACTGCTGCCCCATATTTGAGTCAGCTAGGTGGCTCAGTGGACAGAATGCTGGGCTAGAATGACCAGCGTTCAAATCTAACCTCAAATACTTATTAGCTGTGGGACCTTAGGCAAGTCATTTAACTTCTGTTCAGTTTTCTCAAATGTAAAAGGAGGATAACAGTTCCTATGGGTTGTAGGGTTGAGGATCAAATAAGATAATATTTGTAAACAGAGACTAGTCACATAATGTTGCTGCCCATCCATCCTTCATTCTTTTTTTAAAAATTTTGTAGTTTTTTTTTTTGCAAGGCAGTGGGGTTAAGTGGCTTGCCCAAGGTCACACAGCTAGGCATTTACTGAGTGTTTGAGGCTGGATTTGACCCAGGGCCAGTGCTTTATCCACTATACCACCTAGCCGCCCCTCATCCTTCATTCTTGAAGATCTTTACATCAGGGAGGTAATGCCATTACATACATCTGAATTGGATTTAAGTGAAGGGCTGTAGTGCTAAGTCACCAGCTTCATTTTCTCCACTGGAGCCCTCTGGGGCCAGTGATCAGATATGAATCAGGATGACTGGAGATGACTCTAGATGAGAGGTAATCTGGGTTAAGGGATTTGCCCAAGGTCACACAGCTAGAAAGTATATGAATCCAGATTTGAAATAAGGTCCTTCTGATTAGTAGGTTCTATATAAACGTTTATTCCTTTTCTTCATCTGGAGAGTGTAGCCTGCATTTTTTTTTTCAGACAAACTACTCTCTAACCTTGCTTCCCTCTTGTCCTTATAAAATCCATTTCTTGAACTTGAGTTTAATGTTATATTTATATCTTTAATATTCCATCATTTTAGATTCAGTGTAATGATCTATTGAATCAAGATATTCTTGGATGCTAATTTTGTCATTTATCCCTTCCAGCTTTTTATCAACTACAAAATTGAAAATCAGGTCCTCTATGCTTTTATATGAGTCAGTGATTAAAAAAAATTAAGATAAATAAATTTCTGGTTAGCTCTACTGTTACTCCTTTTGCAAAGATGACATTGAATCATGATTATATTTTCTTTGGTCCTGATTATTCAACCAGTTCCACAAAGATCTATCATCTGACACAAATCTCACCATCTACAAGAAAATGAGATACCTTATCAAAGACTTGGCAAAAATTTAGGTAAATTATATCTTCAGCATTTCCCTAATCTACCAGCTTAGTCAAAAATGAAAATAAGGATAACATAGCATGATCTATTTTTGATAAAGCTTTACTGGCTCTGCAGGGGTAGTCATCATCTCCTTTCTAGATGTTCATTAACCATCTATTTAATCAACCATTCAAAGTCAATCTCATTTTTCCCAAGTAAACACTGTACAGTAACAACAATGTTGTTTTAAGAGTAACAAGTGACTAAGGCATTCTGACCATTATAAATACCCAAATTAACTACAAAGGACATATGAAGAAAGATGTGATTTGTATCCAGGAAAAAAATGATAAATGAATGTATAAAAAGACTTTACATGTATTCATACACAGATATTTATGTCTAAAGTTGGTCATCTCTGGAGTGGAGGTACAAAAGTCAAGTTACATGATAACTACATTATCTATTTAAAGGAATTATTTTTATTAATTATTATATAAGAGCAAGATATACATAATAGATTTGCAGTTTCATGATCAATCACCTTTTTTCCCTATACTATGTTATAGAAATGACTTGTTTTATTTCTTAAATTCAGAACAAAATAAATAAAATCCCCAAAAAAGGCAAGCTCATTGACTTACGAGTTTATATATTTTATTTTCTTCTTTTTGGAAAATCAGGACATTAGCTGTTCCCTAAGCCTGTGGTGCTTCTTCTCCTTCCCCATCCCCCACTCCCACTCCCAACTCCTCTCTCAATCATCTTTCAAATATTCCTGACAGGGTCTCAGCAGTAACATCCGACAATTCTTTCAGTATCAGAGGATGTTGTTCATCTTGTGAGTTTCCCAGGGTCACAACTAGTTAAAGCTTGAATTGTGAAGGAAACTTGTTTTGGGCAACACCCTCACCCCCTTTCCAGGACCTCTCAGCCCCCTGGCCTTCAGTATCTCATACCCTCTGGCTTCCCCAGGGCACTAAATTATACCATCTCATGCTCATAATTTTTTCTTTTAGGTTTTTTTGGCAAGGCAAATGGAGTTAAGTGGCTCGCCCAAGGCCACACAGCTAGGTCATTATTAAGTGTCTGAGACCAGATTTGAAGCCAGGTACTCCTGATTCCAGGGCTGGTGCTTTATCCACTACACCACCTAGCCATCCCAATTAGCTAATTTTTAAAAAAATCAAATTCTCACTCATTAGTCATTGCTACAAGGACTTTTAGCCACTACTTCCATATTTAATGGAATCAGGAAGTAATTTCAGTATTAAGAACTTTGGACACTGTGACAGGATGGTAAGAGACAGATTCCTGGGAAAGAAAATTTATGCAGTGGTGCCTATGTTCATATCTATCTATCTACTTATCTAATCTTTTATTTATTCACTGATCTGGGAAAGAAAATTTATGCAGTAGTGCCTATGTGCCTATCTACTTATCTAATCTTTTATTTATTCACTGATCTGTGTCGTGTGTATGTGTGTGTATACATACACACAGATACATGTACACTGACTTGTCCAGGGTCACATAGCTATTAAGTGTTTGAGGTCAGATTTGAACTCAGGAAGATAACTCCAGACCTGGCACTCTATCAACCACACCACTTCACTACCCCAGAAACTATATAAATGTTAGTTATTATTATTATTATCATTATTCATCCTTAGGAAGAATAGTTCAGAGTACTATATCCCTTCCCTGTTATCTCATTTAATGTCTAGCACTAGATACATAATAAAATATTAGGTTACTTATTTACATTGATCCTACATCACAACCAACTATATTGAAAGAGGGAAAAACTTTTTGAATCACTCAATTGGAATTTATATAAGTATTGAATTGGAAGATGGGAAGGAGTAGACCTTATTGTGCCCCTTAATAATTGAGGGTGACATTTTCAAGCCACTTAACTCTTCAAGTCTCAGCTTCTTCCTCTGTAAAAGGAAGGGATTGAACCAAATGATTTCTAATTATTTCAGTTCTAAATCTTTGATTCTATGATCTAACGTCTCATGTTTAAATAGAGTTTATGTTAAACTTAAATTTCTAAAGTCCAAAGAGTAAAAAAATTTGCAAAGCCCAAAGAGTAAAAAATCATTGAGTTCAATACCTCTAGTATTGACTGAAGAGATAAAAGTACTACATGCACTGAAAATACCAAGGTTATTTACTCAGCCACCAAAAGGGGAATGTCCAAAAGACATTTCTTTAAAAAAAACTTCTTGGTTGAAAGTGAGAAACCACAACGTTTCTAGATTATTACTATGAGAAGAAATTTAAGCTCTTGTTAGGCCTGGCCTCTTGCTACTAAAGACAGACCTTATCACCAATTGAAGATATGATTTGTCAGAATCACAAAATGAAAGACTCCCCAAGAGAGTGGATAAATTAGGAATGTTCCCAGAAGAATATAATTATTCTAGTTTCCCATATCATCTACTCATTGTTTACACTTTTGCCTGGGTGAATGGCTCCAGGCCATTCTACAGTACATACTTTCAAGGATGACCATGGAAAAGTTGGAGAAAAGTCAATATTCTAATTTGTAAATTAAAAGATAATGTTAAATAAGAGAAAAAATTTTAAAAGAAAAGTAAACTATTAATAAAAAATTTCAAATAAAACTGAGAGAAAAAAAGGAAAAATAGTTTATTTCCTCTTTACATCTCTAATCCCATTTCTTTTTTCATCTATGGATGTGCTCCTGAGGTCCTGTGGAGCTTGCCATAGTAGTGGTGGAGATGGTCTTGTTATAGGAGGGAGAGGGTCTACCTCAGAGTCTTTTCTAAGTGATTTTCTTTTTTTTTCCTCAGTGATTTTCAATGCAGCAACCTTATGGGTCTATAATCACAACATGCTCTGAATGCCATCCCTGAGGCATGGTTACTGTGTTGGAGAAAAGTTTTCTATGCTCATAACATAAGATGGAAAGATATAGGAAGCATTTTCTCATCTAAGGAAAAACACTTCATATTGACAAGACAACCTATCTTGAAAATAAATCTTCATCAAGCTCTGCTGTTTAATTGACTAAACATTCCTTAAGAGGACAAAAAAGAAAGAACATGTGCTGCAAAAATAAAAACTAATGCACATTTTTCCTTTTGTTTTTCCAGATGACTCTGTAAGATAATTGCAAGCAAAATAACCTAATTTTGATAGATAACTGAAACTGACAGGCATCCAAGGTATCCCTGACTCTAAATCTAGGAGTGCCAGACTTCAGGTAGTTAGATCTCTTTTTAAGGTTAGAAGGTGACAGGTAGAGTTGTAACCAAAATGGAGATAACTAGAGTCTTTCTTCTTCCTTTCTTCAGTGGTTTTTGCATGCCATACCTTTGCATGATTGTGGCCCAGCTCCTACCTAGGCCATGAATTTTTCTTCTATACTAGCAGACAAATCACTTTCTAGGGATTTGGGAGATCTGGGACCATTACCATTACCATTGCCATTTAGGTGCAGGCCAGACTTTTTGAGAAGACCATACCCTGTATCAACTCCTCCTCTCCCTAAAAAGAAAAGACAATCTGGATGCAATAGTTTTTTTTTTTTAATTATAAAGATTTTATTTATTTTGAGCTTGACAATTTACCCCCCTAATCTTGCTTCCCTCCCCCCACCCCAGTCCCCCACATAAGGCAGTCTGTTAGTCTTCACAATGTTTCCATGGTATACATTGATCAAAATTAAATGTGATGAGAGAGAAATCATATCCTTAAGGAAGAAAAATAAAGTATAAGAGATAGCAAGATCAGACAATAAGATAGCAGTGTTTTTTTCTAAATTAAAGGTAATAGTCTTTGTTCAAACTCCATAGTACTTTCTTTGGATACAGATGGTATTCTCCATTGCAGACAGCCCCAAACTGTCACTGATTGTGGCACTGATGGAATGAGCAAGTCCATCAAGGTTGATCATTGCCCCTATGTTGCTGTTAGGGTGCACAGTGTTTTTCTGGTTCTGCTCATCTCACTCAGCAAATCCCTCCAGGCTTCCCTGAATTCCCATCCCTCTTGGTTTCTAATAAAACAATAGTGTTCCATGACACATATATACCACAGTTTGCTAAGCCATTCCCCAACTGAAGGACATTTACTTGATTTTCAAATCTTTGCCACCACAAACAGAGCTGCTATATTTTTGTACAAGTGATGTTTTTACTTTTTTTCATCATCTCTTCAGGGTATAGATACAGTAGTGATATTGCTGGACCAAAGGGTATGCACATTTTTGTTGTAACTTTGGGCATAGTTCCAAATTGCTCTCCAGAAAGGCTGGATGAGTTCACAGCTCCACCAACAGTGTAACAGTGTCCCAGATTTCCCACAACCATTCCAAAATGATCATTTTCCTTTCTGGTCATATTGGCCAATCTGAGTGGTGTGAGGTGGTACCTCAGAGAAGCTTTAATTTGCATTTCTCTAATGATTTAGAGCAATTGTTCATATGACTCTGGATCACTTTGATCTCCTCATCTGTAAATTGCCTTTCCATATCCTTTGACCATTTGTCAATTGGGGAATGGCTTTTTAAAAAAATCTTGACTCAGTTCTCTGTATATTTTAGATATGAGTCCTTTGTCAGAAACATTAGTTGTAAAGATGATGCAATAATTTTTAGATAGAATTCTGATGGAATGATAAACACCCAAAATAATACAGACTTTAACTTGGGTCAATTCAATTCAAACTCATTTCTTCCATTCCCAAACATTTAAGTGTCTTGTGCAAGGTACTTGTGGAAAAACAATTCTGGATTTCAGTACTGTATTTAAGAGTCAGGAGAGATGGGGGCAGCTAGGTGGCGTAGTGGATAAAGCACTGGCCCTGGAGTCAGGAGTACCTGGGTTCAAATCCGGTCTCAGACACTTAATAATTACCTAGCTGTGTGGCCTTGGGCAAGCCACTTAACCCCATTTGCCTTACAAAAAAACCTAAAAAAAAAAAAGAGTCAGGAGAGACCTGAAAATGAATCTGACACCTGATGTTTTAGGGAAAAGGCATAAAAAGACTAGAAACATAGAAGGGAGATAAACCATGAAGGGTTTTGAATGTCAAACAGAGGATTTCGTATTTGAATCTGGACACAATAGGGAATCACCAGAGTTTATTAAGGGAGTGGGGGAGAGGTGATATGATCAGATCTACACTTCTTTAAAAAAAAATCACTGGTGGTTGAAGTGAGAGAAATTTGAAATGGATTGACTAATTTAAAATAATGACTAAGGTAATTGAATTATGTCAAAAATTTCAAACCTGCCATTATTGACTCTTCTCCCTCAACACATAGTTCAAGTTTTTCAAGTATGTTAAGGATAAACAGGATCAGCTAGGTGGTTCAGTGGATAGACTGCCAAGGCTATAGTCAGGAAGACTCATCTTCCTGAGTTCAAATCCAGCCTCAGACACTTAGCTGTATGTCCCTGGGCAAGTCACTTAACCCCATTTGCCTCTGTTCCTCTTCTGTAAATTCAATTGGAGAAGAAAATGAGAGATCAGTTTTAAATGCAAAACAATGAGTTCCTGCCATTACAAGCAACTGAATAATTTAATTCTGATTATGGATTGACCATAGGCTAAGGAGTGAGCATTTCTACCTATAAATTCCATTTTTATCATATTCTTCACTCCATTTCCCATCTCCTTCATTTCCTTCTTCTGACCTCCTGCTGCCCTCCATATACACACACTTCAGAGACTAGAGAGGAAGACAAAATATTTCTATTCAACACCCCACTTGGAAGCAAAGCCCAGGTAACTCAGCCAGTTGGCCTTGGCAGAGTATAACGTCTGATTACTTAGCAGGAAAAACTGGGGAAGCAGGTGATATGGCAGAAAGTACACTAGTTTGGGAGTCAGTAGACCTAGATTCTATTTTTAGGACTACAAAGACACACCATATTCTCCCCATGTTCTGTAATGATGGTGTACCATAGGCCATTGGTTAAGAATTTTTGCCACACAGAAATTTTTGTAGTAAAGGTAATTTCTTGTAAAAAGAGATGGCCTGAATTTAAATAGCTAAAGGTTTACTTCTCACTCTAGAAAACGTTCCAAAGAGGGACAAGTTGGTTAAGAGAGGGGAACCTGAGCATTTTTATTTTTTAACACAATGGAACAAAAAATATATACATTTACAATATTTAAATTGTTGTCCTAAGGTACTGGATTATTGTGACTAGGCAGAGCAGGTGAAAGAGAACGACAATAAATAGGTCTTTGAAGAAGAATTTAACAACAAAAAATCTTGTATTTGTGCATGGCCTTTTATAACAATTACAAAGCAAACAAAAACGAATATTGAGAAATTACAAAGAATAAGCTTGGCCTCAAAGAAGAGAAATGAGAAAATCCCACTACATTTTAAGGGCAGTGGGCATGCCTGCTATGCAGAATACTGAATATATAAATTTTTTTTGATGTATTGACTGGTTTTGCTGAATTTCTTTTCCTTCTTTTTCTTTCTTTTTAAAAACATTCTTTAATATAAGGAAGAGAGAAGAGATAACAGGAAGAATTTTGGTGACAGAAAAAACAAAACCTCATTAAATGTATTTAAAGTTAAAGAGAGGGGGCGGCTAGGTGGCATAGTGGATAAAGCACTGGCCCTGGAGTCAGGAGTACCTGGGTTCAAATCCGGCCTCAGGCACTTAATAATTACCTAGCTATGTGGCCTTGGGCAAGCCACTTAACCCCACTGCCTTGCAAAAAAACAAACAAAAAAAAACAAACAAAAAATAAAGTTAAAGAGAGAGGGAGAGAGAGAAATAGTCTTTTTGTTATTCTCAAGGGAAAATAAGTGACTGAAGCTGATGTAGAGAAGGCATCCAATGAGCTGTCATTTACATGGCCCTGTGTTTTGGCCTTACCAGCTACCAGGACAGTAGGAAAAACTGCTGAGCTAGTGGTTATATCCAAACCAAGCCTCTCCCTATAATTATAGCTAACTAGGGGGAAAAAAGGCACAATCAGGATAGAAATGTAGGGGGGGGGGGGAGGAAGGAAACAAAGAATGCTGACTTGACATTTTTCTAAAGAGATGTAAAGGCTGGATCAGCCATGCAGCAAGATGCTTAAAAGGTAGTACTAACCCACTATATCGTGTTTTATGGGTCACTCAGCTTTCCTGAGCCTATCTGTTCAGCTGTAAAATAAGAAAGGTGATCTCAAAAGTCAGTCAATAAACACTTTTTTAAGAACCTACTAAGTGTTGGTTCCTTCTAGTTCTAACATTCTGTGAATAGATGACTAGTTTTTTTGTTATATCTTACAATAGTATGGTTGTGAGGATCAAATGAGATAATATATGGAGAGCACTTTTTACCAAAAAAAAATTACTATATAAATGCTAGCTATTAGTACCTATCTCTCAGGATTGTTGTGAGAATCAAATAAGATCATTATTTTAAACTGTTTGGCACATAGTAGGTATTAGGTAAATATTAGTTATTGTTAATGATTATAATTAATTATCTGCTCCACCCTTGAACATGAGTCAAAAGAACAATCTGATTTAAAATTAAGTAAATCAGCACTATTCTTTCTTCTTAGCTAACAGTTCTAACAACTGAGGCCTGGAAACTTTTTGAACTAAAAAGGCAATGCTTTCTTAAAGGATAACTGTGTTGTTCAATCCCTTTTCAGTCAAGTTTGACCCTTCCTGACCCACTTGGGGTTTTCTTGTCAAAGATTCTGAAATGGTTTGCCATTTCCTGCTCCAGATTCTTTTACTGGTGAGAAAAGTAAAGCAAACAAGGTTAAGTGAATTACCCAAGGTCACAAAGTCAGTAAATACAACCTAGTTGTCTTCTACTCTACCTCTCATTAAATATATCCTGAGAAGCAACTCAATGCTGAACTGAAAGAAAACTATTTATTAGATATCTTTTCCCATGTTTCTCAAGGAAGTAAGATTTTATATGAATATATTACAAAGACTACAATAAATAGCATAAAACACTTACAAAAAGAATATTCATTACAACATGGGTAAAACAACTAGGCTGTAGTCATTCTAAAAGGATTCATGAAAAAAATTTTAAAAAAATTCTATCATTTTGAATAAACCAAGGAAAATATATGTGCTTCACTTCATATCTGCAAATCAAATGTAAATAGTTGTCCTGTGATCCTATCAGATAACCTAGATTTTTAAAAATCTAAAGAAACTCTAGATTTTTAAAAATGCATCAATGAATAGCACAGAAATGAATCTTCTTTTCTTTTCTCCTAAAAATAGTCAAATACCAAACCAAAGCAGTACTACTGCATCTAGAAAATGAAAAACTTTTTTATAAGTCTTTCAAAATCTAATGATAATCTAATCTTAATATAAACACTAATAGGTAACTAACGATTTGTCTTAGACTTCCAGGAAAACTGCCTACACCCAGAACCTCTACAATTTCTGGTGCTAAAAACACAGGGTCTGTCTCCCCACAGGAGGTGGGAGGGTGGGTTGGTGGATGTGAATGGTGTTAATTGAGTGGGAGCCAGAGTTGTAAGATGTTCACAGGGAGGGAGGTGCTAAGTAGGGTTAAAGATAATAAATAGAAATTTTGGCTTAAGTCAATTACCTATCATCTCTCAAAAGGAATAGCTACCATATTTGTTCAGGAAGGTGAACTTTACCACCTTACAAAGGCCTAATTCTTTTTTTTTAATGCAATGGGGGTTTAAGTGACTTGCCAGAGGTCAAAGAGTCAGGTAATTATTGTGTCTGAGGCTGGATATGAACACAGGTCCTCCTGACTCCAGGACCAGTACTCTGTCTACTGTACCACCTAGCTGCCTCTCTGAGGCAACAAATGATATAAGACTGAAATAAAAGAAGGGAATGTAAAGATTTCTGGAAAAAAAAATCATTAAGCACCATGGCTGTCATTAATTTTACTTGACACCTCCAGGGGTGTGCTAGAGTCAGTTCTTAGAAGCCCCATGCTGACTGTTAAAATTTGGAGGTGCACATTTATGCCTCAGAAGTCAGAAAATACTATAAATCAAGGCTCAATTTATTATTTGTTGACTGTCTAGACAAGAAAATGATGAAGAAAATGTTAATGATGCAGATTAAACTAAAAGTATGTCAGGTGTAACATTTGCCAGCACAGCCCTGGATGTCTCTTAGTACTTGTAATGTTTATGTATAGCCTTTATAAACTAAGCGTTAAAAGCTGTAAGTCTGAAAAGCACTTTAGAGTCATTTCATTTAAGTCTCATAATAAACCTGTGAGGTAAGGGCTCACAGATGAGGAAACTGAGGCTCATGAGCAATGAATATGGAAACCAAACCTTCCTTTAAATTCTATTTTCATACGTTACTCCCCATTTGATGTTGGGCAAATTACTTCAGTTTCTTTCCCTGTAAAATGAGGCAGCTCCATAGTGCATTTAAAAAAAAAAACAGCTCTGATTTTGGTATCACTCAACTTGAATTCAAATTCTGGTTCCTAAGAGACCAGGGCATTTTTACTTGACCTGAATGATTAGAATGTCTCTAAAATTCTTTTCAGTTCTAAATTAATTTACCAGGTTATGCAACTGGTAAATGTCTTTTTGTTGCTATTGCTGTTCAGTCCTTTCTGTCATTTCTGATTCTAGTGACTCCATTTGGGGTTTTCTTGGCAAAGATGCTATAACAGTTTTTGTCATTTCCTTCTCTAGCTCCTTTTACAGATGGAGAAATTGAGGCAAACAGGGTTAAGTGACTTTCTCAGGTTCTTACAACTTGTAAGTATTTGAGGCTAGATTTGAACTCATGAAGAAATCTACCTAATTCTATGCCTGGCACTCTACCCACTGTGGCAACCCAACCAGCATGACTCAAACTTAAGTGTTACCTGTAGTTACCTTTTCTGAAAACCCATATTGCCCTTAGGTTCAGGGTCACCTCAATCTGTACACAGTATAGTTATCCCTTCCACATAACTTTTCCCATAGCATTTTCACTTTGTTGCAGGAAGTCATAAGAAATTAAATGGGAATTTGGGGGAAGTTTTGTAGAGTATACAGATGACATACAAAGACCAGCAGATAAAACACAGTGTAGAAACTCAGAAATGCACAAAATATATGTATAGTATAGTATAATAACAACTCAAATTTTACAATAAAGTACTGCAAACATTCCATAAAAGAAAAAGAAAAAGTTCAGACTTTTCTCTGGTATAAGTCAAAAAAAAATTTACCCAGATTTTCCAGATTATGGGGTGCTGCCTCCCTAACCCCTGTGATATGGAAGGGAAAACTGTAATTTAATGTTACTTTAATTTTAGGCATTTTATTGCACAAATAACTGCATGTTTCAGGTTGCTACTGTTCTGGTTTCTCTATTGACTGATATCAGAAAAAAAAATTCACGCAAAAGCAAGCAACAGTTGTATATAGACGTCTCTACTTCAATCTGACAAGCTGTGAGGTAAGAAAACTTCAAAAATCTTTTGAAATTAGCATCTAGTGGACACTCATTTATCTGATTTGTCTTTGAACTGATGGTGTTGATCAGTCAGCCAAGGACTCATGAAGCCTCTGGGCCATCCTGTAAGGAGACCAGCAGCATTGTACCATAATTAAGAGTACCTGTGAATCAGTTTTTATAAATTCTTAGTCTTAGAGTTGGATTCCATCTGTAGCTGAACAAGAATGTCCATCACTCCAAATCTGATAAGAAATTTTCCTAGCTTATGCCTGAAGATCTCCAAGGAAGATACAAATCATTCTACTTTTAGGTGGCACTCATTTAGGAAGAAGTATTCTTATATTAAGACTAAAGCTGCTTGTCTTCCACTTCTATCTCCTTTTCTTTGTCCTCAAGTCTCTTTCATGTCATCAGTCCCACAGAGTCTTTTCTTCTGCAGGCTAATCATCCTCAATTTCTTCAATAGTTCCCAGAACCATGAACTCAAGGTCCTTTGCTTTTCTGGTTGCCTTTTCATCTGTATTTTCTAGTTTTTCAAAGTTCTCCATAAGGACAAAGTTCTTTCTTGCCTTTTTTTGTATCTTTAGTGTTTAACACTTGTGCCTATCACAGAGCAGGCACCTAATAAATGCTTATTAACTGGCTAGAATTGAACATAATATTCCAGATGTGATCTGTCTAGCTCAGAATACAGCAGATTTCTGAAAACTATTCTCAATGAGCAGGTAGATGGTACAGTGAACATATTGGAAGACTAATCATTAAAAAAAAATCTCTTCTCAGGGTAACCATGGATAAGTCACTTAATTCTGTTTGCCTCAGTTTTCTGATCTGTAAAATAAACTGAAGAAGAAAATGGCAAACTACTCCAGTATCTTTGCCATTTGAAAACCCTAAATGGGGTCACCAAGAGATGGAGAAGAAAAGGACAAACCATTCCAGTAGCTGTGCCAAGAAAACCCTAAACCAGGGTCATGAAGAATCTGACAAGACTGAAATGACTAACACCAACAACAGTATACCTCTCAATGCAGTTCAAGATCATGTCAGTTTTTCTGGGTACAATATTAGAGCTGAAAGTGGTTATGGTAAAGAAAATGTTATAAAGACAGATCTTAGAATACACGGTAAGAATCTGAGAGCTGAAAGAACCTTTAAAACATGGAATATTAAGACAAGAAGAAAATTTAGAGATTAACCAGTGCTAAACTGCTCTCTCGCTCATTTAATTTAATCTTTTAAAGTACATTATTTGAATTATATTTTTTACTATTTCCTGTCTCTTAAAAAAATTCTCTTGTTTTTATAGCACCTTCACTCCTAAATATACCTCTTCTCCCCCACCCAGTGAAGCAATAATTATTTAAAAACAACAACTCAGCATTTCTAGCCCATTCTTGCTGGCTGGCCATTTTTTTATTTGCTTGTTTTGGTGATTGTCTAACACAATAGTATAGCATTTGAGGCTATTACAACAATTCCCATGGAACAAGAAATCACATTGAAATAGAAATTAAATTAGGATGTATTTTAAAATGTGTGTCCTCTTAGTGAGGGTATATACATAAGTAGGCTGACCACACAGTCATCAAAAATTTTTGACAGGAGAATTAAATGTCCATGAATCCTGACAAAGGCAGAATGTGTCGTAGCATTGATGCTGATTTTTAAATTCTCTGCCATTAGGCAGTGCTGTGGAATCATGGTGAAGAGTACATTCATGGGAAAAGTCTTGGGAGAGGATGCCACTAGATCTAAAAAAATTGGAAAAACCAGTTCATTTGGAGGCCATTTAAATGAAATAGCCTTATTAATGCAGACTGAAAACACTGGGAAATACTAACAATGCAGCAAAGATATCTGAAGGATGAGGGGGGGTGATCACCTTTATACAGGTTAAAAATTTATGCAAAATAAGGAAAGATGATAGAAATGAAACTAGCTCTGAAACTAACTCTTTAAATTGAAGATTAGACAAAACCAATTACATACATGGGGTAACTAATTTTATTAGGGTGCAGATAGTTAAGGCATTTTCATGTTAACCAGACAACCAGGACTCAATAATAACAGACATATGTTTTTTGAGTAATATACTTCATATGATCCAGGTGACTTGAATTTTTCAAGGATTAAAAAGTATTCCCTTATGATTTCCTTACTTATCCCAGGGATCAACTTCCTAGCAGGCAAACAGAGTAAACTAAGAAATTAAACAATTTTGCCTTCTTTCTGTTATGTCCCATCCATGAGGAGCAATGGTCTTAACCCTAGTTTGCTCTTCCTTGTTACCTGTCCAAAGTTAATAAAATCATTCCTCTCCTTACTAGTCTCAGTTCAGCTAAACTTTATAGTCCTCTGACACTATTCTTTACAGGTCTTCTTTTCATCTTTGGAACGTAGCCCACCCCTCCCTTAAGCTAACTTCCCATGGAGAATTTCTATCCTACAGAATCCCTCACATACTGTCACAATCTCACAATCTCTTTAAAAATTCTAGAGTGAATGCCAGTTTTCCTTTCCTTATTGGAAAAGTTCTTGATATTTCTATTCTAATTCCCTACTGTTGATAATCTAGAGGGGCCTTAGAAATCAGATATTCTCAAAACACATTAGTAAGTATAAATTAATTTTTAGAAGCAATATCACTGAAAGGAATGACTTAAATATGAGGAGGCCCATTGGTTTTGCAAGCTCAGAACTAAATAGGCACAAGGTAAATTAGTGGGTAGAGTACTGGACCTGGAGTCAGGAAAATCTGAGTTCAAAGCTAGTCACAGATATTTAAATTGTCTGCCTCAATTTCCTTAACTATAAATGGGGAAACAATAGCGTCAACTTCCTGGGGGTTGTTGAAAGGCTCCTATGTCATATTTGTAAAGCGATCTGCAAACATTAAAATGCTATATAAATGTTAGCTATTATTATTGTTGTTTAAAGGAATTCAATTTTTTAACAGAAAAATACAATACTCAGATGTATAAAAATTATAATCTACCTGAAAAATACTTTCCCATTTTAATTTTAGTTTATGAAAACAAAATTTTCTGTAGTAAACTGAGCCAGTCTTTGAAAAGATAGGATTATCTTTTTTTTCCCTTAGGTTTTTGTTGGGAATGGGGTTAAGTGGCTTGCCCAAGGCCACATAACTAGGTAATTATTATCTGAGGCCAAATTTGAACTTAGACACACCTCACTCCAGGGCTGGTGCTCTATGCACTGTGCCACCTAGCTGCCCCAGGATTATCTTTTAAAAGGATACCTGTATTCCATGATAAAGATAAAGCAAAGCACTCATAAGTTTACAAAAAGTTTACAAAAAAACATTCTGGCTACTTCTGCTGCTTCCACAAATAGAGAAGTACCATACTTTATAAGTGCATTAGTTTTTAAAGCAATTTGTCCAAAACTTACTGTACCTTACAATCATAAAATTTTTAGCATCTTAGGGGATAGAAACAGCCTTTAAAGCAATTTATTATAATCCATCTACACAACATTCCATGCAGGTGGGCATCCAATCTTTGCTTTTCCAATGAACTTAACTCTCATGGGCAAGCTAATTCCATTTTCAAAAACAAAATTCTTATTGATCCCACATGTACTTGGAATGCCATGTGGATGGGGAATTGGAGAGAGGGGAGAGACCTAAAGCAGAGAGACCAATTAAGAGGTCACTGACAACAATACATGGAAGATGTGATGAGGGTTTCAATTAGGTTGGTTATTTTGTGAACAGAAAGAAAGAAGAAGGATGCCAAAAGTAGAGACAGAATGGAAAGGACAAGAGATGTCAACTGACTGGATATGTGCAGAAAGTTTAGTTGGGTTTGGAAGGATGGTGTTGTCTTTGACAGAAATGAGGAAGTATAGAATGGGTGGGGTGGAGGGAAGAAAATGAAGTTTCTGTTCTAGACATGATGGGTTTTAGAGGTTTATAGGAAATCTAATGGAAAAGGTGAAATAAGCAGTAGATGATAAGGGACTAGAACTGAAGAAAGAGACAAGGATTAGTATTATTTTGAAGAATTTACCTTTTTTTCTGTTTTGAAAACTGGACCAACCAATCTAGAAGTTTGATTGTCTTTGTTAGCTTCTATCCCAAACAAGGATAAATGAAAGGAAAGGAAAGGAATGGAGATTAAATCTCTCTTAAGATGCATCAGCCAAGCCAGTTTTTAAGCTAGATGTTAATGTTAGAATTTAAAATTAACATTAAAACAAATTGCATTCTGCAAACTTTTAGCAATTGTTTAATAAATGCTTACTGATTGATTTTAAAAAAGAAAATTAGAATAATTTTGCTCATTTCCAGCTTTCATGAATATAATTTTCTTCACAATTTCTCAAAAAACTTCTTATAATAGTCAGAAAAGACATTTGAAAGGTTGGGGGTGTAGGGTTTCTTTCTCTTTTTTCTTTTTTTTTAAGAGCAGTCAAATGCTCTCTCGTCTAACTTCGCTAATTTGGGGTTTCAAATTTTGCCTTACTCTTTCCAGTCAGATCATTTTCCATTCACAGAGAAAA
This sequence comes from Macrotis lagotis, assembly GCF_037893015.1. Classification (NCBI taxonomy): domain Eukaryota; kingdom Metazoa; phylum Chordata; class Mammalia; order Peramelemorphia; family Peramelidae; genus Macrotis; species Macrotis lagotis. Next base: position 113,641,197 of record NC_133662.1, read on the forward strand.
CAGAAGGAAAATGGAAATTGAATAATTTGGTGCTCTCTCTTTCATATGTTAACACCCATCCTATCTGAAAGAAACCTTGTAGTGAATGTTTTTGTAAAATAAGGAATCTTTTGGCAATGCAAATAATCTCCCCCTCTGGCCAAATTTATCTATTTTGTACATTTGGATTAATGGATCAAGCCTCCTTAAAAAATGGAATACACTAGTAGTGAAGAACACAGCCTCCTTTTCAGTAGGGATTTGCTGAATGAATGAGTGGATTCACAGAAATTTATATAAAAGTGAACACACTGATAGAACATGGACATATGGCTAATTTGTTAAGGAGATATCACTAACATTTCAAAACTGGAAGACTAAGAAGAAAATTTAAAATCACTTAAAAATGAGAAATTTATGTAACTAGTTATAATTATTAAAGGCAGGCTCAATTATCAAGGGGCAAATGAGGCAACAGTAAATTTATGCAACCAAGCTGTCCTTGAATTGGCAAATTTCTTAGATTCAATCAAGTAAAAAGAACACCTGCAAATTTCTCAATAATCTAAGTTATAGCGGCTTTAACAAATTCTTAGCTGTGTTGACTATTTTTTGTCCATTCTCTAATTTGCTGCCCAAACTTTTAATAGTCACTTTATGTTTTTTACTTTGTTACTGACAAGATCTTTATGAATGGTAGCAAGTTAAAATAATGGTAAAAAATGTTAGAACTTAAATGTTTATTCCTCATTTTAAGATATTAAAACATGGTTGCAAACATTTATCACAATTCCATATTCTATTTTAATTTAAATCTGTCCAAGTTGGACATTATCATCAATTACTGAACATGCAACAATGTGTTTGACATGTTTAAGATTCATTCAATAGAAGGGCAGGATCATGCATGCCTACAATTTTAGTCATTGGGATTGCTGAAGCTAGCAAATGTCTTATCTAAGGAGTTCTGGTGAACCCCTGGAACCTTAGTGGACACTAAGCTGCCTAATGAAGGGCAAACTTGATTAAATCAGAAAATACACTGATCAAAATTCTTATAGCAATTAGAGTGGGTGTTGACCTATAAGTAATCTTCTGTACTCCAGTCTAGGTGACATAAGTAAACAATCTTCTCCACCCCCCCCCCAATAAAAGATTTACTCAGAAAAATAGGTTGATGGATATTTCACAGAAGATGTGGAAAAGTGATCTAAGTCTTTGGTTTTTCACATACATTTATAGTTGTTTCTGTTTAATGATGGCAGTCTTGTACAGTGGTTAAGATTAGACTTGGGAATCAAGAAGAACAGAGTTCAAATTCTACCAAAAATAAGTATTAGCTAGGTGACCATAACTTAGTTCCTTCATTCCTTAGGGTCCAGGTTTCTACTTCGGGAAAACAGGGGAAATAATGCCTCTAGGGCATATCTAATAGGGTTGTTTCGAAGTTCTAAAGAGATAATGTATTCAAAGTATCTTATAACAAAAGTTACATAAATATCAGCCACTACTATATATATGTGTGTGTGTGTGTGTGTGTGTGTGTGTGTGTATATATGCATTCTCAGAAGAAAAAAAGTACACTGGCTCTCCCAGAAAATTTAGTTCCTCACCCACATGGCAATGAATGCATTAGGCTCCATTCCAAAAGGTTACTCTCCCTTAATATGTACATAATTTGTGCCTGTGAAAGTTGTTATAGATGAAAATTTTGCCCCAGGCAAGAATAGGCAATTACTTAGTTTTAGACTGTTACTTCAGATGGCCAATGCATAGGTTTTTATCTTCAACAAAAGAAGATGCCCCTAGTGCAGCATCAAAAGGTCTGGGTTAAGATCCAGAAAAATCTGAAAATGGAAAATATACCTTATCTCCATGTGATATTGATATAAAAAAGTGACACTGAGATCAGATGCCTCTGGGGATCAAAATTCACAATCCAAAAGGAACAGTGAGTGATGCCTATATTTGAACCTTCCCTACCATTCTCTGGGCAAAACACACTGTTGTTTTTAAAAAGACAGTAAGATCTAGGAAAAAGGTACTGAAAAGGGGATTGAATTAAGAAAGGAATTCTAGTCCAAGTCATGTCTAACTTTGCCCCTATCCATTCTGAGCTTCAATGTTTCTTCTCCTTTTAAATTAATATATCAAGAGGTGGTGAATGTTATCCCCAGAGGGTCAGAAGGATCTGAGTTCAAATGCAACCTCAGACACTTACTAGCTGTGTGATCCTAGAAAAGTCACTTAATCCCTAATTGCCTCCATAAACAAATAAACAAAAAAAAATCTTATACAGGTAGCATAAAACCATAGATTTCATATTGAAGAGACCATAGAGGAACTGTTAGACTTAGCAAAGTCAAACTTGCCTATGGTTACCCACCTAGTGTCAGTCTGCTGAGGACAATCAATTGATAGACATTGATTGGATACAGTTAAACTGTTTAATTTTCAATGCAGACCTTTATACCTAGGAAAGGGACAAAGGTTACAAAACCAGGACTTGACTTACTGTTGTGTTAACTGCTTAATCTAAAGAAAGTGATAGAGAAAATGTCAGCACAGCAGATTATGCTCAAAGATGTAATGAATATTTTTTTTTTCTTAGAGAGCTCACCCTTAAATAAACCTAGACATTCCTGACTCCAGGCTCTGTATTTTATTTACACCTCTCCTCCTCATAAAATGAATTCCCAATCCTAGACACAGACATTGTCTAAGCCTAGGATCATAAATTTAGAACTGGAAAGGACCTCAAAGGGTCACTGAGTCTAACTTTCTCATTTTACAGATGAAGAAACTGAAGCTGAGAGTGACTTAAGTAACATGTCTATGGCCATTTTTTAAAGGTCTGAGACAGGATTTGAATACAGTTTTTCTGACCCTAAGCTCAGCATTCTAACCACTGGGATACTCTTGAATGACTTGTTTTTTTCCTTTTTCAGTGATATAAATGCCTAGTCTCAGGAAGAACCTGAAAAAGAGAGCAATCAGTTTTGAGAAGCAAGGGAATCTAAGAGAAAAATAGAAATGTGTGTAACTTGAACCCAAACTTTAAGGTCTTGAGAATGATCTTTGATGATAATACTAGTAGAGGAGAGTGGAATAGGAAGAATTTGATGTCAATTTTCTTTAAACACTGCATACTATAAATTATGTCAAACTGCCTAATATGTTTAGAAGTGGGGAGGGAAGAGAGAGTAAGAAAAATTTGAAACTCAAAATCTTGCAAAAATGAATGCTAAGATTTTCACTATATGTAAGTGGGGAAAAATAAAATATTATTAATAAAAAAAATCATAGTAAACCATATGTTTGCCAGAAGACCTTGATCTTATTCAGTGTGGATATTTTCTTAGGCATTCTTCTCAAGTTCAGTAGACAGATTTAACCTAAGGTCTAACTATCTCTTGGCCTGGTCATTTGAAATGAAACCTTTCCCCTTACTCTTTTCTCTCCTTCTGATTTCCTGAATGTATTTCTATGACATTCATGCCAGAGGAAAAAAGAGTAATTACCAGAAAAAGGAAAATGAAGGGTAGAAGAGTTGAAGAAATATGTCCACAGATATATAGATACCACATCCTTTACTAGAGATAATACTGGCCAAGGGTTGGGTTTGCAAATCCCAAAATATTCTTCACAAAAGGAATAGTTACCTTCCCAAAATAAAGCCCATAATTAAGTAAATTGTTTTTGGTGGTGGATTACCCTATGTCATAACTAACATGTCCTTTTTTTCAAAAGTTTGGCTTCAGCAAACACTTCCATGTTAGATGACAAAGATCTGACTGCTGTTTCTCTTTAAGTCAGATTGCAATATTCCTCACCAAGTGATGAAAATAAACATTGCCAAGTACCAAAATACCTAGCCCATATTTCATCTGTAATGATCTCTCTCTCCTCCCTATGCACATATTCATAACACCAGAAACACCGTGCTTCATGCATGTAAGGGCTAGTCCTAACTGAAATACCATTTAGTTTAGGAAGTTATCTAGTGACAAACATATTTAGAGAAGCCAGCAGTTGAATTTGTAAAATGTGAGTCTAAAACCACTTGGGTTAATAATGGGAACATGTGGGCTCTGTGAGTCATCACTTTTTGGTCTTGGTTGACAGTCATATATTTAGTCAGTCCATAGCTTTAGTTGGTTTAGGTCTGGATTTGGAGTTCCACTAATTGAGTTCAAATTCTGCCATGGACAATTACTAGATATGTGAACCTGGGCAAGTCACTTTACCTCTATAGGTCTCAACATCCTCATCTGGAAAAATGAAGGGGGTCAAATTAGATAATCACTAACATATCCTTTCTGCTATATATCCTATGCTACTCCTGATTTTCATTCAGAGAGGGTCTCTAAAAAACAAACTGATATATTAATATCGATTAATTTAATATATGTATTTTTCTAGTTGAATATTAACATAATTATATGTTGTTATATTTAACATGTATCATTAAAATAATTTTTGTTGAAATTCTAAAACATATTATCAACATTATATACCCTTAAAATAGACCTATACTTCATCAAAACCATGTAATGTTGAGGATTTTCTATGAAATCATAATCTTTAAAAATTTGTGGTGATGATACAGAAAGGACTTGCTGAAGAGTGGTATAAAAGTGATTACTGATGGTTCTGTGAACTGATAGCTGATGTCTCCACATCTTTAACAGAGATGTTCTTTTTTAATTTTATTTTTTATTGATATTTTATTTTTTTCAAATACATGTTATGAAAGTTTTTCAACAATCATCCATAAGCCTATGGATATTTATTTTTAGGTTTTTGCAAGGCAATGGGTTAAGTGGTTTGGCCAAGGCCACACAGCTAGGTAATTAATTATTAAGTGTCTGAGGCCAGATTTGAACTCAGGTACTCATGACTCCAGGGCCAGTGCCCTAGCCACTGCACCACCAAGCTACCCCCCCATGTATATTTTTAAGTTACAAAATTTCCTTCCTCCCTCCCTAATGGAGATGTTCTTAAAAATTCTTTCCTAATATAATTAGAGAAGGAGGAGAAAGGAGGGAAAAGTAAGAGAAGAAAAAGGGGAAAGAGAAAAGAAGACAGGAGAAGGGTAGAAAGTAGAAAGCAGTAAAAAAGAAGAAAGAAAAAAGAGAAAAAGGACAAGGAAAAGGATGAAAAGGAAGAAGAAAAGGAGAAAGACAAGAGAAGAAAGAGGAAGAGAAAAGAAGAGAAAAGCAGTAGAAAGGAGGAAGGAGAGCAAAAATGAGAAACAGAAGAAGAAAGGTAAGGAGAAAGGAAGAGAAAGAGGAGAAAGGGAGGAGAAAAAATAGAAAAGAGAAAGAGAAGTAGAAAGGAGGACAAAGAAAGAAGCTAAGAAAGACAGGAAAATAAGAGGATAAAAAAGGAGAGAGGGAAGAGCAGAGGAAGAGAAAAGAGAAAGAACAATAGAAAGGAAGATAAAAAGGAGAAAGAAGTCAAGGAGGAAAAACAAGGGAAGAAAGTTGAGAATAGTATGAGTAGTTATTAAAATCACTGAACAATATAGTAGCTAGATTACGGATTGTAATTTCTGTGACCCTGATTTCATTGAAGTAGGAAATTCCTAGCTTCCCAATGAGGAAAACTACCTTTAGTAATGCAGATCAAAATTGGAACAATGAGAAGTTCCATGGCTTGCCAGAGGCTTACACAATAAGCTCAAACCCTGGTCCTTCTGGCTTTTGAGGCCAGTTCTCTATTCGCTAGGTAGTCTGCTCATGGAAAATAAGAAACTCATAGTATTCTGCACCAGAAAGGCAAACACTGGATTTCTAGAGGTGACTTAAGGACACTACATTTTAAAAGAATACTAACAATAGAAAATTTCCAAGAAAAAAGAGATCAGGGTAGTTCAGAGGCTGACAAAAAAGGGCTTAAGAGGAATAGCTGAAAGAGCTGGGGAGGTTTAATCCAGAAGAGAAGTCTGGGGAGCTGAGATATCTGAAGATACTTCTCTAAACTAAGTATCTGGTTACCTGGGTTCTATTCTAGGTTCTCCCACTAAGTATAACCCTGTACAAATGATTTAATTTCTCTTGCTTCTGATTTCCTCATTTATAAACTGAGGAATTTGACCAGAAGATCTTTAATATTCCTTTCACCTTCTAAAAAATTGTTGGAAAAAGATGATGAAAAATTTTGTTGATAGTACTTCAGATTAAACACCCTGATGCAGAATTAGATTATGGCTTGATATAAGGAAGAATAGTCCCTTAAACTTTACATATCTGAAACTGAAACTAATTTCTAATTCTATATATTGAATCTGCTGTGATATGCTGTTTGAAGCATATTAAGAAAATTCAGCATCATAAAGATATGAAGTTAGACAAAAGGATAACTGTAGATCTTCTTCTTTGATATTATACCAAAATTCACCAGTTTCTTAAAGGTTAGTTGAACCATATCAATTAACGTTTGTACTCATGTTAAAATCCATTAGATGGAACTTTTGTGTATACATTATTTGATGATAATAAATGCATTGGTCATTTGGAAAATACTGGTTCACTGACAAATGCAGATCTTTCAAATGTTATTTTAAAAAATCACATTCATTAATTATCACCATTGATCTTAGAAGAAAAACCATGGGAAGCTGTCAAGTTCACAGTGGTGGATAGAGGCTTTCCAACTCAAAGTTTTTCATTGGCAACAAATCTGAGTTCTTTACTTTGAAGTGATAGATTCACTTCATTTTAAGAAGAATGGCCCTGGAGTCAAGAGGACCTGAGTTCAAATCTGGTCTCAGACACTTGATACTTACTTAGCTGGGTGATATTGGGCAAGTAACTTAACCCCATTGCTTTGCAAAAAAATTAAAAGAATGGCTGCTAAATACTCAAGTCTAAATAACTATAATTTATCTGTTGTTTCTTCAAGTAAAAATGGTGCTCCATGATAAAAGTGGCTAGTTCAGGTTGTGACACAATTGTGAAAGTGATTTTCCTTGAGACAACCTTGGTAGAAAGGCTTAATGTATACTTCTCATTTTATCCCCCAAAATATTAATGTTTGTGACAGTGCAGAAGACAGTAACAACTCCTACAGTTTGGTGCTACCACCTTGATTCCTGTTAAAGTGCCAGTATTTTCCTCCATCATTGCCTCTTCACCATCAATACAAAAGTCAATGGAGTTGGTCCAGTTGAACAAGGAAGTTCAAAAATTATTCACCATTTTGAATATCTCAGCACCATTTGGTTTTGTTGCCAGGTATAGACATAAAAAAATATAATTACTTGGTACCGATAATAGGTAAATAAAACACAATGAAAATATCAATCTGGGTATTTTTGCCGACTTATCCATTTGTAATGCAAAAGAGCAATTATTCATATGATATATAAATTCAGTCTTCATGTTTACAGATAAATCTTTAGTTCATAGGCCATGGAAGCCTTTGGGAAATTCCATTCTATATTCATGAAAGAATGAGGATAAAAAGAAAAATATTATCTTAGTATTATTTTGGAAAGCCCTGGGGCCCACAGACCACACTGAGAACCACTGTACTAGACAAGTTCATAAAAGCCTTCAGAGTTAAAGAAGTTTTTATAGAATTGTCTAATAGTGTCTGGCATAGGGTTACCTTACAGAGTAGGGACCCCTCTAGAAATATTCAACCAGATGGAAAAATAACCATCTCTCAGGGATGATGTGGAAGAGATTTCTACATAGTGTGAAGGTTGAAATCGATAGCTCCTGAGGTCTCTTCCTTTTCTAAGATTCTATGAAATGACAAATTAAACTGAATGCATAGAAGCTCCATGGAAGACTCCATAGAAGACAAAACAGAAAATACCTCCCCTGGCTTCTTGGCTGAGATGGGGGACTATGGATGTTGAACACTGAATATAATGTAATATTTTTTGATATATTGGTTAGCTTTGCCAAGTTTTTTTTTAATTCTTTATCATAAGGAATGACTGAGAGGGAAAAAGGAAGAATATATTGGGAAACATATAAAACTAAAGTAATGAGAGTACCAGGCTTTGAAATAAAGGTGCTAACTTTAAGTACAGTCTAAACTATTAACACATTATAGTATATCTCCTTCACTTTCCTACACAGAGATCAACGTTCTTCCCTGCTACTTAGTGGCTTTAAAACTCTCCAGTGGTGTATGCCTAAGAAATTTCAGCAAATTATCTAACTTTCAAAGAAGGTACCACAGAAGTGAAAAAGGTTGGAAATGAAAGTATCACCTCCAAAAAAATAATACCATGATCATTTAAAGCTATCTTACTCATTTCCTGCATTTCTCTCCTTTTCTTTTTTTTTCTTCCTACTCACAGGAAGTCTCTGTAAGGTAGTAATGAAGATGAGAATTCAATCTACTTCCTCCTCTCCTCCCTTTAAAACACAGTTTCTAAATGAAATTCTGTCAATTACCAAATTTAAACAAAACCCCAAACCAAGGTAATTTCACTCAGTGGTACCAATAAATTGGAAGGAAGAAGCAATGAGTTATATAGACTTACTCTGACACCAATTACAAGAACCAGATCAGGTTATTGGTAAATAAGATAAGTAATGTGCAACCCATTGGCTAGGATAGCCAGGAACGAACATTATTATCATCTATGGACAAATGGAGGGGGTGCTCCACTTAGGCGCTGGGTAGACCTGGGATTCAAATCCCACCTCAGACATTTACTATCTAGATGCCCTCTGTACTTCAGTTTCCTTTTGTGTAAAATGGGTGGGAGGAGGGGTTTGATGACTTATAAAGTCCCTTCCAGTTCTAAATCTATGATATTGCAATCTTAATTGCACTGGGACCCTAATGATTAAATTACTCCCCCCCCCCCTTTTTTTTACTATCCTCCCACAAGATATGTGTCCTATGTGGGCTGGTTTTCTAGAGTTTGTCCAGTCTTCTGTTTGGAGCTTCAACCTGTTAGCATCATCTTCCATAATGTCATATACAAGTCAAAGGACCATAAATTTAGAACCAGAAGGGATCTCCCTCCAAAGGTCATCTTGTCTAACTCCTCATTTTATAAATGAGGAGGAGGGAAAAAAAAGTTTTTTTCCACTGATTTTTTTTGAGGTAGGCTTTGTCTTTCTAGTTTTAGGATGATAAATTTAGAGCCAGAAGAGACTTCTTATCTTCTTTTTTTTTTTTATGTTTTTGCAAGGCAAATGGGGTTAAAGTGGCTTGCCCAAGGCCACACAGCTAGGTAATTGTTAAGTGTCTGAGACTGGATTTGTACCCGGGTACTCCTGATTCCAGGGCTGGTGCTTTATCCACTGCGCCACCTAGCCACCCCCAGAAGAGACTTCTTTAGAAGGCTAGAGTCCCAATCTCCTCATTTTACAGATGAAGAAACTGAGGCTAAGAGTGCCCAGGGAGGATAAGGAACTTTCCCAGGTAAAAAAGATTTAAACCTAGGGAACTTGGTATTAAAGCTAGAGGTCTTTGGGGACAGGAACTGTCTTATATTTATATTCCATTCCTGTCAGTAGGCCCTCAAGAAATGTTCAGTTTTTTTTTTTTTGTCAAAATGCAAGGCACTTTGTCCCAATGATCTTTTAATACTGGCTTGTTAAAAGCTACCAGCCTTTCTAGTTTCCTCTGATTCTCCACACTCCAGTGCAATTAGCCTTCTTCTTCTTCTGTCCAAGCAGTTGAAATTTGGAAAAATATTCAGACACACAAAATCTCAAAATTTCTCTGTTCTGTATTCTTCTCTTCTAATCTCTCTTTGTCTCTCTCTCATTCTTATTCTCTCTGCAAAGAGGCTTATTACCTTGATGTTACAATGATAGCAGAGAAAATATAAGAAACTAAGTAAATTAAGCTGTCAACAATATCCTTCTTTGCCTTTGGCCCAGAAGGCTAGCCTCATTATACTTAGAAAACACCATATTCCTTAGAAACAGCAACAGTTAAAAAAATTGAAGTCACTAACAGGAAACACAAAAGCTGAGCTACATTTCATCATCATAAAATTTTGCCTTCTCTCAGCTTAATAAAGATTTTAAAGAGGCAAAGAACAAGGAAGCAGCCATCTTTTATGGGACCCCATCATCTAACAAAAGCTATTAGAAATAAATGCGGCAACACTTACCAGAATTCTTCCAGCTATCACAAATTTTATATACACCACATTTCTTCTACCACAGCTGTAGGTCTGGTCCTGAAAAACAATACCATATAGAGAGTGAGAAAAGCATCATTAAGCAGCAATAATCATATTGCTTTATCCAAAGAATCTATAACAATCTCTGTTCCCAGCCACCTTATACAACTTATGTCTTAGGAATATCTTTTTACTGATAATTCAGATCCATATGCTAATTGATTAATGATATTAGGCAGTAGTCATGGTCGAGGAAGAAATGAAAATTTATGGACCCGAAAAATTTGTACACTGAAGGAATAAAGCTAGAAACTGAGTTGACAGTGGTTTACCTGCATTTTTTTTTTGCAGGTCTCTAGTAGTTGACTTAAAAAGGAAAAAAGCAGAAAACAAAGATACAAGATAAAAACTAGAAATAAGTCTTTCTCCAAGATCTTAGTTCACTTATAGTCTTATTAATTTTTACACATGTTTGTGTTGTCCGCAGAATACAAAGAGATAATAATCTTAGCACCCTATTGAAAATATAAGGTACTTAAAGGCAGGGACCATGTTTTCTATTTCTGTGATATTCCCCACAAGGCCATCTATAGAAAATGGGTATTTGATAGACACTTGATTCAATTCTATATGGATTTGGTAAGTGCATTGTGCTGGAGATATAAGGTAAAAATAAAATAACTCCTCAGTGAACTACAATTCTCTTGTGCTGGTATGATATTTAAATAGTTTTGTATGTAAGCAGATAAATACAAAACTATTTAAATAAATACAAAACTAGTTAAATACAAAACACATTTAAATAAATACAAACTATTTCAGGAGGTGAGGGAAAGAACTAACAACTGAGACATAAGAAAACATTTCCTATAAGAAGTAGAGAATGAAATAAACCTAGAAGAGAGTTGGAGGTGAGAAGGGATTTAGGAATAACAGAATTTCCAACTTGGAAGTTACACCAGCAACTAAATGGGGATACCCAAAAATAAAATATGTCCACTGTAACACTTCTAACAAAGCATTACAGGCCTGACTGACTTTTTTTTTAATACTACTAGAAAACTCTAAATCGTGGACATAAGGTAAAATAGTCTAATCTCAATTTGCTGTCTCATAATTTGGATTCTTAGTCACAAAGGAAGCCAGGAGGGAAAGTGAATGGATAAGTGAAAAACCATCACCACTGCTAGAGAAACAATGCAATGTGATCAAATTTTCCACTCATCACTGTTGTGAGAAACTGACTACAAGGGAAAATATAGGAAGTTTCCACTGCATAGAGCTCTATTTATGTCATCATAGATTCAATCCAATTAATAAAACTTTCCTGAGCACCTATTATGTGCAAAGTACACTGACTTCAGATGAAATATGCTGCCAAGGTAATTTTCCTTAAGTGCAGATTTGTCCCTGTTACTTCTCTATTAAGGAACTCAATGGCTCCCTATTGCTTCTGAGATAAAATATGAACTCCCTATTAACTCCACAGTTTGCCTTTAAAGACTTTTACAACTTATTCCCAATCTATCTTTCTAGACTCATTTTTCATTACTCATCTTCCCCAATCAATAATCCAATCCAAGAAACCTTGTTCTTTATCTCAATACCTTTGTGTGGGTCATTCCCCACACAAATCCAGAATTTTCCTAACAGAATTCCTCTCTTTCTTAATACATGATTTAAGAAACAATTCTTCCATGAAACCTCTCCAGATCCTTCCCAAATTTCCTTGTGTCCACTTGCTATGTATTTATTGGGCATTTATTCCATATGCTATCATCCCTAATCAAATATAAGATCATTGAGATAGAGATAAATTCAGTGATTGCATTTGTATTCTCAGCATCGAGTGCAAGTTTAGATGATGACAATAACTTGCATTTTTGAAGTACTTTAATATTCAGAGTACTTTACATACATCCTCTCATTTGACCATTACAATAATCCTGGGAGCTTGGGTTTATGCTTATAAACTCCACTTTACGGATAAAGAAACTGAAGCTCAAAAGAATTTTAAATGATTTTCCTAGCATCACAGAGCTATGAACTATGTTCAGGCAATATATGCAATTTTACATGAGGTCCAAGGGTGGGGGGAGTCATAACTTAAAGGGGACTGGGAAAGTTTTCACAGAGGTCCATTACATTTGGACCTTTATTTGTTCATATTAATAAAGAAAACAGATCCTTATAAAAATCACAAATTAACATTATAGATTTTATATTGTATTTTTATTTATCTTGCTAAACATTTCCCAATTATATTTTGATCTAGTTCAGATTCTATTTTGCAGGCAAAAACCATAGAAAGTAGCCTGTGAAAAAGTACTGGGACAAGAGAGCATAGGGCAAATTTTCTGGTAGACAGCAATCTGGTTATGCTTGAATTAAGAACCACCTCAGATCTTTATTCCTTGGTGCTGGCATATAAAAAATTGAGGGGCTCCTCTAAGCCTTTGACCAAAATGAATAAAAAAGTCCAACAGAATGATCCTCTTTCCAAGTAGAGACAATGATAATTTCTTTGTGCACAGGGAGTCCCAACATGAAAGTATAACTTGAAAGGGACTTCTGTCTGTTTGCATCAACAGATGAATATTCCTGGAAGCCTATTAGGTTTGACATCATGTCAAGTGATACTTAGTATAAAGAGGGAAATAACTATGCCCATAACCAGTAGTTTTAGAAGATAATAATTAAGACTAAAGGCATAGCAATATACAGAAAACAAAGACTAGTCTGAAACATGCTATTTAAGACCTTTTATATCCATTTTAAGAAATTTTATATCCATTTCACAACTTAAATTTACTTATTTTCAGCTCCATATAAGATTTTTAAGCGTTTAATGAAAACTTATTTTGGGGATTGTGAAAAAAATACATGTATTTTTTGTGTGTATGTGTACATGTATTAATATAAGTATGTATGTATGTGGTGCTTTTTCTGGTAAGGCAGATCAGTAACTGTTTTATAATATATAGTCCTAGAGAGTCCCAAGGGACATAGGCAGTTAAATGACTTGCCCAAGGACAGACTGTCAAGAGTATATCAGAGGCCAGACTTGAATCTGATTCCAAGGCTAGCTCTCTTTTCACTATGCCAAGATTTACTACTAGAATGTTATATAGAAAGATTTTTTTTACCTTTTCTTTTCTGATTCAATGGATTCTGGTACAGAAATCATGAAAACACGTTTTTCACATGTGTTTACAAAACTGGACACAGCTGATGGGTTTTTGTTTCTTAGTACATAGTCACAGATTCTGTTGTTGCTCTTGACTTAATGGCAATATCTATCTCTTTGGAAAATGTTCAACATTTATATGAATTAGAATAACTTGGATTAAACATTACTAGTATTAAGATAGACAGATAGTCAGTTGGTCTTGGAGTCAGAATAACAACACCGTAAAAATAATAATAGCATTCATTTAGTGATTTAAAGTTTGCAAAACAACTTTGAAAATATCTCACTGGGGCAACTAGGTGGTGCAGTGGATAGGGCACTGGCCCTGGAGTCAGGAGTACCTGAGTTCAAATCCAGCCTCAGACACTTAGCTGTGTGGTCTTGGGCAAGTCACTTAACCCCACTGACCTTGCAAAAACTTAAAAAAAATCTCACTTGCTCCTCTGTAACCCTGGGAGGAAGGTGTTATTATTAACACCCTTTTACAGATAAACAAACTGAGGCTGACAGCAGTTAATTGACACATAACTAGCATCTGCTGAGTTGGAAAGACCTGTGCTTAAGTGTGTGTATTTAAAAAAAAAATTATTTTCCCCAATCTACATATAAGTCCAAATTTAAACACTGGCTTGTGAAATATATCGAGTAGACAATTCCTTGTATTTAAATCTTCAAAAATAGAAATGAGTAACCCAGGCACAGGAGTCCAACAAAATGCTCTAGGTGACAATGAACTGAATAGCAAGAGTTCAATGTGCATTCTTGCCTCTGAAGCATTCACTGTGTTAATCTGTGCTACTTCTCTGAGTGACGTAGGCTACTGATAATAACCACTAACTTTGTTACATTCCAGAAATCATTCAAAGTCATCCAAACTATATGACCAACCCAGAAGAAGTACTAAAAAAGCATTCCAAGTTATTTTAACCACAGAGGTCACCAGTTGCTTACACCAGAAGTCACATAGATATCATTTCCTGAAAAGACAATGGGAGGCTAATTGCTGAAATTCAGAATCCAAAGGGGAAGACAACCTGTGACATGCAAATAAGGAGATTAAGGGGGTCACTCTATATCTAGATTAGCTCCAGTTATTTAAAGGCAAAGAAACAAAATTAGCCATCATGTCCATAACCAAATGATGCAAAGAGTTTCTAAAGCCTTGAGTCCAACCAAGTCTAAATTTCTGCAGGCTAAAGATCTGGCTGAAATAAACATGTAGGAGCCAATGAGGTAGTAGCTCTAGAAGGATAGCAGGATATTGAGGAAAAAAACAATCACCAACAAAAAAACAGCTCTGCAATTTCGAATCAGATTTAATTATTTATTGTGTGACCCTAAGCAAGTTACATATGTATTGTTGCTGTAATTTATCTTTTTTAAATAATGGACATTCTTTTTTTTAAAGCTTTTTTGCAAGGCAAATGGCTTGCCCAAGGCCACACAGCTAGGCAATTATTAAGTGTCTGAGGGCGGATTTGAACTCAGGTGCTCTTGACTCCAGGGCCAGTACTCTATCCACTGCGCCACCTAGCCGCCCCAATAATGGACATTCTTAATGGTATTTTTTTCAATTTCATATAAAGATAATTTTCAACATTCTTTTTTTTTTTTTTTTTTTTAGGTTTCTGCAAGGCAAACGGGGTTAAATGGCTTGCCCAAGGCCACACAGCTAGGTAATTATTAAGTGTCTGAGACCGGATTTGAACCCAGGTATTCCTGACTCCAGGGCTGGTGCTTTATCCACTACGCCACCTAGCGGCTCCTTCAACATTCACTTTTGTAAGATTTTGAGTTCCAAATTTTTCTTCTTTCCTCCCTTCCCCCTCCCCAAGTCTGCTGCTGAAATTTATGTAGCCAGAAGCAAAGACAAGATAGGTCATTTCATTTGAAAAAGAAAAAGTCAATTAAATCAAAGTCCCACATCTTCCCATCCTCAGTAAATTTCTCCAAGTCTAAAGTCAACTTTTTGAAAAATGAAAAAGTTGCATTTGGCAAAAGTCTAATACAATAAAGAAACTAGGCCTAGTCACCAGTGGGAAAGATGAAGACAATAACTCTCTCTCATCAAGAGAAGTTCGTGCAGGTCCTGCTACAACCAACTACCCCACCATCCCTGAAGGTGTTCTAAGTCCTTTGACTTTCTTCTAAAAGGTTTGGCAAATTCTAAACAAAATTTCTGTTTTTCTTTTGTGAAAAGAAGGGAGAAGTGAGATGATGGGAAAGAAGACATACAGAGAGGGGAATGGACAGAAAATGAATGAGCAAGGGACTAATGTCAACGAAGAAGCCAATCCTAGAAAAAGAAATTATTGATCACAAGAGAGAAGATAGGGAAGGCAGAAGGCAAAAAAAGACAAGTCAATTTTTATTTTCCCCCTTGAGACTGTTTTGGAAAAACTGGAAGAGTTAAGGGAAGAAAGTTCACTGTAAACCAGGAAACAGTGACCCCCAGTCAGTAAGTCAAGAAAAAACATTTCAAGGAGAAGATAAAGGAGAGATAATGACATTATCTGCAGCTACTAACATTGGCAGTCACTGTGGACAAAAGTCAAATTTCCTAGGTGCAATTAGCTCTGGTTGGGAGAGAATACAGCAAAACTATAACTGACTACAGCTCTCTGGAAGGGGACCCTTGATAACCCCCATGACTACCTCAATTTAAACTTTTAGTCCATTTGTACATGGATTATATATAACCTTTCATGTTCAAAGGCACAAAAGAGATAAAATTTCCTGAATTTACAAAGGAGATTAAATTGGGGGATTGGTTATTCTCTTCACAAAGGGATTCCCTAATGGTCTAATAACCAGTTCCTCTAATGCATTCAGAATAACTGTTTACTAAAGTTATATTTTCATATAATCAATAAGAATTTGCTTAGCTCTTATTAGGTTCTCAGCACTAGGCTAAAAGCAATGAAAAATAGAAGTAATATAAGATAGGATTTTAGAACTTTAAAGGAGTTTGGCAAACTTTAGTTGAGCTCTCTCATTTAATGGGGAGAAAATGATTTAGATAAATAAAGGAAGTGACTTTTCCCTGCCTAAGGTCACAAAGATAAAAAGTAGGCAGGTAAAATTTGAACCCAGATTCTCATACTGAAGCTCCAGAAATCTTTTCACTTTACTGTTGCCCCTCTAGTGCAGTTCCAGTCCTTGAGCTTACCATTCAAATGGGTAAATGATTCCAAAACATATGAAACAAGAGTGAATAAAATAATTAAATGCTAAATTACATGATATAGATATAGACTATAGTGCTGGAGAATTTCAGAAGGAGACGAGTTGAGGACAGTTGAGTAAAGATATGGATAGCTCTAAGGAGGGGTCATTACAACCAAAGGGAATGAGTGAAAGAAGAGATAGCAATCAACACAAGGTATTAGTGAGACAGTGTGGTGGTAACTGGTGTAACAAAAACCTGAGGTATGAGTTAGGGGTGGGGGGTGTTTTGGGATATAAGGTTAGCTAAGTGTTATTTGTTCAATTTATTCCTTCCTGGACTGAAAAGCTGCCAGAGTCATTCAGGCTTGAAGCAGTAGAAAACCAGGGAGCAGGGAGGCTCTGATGACAGCAGTATTTTTACAGAAAGACACATCTGGTTGTAATGGACAGAAAAGATTTGTAAAAAGAGAAAAATCAGTGTGAACAGTTAGGAATCTGTCCCAGTATTTTAGGCTGAAGTGATGGGATCTGGCCTGGGGTGATGACAGAAGAATATGAGACATTGTTTTTTAAATTTTAATATACATTTTTTAAAAAAAATTGAATTCTAAATTCTCTCCCTCCCTACAATCCCTCCCTCACTCACTAAGAAGGCAAACAATATGATAAACATTATACATGTGAAGTAATGCAAAACATATTTCTATATTAGCTATGTTTCCAAAAAAAAGGAAGAAAATTGAAGAAAGTGAAAAACAGTAT
This sequence comes from Macrotis lagotis, assembly GCF_037893015.1. NCBI lineage: Eukaryota > Metazoa > Chordata > Mammalia > Peramelemorphia > Peramelidae > Macrotis > Macrotis lagotis. The sequence continues at coordinate 113,658,407 of NC_133662.1, forward strand.
ACTTCAATTGGAACTCACAGTTCATCAATTCCCTCTCTAGAGGTCGAGAACACTTTTCATCATGGGTCCTTTGGAAATACTTAGAAATATTGAATGGAATAGCTAAGTCTTTTTCAGTTGATCACTGTTACTATATTGCTGTTACTGTGTATAATGTTTTCCTAATTCTTCTGACTCCACTTTATATCAGTTCATATATGTCTTCTTAAGACTTTTTTTTGGAAATCTTCCTGATTGTCATTTCTTATAGCTCAATTCTATTGAGTATTCTATCACAATCCTGTCACAACTTGTTTAGGCACACTTCAATTGATGGATATATTCTCAATTTCCAGCTCTTGTTAACCACAAAAAGAGGTGCTATAAGTATTTTTGTTCATAGATGTCCTTTTTCTTTTTCTCTGATCTTTTTGAGATACAGCCCTAGTGGTAGTATTGCTGGGTCAAAGAGTATACATGGTTTTATAATGCTTGGGCATAGTTCCAAATTGCTCTGAATGGTTAGATTAATTTACAATTCCACCAATAGTGCTTTAGCATCTCTATTATTCCACATCCCCTCCAGCATTTGTCATTTTCCTTTTCTGTAATACTAACCAACCTGATAGGTGTGAGGTGGCACCTCAGAGTTGTTTTAATTTGCATTTCAATGAGAGACATTTTGAGGGGGAAAATGGAAATAGGGTTTAGTAACTGATAGGGTTTAAAGAAACAGAAAAAAGAAAAAAAGAACCAAAAGAGGACCCTGAACTTCAAAAACATAAATGACCAGGAGAATATTGGCGACATTAATGGAGAGAAGTCAGTTTTTGAAAGAAAAGAGAGAGAGAGAGAGAGAGAGAGAGAGAGAGAGAGAGAGAGATTTTGCCATCAATGACAGTTATATCTCATATGTAAAATGAAATTACCTTTAACACAGGAATACTTAAACTGGGAGTCTGTGAATTCATTTAAAAATATTTTGATAACTTTATATCAATATAACTGACTTCCTTTGTAACCCTATACACTCAATTTATGTATTTAAAAACATCCTTCTGAGGAGTTCATAAGCCTAACATGACTTCCAGAAGGATTCATGTCACAGAAAAAGTTAAGAACACCTGGTCCCAACATGAAATGCATAGACAAGAGGCAGCAAGGCAGTGAGTGTAGGCTCATCAAGAAAATCCCTAATTTCATATTTGTTCAGTTGTTTTAGTCATATCTGATTCTTGGTGACCTCATTTGGGGTTTTCTTAGCAAAGATACTAGACTGATTTGCCATTTCCTTCTCCAGCTCATTTGACAGATGAAGAAACTGAGGCAAATAGGGTTAAGTGTCTTGTCCAGGCTTAACTCTAGACCTAGCACTCTAGCTATTATGCTACCTAGCTGCCCTAATTTTATATAAATGGGAAAACTCAACTATTCACTGATAGTCATAGGCTGGGCTCTTAAATAGGATCAGCTGTCTAGCAAATTAGATTGTAAATACCTATATGAAATATAGGATATTAACATATGCTCAATCTCATTGTTCTGTTATTAAAAACTATATAAATAATAAAATATATGGTAGATATATTACTTAAGTATTATATAAATTATCAAGTCTACAAAATGCTTTGCAAATATTAACTCAAATGAGATCAATGACCTATTCTGTAAGAACTATGACTATTATTATGCCCATATGACTGAGGAGTAAACAGACTCCTGAGGTTAAGTGATTTGCCTTTGGTCACACAAACTGTAGCAGGTAGAATTTGAACAAAGATCTTCATAACTCCAAGGGTAACCCACTCTTCAACTTCCCCCTATGATCTCACCCTGGAAATAAATAGGACTTTGGGTTTCTTGATATGTTCTCTTGTATCAGTTCCTTTATGTGGCTCAGTGAATAGAAGTTCGCTTTGGACTGAGGAAAACTGGGCTTCAATTCCTGTCTCTGATACATACTAGATGATTACTGATAACTCTCCAAGACTATGGACTACAGATGAATTGCTAAACTATCTAAATTGTAAGTGCTTCCTTACAGGGAATTCTTCACATTGATACAATCATAAGTTCAGAACAACAACAACAAATGGCCATAGCAATCCTGGGAAAATGTTTCAGGGCTAACCAACACAATGACCACATCTAAGAGTATATGAAATAATCTGCAGCCATATATCCCCACCTCTCCAATGAAAGGATGAAGATTCATTACCTGATCTCTTCTTCAAGACCAACACAGTGTCCAATTTCATTTTAATGTTATTTTCATTTTATTATATGTATATATTCAATATGTAAATTTTTTCCAGGTTCTGTCTGCTAATCTTCCTATGTTTTTCTGAATTGCTCATCTGTCATGAAACTATAACTTCATATATCACAATTTGTTCCTGCCCACAAGGAGCTTGCATTCTAATTTTTGTTTTTCAGTGTTTCAGTTCTACCTCAGTCTTTGTGACCCCATTTGGGGTTTGTTTGCTTTTTTTTTTTTTTAGCAAAGAAACTGCAATGGTTTGCCATTTCCTACCCTAGCTTATTTTATAGATGATGAGACTGAAATAAATAGGGTGACTTGCCTAGGGTCATACAGGTAGTAAGTGATTGAGGCTAAATTTGAACTCAGGTCTTCCCGACTCTGACTTGGCCTGGAATTCTCTTCACTGTGCCATCTAACTGTCCTTACTTTCTATTGGGGGAATTTAATATAAAGGGGGGCTGGAAAGGAAGAAGGGTTTGATGTAGATAAGTATAGGAAGTAGAATGGGAGAAGGGGAATAGGCGATCAGTACAAAGGGTTTTTTGGGGGTGGTGGTAGAGAAAAGTATGACATTCTATAATTAGCTAAGCTGAAACATTTTCATAAAAAGTAACAATGACTATTTTCATAGATATAGCTCTTTTTTCTTTACAGGTCAGTGCCTTCTTAGCATGTACATCTAATAAAAGGATCTCTGGTTCAAAATTTCTTACCTCCTTTTGTTCATTGCTTAATTGTTCTCCAAAGACAATGGAACCAATTTGCTACCTGCCAGAAGTGTTACAATGTTTATTTTCTATAGTCTCACAAATACTGTTTTGTCACATTTTTGTGCAAACTTACTAGTGTGAGTTGCTATCTCAAAGAGCATTTTAATGGTGGCTTTAATTTGAACTGTTTATCAGAGATTGATCAATTTTTCTTTCATTTTCATAAATTGTTCAAATTTGGGGGTCCATTAAATCCACTGGTGATTAATTATTGCTCTTCTTGATTGTTATCAGAATTATTTACCATATTTCAGTTGCTATTTTAATCTTTATTTTGGTTTTTTTTTGCTATACAAATTTAAATATTTTATATAACCTAATCCTTTTCTTTTGTTCCCAATAATTATCTCCCTTTCTTCAACAGGTAAAACTGTTTTCTTCCCTTCATAATTGAGATAAACATACCATTTTTGCTTCCCTTTTGGGAGAGGAAGGTTCACTCCCTTTTATTTTATCCATTGAAGTATTAGGTGAATTCTACACTTTCAAAGGAGGTCTGTGCTTCCACAAGAATTCTTTGACCTAGGAATTTTTGTCTTTAATTGCAGCCACACCCTTTGGTCTAGAAGGTACAGGTACGTTCACAGGTGGTGGAGTCAGAATGTACCTTTAGCCAAGCTTTTACTACCTAGAAATGTATGTCTCCCTCTAGTGGGGATGAAGAGAAGACTGATCTGACTTGTACCAACTACCTCAATACAGGGTAGAGCTCATTGAGCACGAGTTTTTCATTTTTTGGCAAGGAAACTGAAGCCTGGAGATGGGTAGGGATCTACTAATAGTTTCATAGCTAGACAATAAGAGAAAGTAATCCTCACTCTCCCAGTCCAGTGCCTTCCATTTCTACCATTCTGCTCAATATAATGCTAACAATTAGAACTGTCCAAAAAAAAAAAAAAATGGCCAGCTTAAGAAGACACTAACTTCCCTGTCACTAAGTGTTCAAAGCAAAGGCAGGGATGCAACGGAATGCAAATCGAAAGGAACTGTATGGGTTGTGACTAGATTTTCTGTAAATTGGCTTCAAATTTGTTTGGAAAATCATCATTAAAAGCATACTAGTACTCATTTCTCATACAGTTATACAGTGGCTTGGAGTCAGGAAGATACAAGTTTGAATCCTGCCTCTGCTACTTACAACACTGTGACTGTTAGCAAGTCATTTAAAGTCTTTTTTTGTTTTCTGGTTTGCAAAATAGAGTATAGGCAATAATGGCACCTGTCAGAATGAATATATATTTATATATGTAAATAATAGAATTCATTTAAATATATTATGTATATAATATAGAAATATATGTAAATAATACATGTAAGTAATGAGATAATATATTTAAAGCACTTTGTAAATCTTAAAGCACCATGTAAATAATATCAAGAATAGGCTCAATAAATACAGAGATTTTTCAATCAAAAAAATTTAAAGCATAAAGAAAACAGGGATAGTATGTTTGGAGAGTAGGGGTTGATAGTTTCCCAGTTACTTTTGGGGGGAGAGGATAAACTACTATTTGTGATCTGTTTCTTTCTTTTGGAATCTTCTCTGCTTTGAGACAGCTTAGAAAATCAATTCCTGACTTTTAAAAATCTTATAGTCAGCCCTGCAATAGTTTTTCTGTGTATTTGAAGCTGTTCTTCCTGACTTGATCTTAAATACTCAAAATACCTCCTCACAAAGTACATTAGATGGTAAGGTGATAAGCGTCCAATTATAGTGGTTTCTCTACTGTTTCTGATTAGAATACTGTAAAACAGAAAAAAAGAGGTAGCATGGAATAGAATGGAAAGAGATCTGCCTATGAAGTCTGAAGGACCTAGGTTTAGCTTCTTTGTCTGACACATTGGCTCTGTGATGCTGGGCAATTCACTAAACGGTCTCTAAATCAGAGAAGGCACTGACCTGTAATGATGGCCAAATTTTTCACTGGGAATGGGAGACAAATCTAGTACATCTGATCCATTTAATGTCTATTTGTTTTCTTCTGGTTTAAACTATGATTGTGCTTGGGATAATCTGGCTTAGCTATGACTCATTGAGATTTGTTTTCCCCAAATAATCTTTGCTGTTTAGTGAGTAGATATTGCTCATATTCTACAGTCACCCCACTCCATAAAAATCTCCCAAATGAGCTTGTACTCTAAGCAGGTGTTATACTCTGCAGCTGTGTCTTTCCCCTTTGACAAGGAGATCAAGTATTTTGGTGTCTTAGATGGTTTTTCTGGTCTCTTTGTTGTGGCTAGTGTCTCCTCACTGGTCAATTGGGGTGGCTGGGTAGTGCAGAGGAGAGAACACCAGTCCTGGAGTCAGAAGGTTCTAAGTTCAAATCTGGTCTTAGGTACTTAATATTTACCTAGTTGTGTGTCTTGGACAAGTCACTTAACCCCAATGCTGTACAAAAACAAAACAAACAAAATGGTGACTATTTGAGTGCATGTCCTTAACTCTTGTACATTCCTCCCTTTTCAGAGATGACCCTGTGCCTAGACAGCCCAGATTATATCTTCTACAATGATCCTCAAAGTGAATAACAGAATTTTAATTTTGTCACCTAAGTTGTTGGTTTTTTGGTTATTTGGTTTTGTATTTTTGTTTTTATTTTGTTTTTCACCTCTGTTGTATCCAGTCAATGAGTTTCCTGTAAATAGACTTTACCAACATTCTAGTAAGTGATTCTCTGCATTCTCTATAAATACTCTGTAAACACATTCTCTGTATTTCAAGAAATTGCTTCTTGGATAGCACATCAAGTCTGTTACCCAGACTGTACCTGATCCTTTCCAGTCTGGTAGAATCTACTTTCAAGAACTCAGAGTTCCACCACTATGCCAGGAAAAGGTATCAGAAAAGGACTTTTATAGAGAATCAATTATGAAACAGCCTACATTATTGTGACTATTATTATACAGTTCCTAGTTAGAAAGTTCATAGACTCGTAGGATCTTGCACTGAAATTATGTCTCTTGAAATAGAACTATATATTGGTAAAAATCAGATTAAAAAATAGTCTTTAAGATGAGTATTCTGCCAATACTAGTTATTTAAATATATTTAGGACAGTGAATTTTGGTACATTTGGGATTATATGAATAAGAAGGTTTCATTATGTAATCTAGAATTGCTGGCCTTGATCTGTGACCTTAGATAAGTCTCAGTTCACCTCTGCATGCTTCCCTTGCCTCATTTGTAAAACAAGAAAAATCCCGACCTACTTCACAGAGCTGTAGTGAAGAATAAATGAAAATCATTTTGCTTTCTGAATCTGTTTCTCTACAATGCCAGATGGATGCTACATATTAATAATAGCCAGGATTTGCCTCCTTCCCTTGGGAACTGCATGCTTATTCTGAAAGAACAGCTGAAAAGGCGGTTCAGTCACGAAGGGGAATATTCTATATTCTGCCCACTCAGAGTATCTAGGCTAACACTTACAGAAATGGATGCCAGCTCATTTTTTACAAATGGAACCTACAGTGCTCAGAAGAGATCAGTAAAAGATTCAGTCATTTTCCAAGGACAAAACTAAATGGGCTCTCTCAGACTGTCACCACAGGAAAAACATTCTGTGATCAATGAATAAATACCACATTATAGAAATCTAAAGAAATTCATGTAGAAACGTTTTCCCTTCCTCTGTGAGAAAGGCAATTAAAAATGTTCTGTCCAGAATTAAACAAGTAAGCACTCCTGTGTTTTATATACTTTATATGTTCCAAAAATTTACTAAAGGGCAGTAAAATGATACTGGTGACTTTAAATGTAGCAGCCTGGCCCCTTCCAGTTTACAAATAAATGTGAAAATTCTCCGTTCTTAGCCTAAGTTGAATTCATTTTCCAAACATCAAAAGCCTCATAAAGATTAATTTAATCTTGAAGATAAATGAAAGTACAAGATAGTAAAACAGGGAGAAGGGGGAGGGAAAAATTAACTACTCAAGATCTAAAATTAGAGAATTTTAGCAGCAATATATCCTGTTAGCTATTTGAGATTCAAGGCTTAGTGACAGAATAAATATTTATTAAAGAACAACGATCTAAAATATTTTAAGCCAACAAAAGATATAAAAATTCAGTTCTATGTAACAATGTATGTTTAAGTGAAGGGGTAGGATGCATTCTAGCTGTCAAAAATCCAAGGCTCTTTCATCATTCTGAGGGTAGATTCAAGTGAATATATAGTCTTATATAGGTAGATTATATTTGACAGTCCATAATACTCTCTCAATGCAATAGCAATTGATTGTCCAGTCAACACTAAACTATTCAGGACAGAAATACAGGGAGTTAAGGGGAAGCCCCTTTTCTATATGCAATGTACCCCCCCCCACACCCTCCCAGCTCCAAGCTCTTAGTTCTTCACTATCTTGTCTCCAATAATAACTCACATTTATACAGTATAGCATGTGAGACACATAGAGTACTTTAGTATGAATGCTATTGTTTCCATTTCCCAGATGAAAAAACTGAGAGGTCATGAGACTTGCCCAGAAGGAAGCACACAACTTGTGAATATCAGAACCATGCAACTTCTAAAAATCAGAAATGGATTTGAACCCAAGTCTCTCCTGACACCAGGCCCAGTGTATTTCTTCCAATAACTGCTGTCACTGTTATCATGAGCCAGGAGGGGACAAAAAGCAGAAACAACAATCATATAGTAGGAAAATCAGCAAGGATGGGAGTCCCAGATGAAGTCTCTGACCTTAAAATTTCTCTCAATAGTGGATGGAGCCTATAATTTCCAAACTGCTTGGGTTATCATTGGCCAGGTGGCAACCTTTAAGAGTTACTAGGAAGGATGCAATATGAGTATGCTATGAAATACTCAGTAATTTTCTAATTTTTTAAGAGCCATAAAAATTGTATGTACAGTGCTTGCTGATGCTCCATAGACATGAGTCATTCTTTGTGAAGTGGGAGGTTCTCAGATCAAATGCATTCTGCATTATGGGTTTCATATGTCCTTTGATTTTAACACCTCAATTAGTGTTAACAGGAGTTGCCTGAACACCAATGGGAAGATAAATCCCCTTTACTTAGTGAAGCTCCAATAAATGATTTGTAATAAGCAATGTAAAATGCTTTCCAATTTTCTTTCAAGTAATGAAACACTTCCCCAGGATAGCCACAAATTAAACATCAGATTTCATGGGGTAGCTGGGGGTGGGGTAAGGGGTGAAAGAAGGGAGAGAGTGAGAGAGTGAGAGAGAGAGAGAGAGAGAGAGAGAGAGAGAGAGAGAGAGAGAGAGAGAGAGAGAGAATAAGAATGGGGGGAAGAGGGGTGAATAAACTTTAGCACAATGATTCAGATGTTATACCTCCTTATGTCTTATACCAGAGTTTGGGAGATCTGCTTTGGATCTAGAAGTCAGTCTTTCAATTTAGAAGCCAGATGAATACTTTTAGTTTTCAAGGAGACACAAAGGCAGAATATGAAAGATTTTGGTAGCCATCAGCCTCTCACATGTTTATCTTCTTATCCTTAAGAGGGGACAAGAAGTAAAATTGGAGAAGTAGCAGGTACATGTGTTGATGTGGGTATGGTGACAGAAGTAGTCCAACTAGACAAGTCTCCAGGATTGCTAAAACCATGTGTGCTGTCCCATGTATGAGATAGCAAAGAATGGAAAGATCCAAGAACTGGACTATAGTTTTAAGAGGGAGCCCAAGGAAATTGTTAGGTATTATAAAGCTTGGAGTTTGTTAAGCTGTGAACTACCCTACAGTTCAAGTGTGAAGAAGGATGAATGTAAACAGTAATGAGAAAAGTGGAACCTGTCAGGATAAGAATGAATATAATGAAAGAATTTTTTTTTAACAAAATGATTAGGTTTACTATACTAAAAAACTGGAATCATTGTTACAATGGTACTGTCTATCATATTTTTTCTATTTCTTCATGGGATTTTAATACTATTCTAAGCTTCCAAAAATATGCACTAACATGAAATAGGAAATTAAGTTCTGAGGATGAAATAGATTATTTTGTAGTGATATAAAGGGCTGTTAAGGATTTCTTAATTAAGGCTGAAAATGTATTTTCTGACCTATCACCCTATCATTCTTAAGTATTGCATTTCTCTCCTGAATTTTTCTCTTTGGGGAGATAAATACAGGATTATTGACATCCATTAGAAGTTCAGAGGTGGCAATAAAGTCTGAATGTATTATGTGTATTTGCGTATTCTGAAAAATATTCAGCTGACTGGCAGTAAATGTTCTAAAACTACTAATACTTGAAATCTCATATAACCAAATATGAAAAAAATTTGTTAAATATTTACTACAAGTCCAACATATCTCCAAAGGGTATCCCTCTTTGAATTTAATTTTCTGTTTTCAAAATTCACAATTTTTTAAAATAAAACTTAGATTAAGTGACTGAAGCTTAAAAAAACACTAGGACTTTTAGGTCACCCTGTAAGAAAGGGGCAGCAAGGTCAAGAAAATTCTGTAATAAAGGATCTGAGACAAAATGAAGACAGTTTTCTTTTCTTTTACTATAGTAGCAATGTGCAGGATATAGGACTATGTTTTGAACTGCTTTTAAAATTGGGAGTAATGACTCTTCACACAATCCCCCCCCCCCAATGACCAGAGAAAAACAATATGGAGGCAACATTGTAGTATGGAAATAGCAGTGACTTTGTCATCATAAGATTTTAGTTTAATTCCAACTCTAACTCCTACTGCTTGCTTTGTTACCTTGGAGAAGTCTTACTTTACTTACTGGGTTTTGGTCTCTTCATCTATCAAATGGGGGATGTGGCCTAAAAAGACCACTAAGGTCCCTTCTAGCTTTAGGCAGTTTCTCACATATTTACCCTCCTATCCTGGAGTGAGGACCAAAGTGAAACTGGAGAAGGAGGTTCAAGTGTTATTTAAGTGTAGGCTCCATCTTTGGGCACAACAAGGGCTAAATACCAAGCCATTTCTAAAATTTGCTGCTTTTCCAACATGGTATAAATTCTAAAACAGAGTAGGGTACTCTAGTTCAGTGGTGGGATTGACTCCAAGGGGGTAAATATTTAATGACTCAGATGCTGCGGGATTGGGTTGAGTTCCACACTCCTTGCAATAGTGAATCCTGGAGCTTGTCTTCAACATAGCTCCCAAATCCTCTCCTTTTGAGTCAGGCACTTCCCTTTAGGGAAGTTCTTATCTAACTTCTAGCAGGGCACCCTGAGCAAAAGTTGTATGAGTGCCATTGGGAAAATCTTTTCCTGTTTCAGCACACCCATTTCCTGCCCTACCAAATCACTTCATGGTTGTAGGAACCCTTTAGAGTATGGTTTGAGCTCCAGGATAATCACCAAGAAGGAGGATATCAACCTCCCCATTTCTTTCGTTTTGGTGTGAGTCTCACAGTTATGAGCTAGTATGACAATGGGTTTCAGTCTGCATCACAGAGTTCATTACACTATCTCCCCAGAATCTACCCCTTCTTTTATAGTTCCTTATTTCTACTTAGCACATCACATTGCTTCAGTCACCCAAGTTAAGAAGCACGTAGGATTTCTAATTCTTCCTCACTCTGAAAATCTATTGAGCACATCATATCCTTCCTGTCACCCAGGTGAGGAAGCATTTAGGATTCCTCATTCTTCCTCAATTTCCATATTTTTTTTTTTAGGGGTTTGCAAGGCAATGAAGTTAAGTGTCTTTCTCAAGGCCACACAGCTAGGCAATTATTAAGTGTCTGAGGCCAGATTTGAACCCAGGTACTCCTGACTCCAGGGTCGTGCCAAATCTTACTATTTCTATCCCCCTCAACATCACTTGGATCTGACTCCTTCCCTCCAGTCACCTAGCCACCATCACTGCATGAACTCTCATTACCTCCCTTCCTACTGGATCCACTATTACAGTGTTTTCCAATCAGTTTCCCTAACTCATCTTTCCCTTCTTCACAAGACCACCAAAGTGCTTTTTTTTAAAGTGCAGGTTGATGGGGCGGCTAGGTGGCATAGTGGTGGGGCGGCTAGGTGGTGTAGTGGATAAAGCACTGGCCTTGGAGTCAGGAGTACCTGGCTTCAAATCTGGTCTCAGACACTTAATAATTACCTAGCTGTGTGGCCTTGGGCAAGCCATTTAACCCCATCTGCCTTGCAAAAACCTAAAAAACAAATAAATAAGGTGCAGGTTGAGCTTTGTTCCTCCTCTTCTTAATAAACCACAATGGCTCCCTTTGATTTTAGAATCAAAAGTTATTTAAATATCTCATCCTTTTAAAACTTATTTTGTTTGTGTTTTATAATATATATATAATTATTAGTATAGTAATTATGTATACATTTATATATGAATAAATATACACATAATGGGGGAGATGTGCTCAAAACTTTTTTTTAACTGATAGAGGTATATAACCAAAGAAGTTTGGAGACTACTTCTCTAAGGTATTTCAGTAATAACTGCTCTGTAAGCAATGCTGTGTCTGGTTACTGAGAATAAGATAGCTTGTTTAAAGGACTCTCAATTGAAGGCATCTTCTCTATTTTTGTTGGAGACTGTAGTAAAGAAATAAATGATGGAAGATGATCCTATTTAGTAGAATGCACCTCCAGAGGGTCTCTAAGAATACTTCAAGGGCACAGGTGAAAAACTGATTGATTTGGGGAAAGCCTGGACTTGGGAAGTCACTGGAATATTAAGATTGATTCAAATTTATCAACATCACTAATTTTCAATTTTTCATGAGTGCATCATCTGTAACCTCTGTCTCAGCATCACTCAACCCTCTTTTCATTGCATTACCTTTCCAACCTCTCATCAATGAAAGTTCATCAATAAAATCATCTTTCAACATCCATCTATCCATTCAATCATTCAACAAAAAACGGAGTACCTAATCAAGAGGCACTACATACACAACTGAAGATGATACAAGGTATCATGGCTAGTGACTGTTCTATTTCCAACACCTGGTAAAGAGAAGAAATAAATACTGGAATGCCAGCAATACCAATTAGGGTAAGGTATAGAGAACAGCACAGGAAATTTGAACAGGGGATACTACCTATAATTTTTACTGATTTTTGGTCGAAGGGAACAAACAAACAACAAACAAACAAAAAAAAACCTCTTGAGAGGTATAATTTAATCCTTGTAAAGAATTTAGACACAGAAACCTGAAGCTAATCTGAGAAGCTTCCCAGCTGGCCTCCTTGCTTCTAGTCTCTTTCCTTTCTCTAATTCATCCTCCACACAGATGGCAAAATAATCTTTTCTAAAGCACAGGTCCATCAACAACTCTACTCTAAAATCTTTAATAACACCCTACTGCCATTTCAGTAAAATAGATAATCTGGAATTTAAAGCTCTGCACAGTCTGCCTATAGTCCATATTCCTACATTTATTTCACATTAACTTTCATGCACTTTTAAATTCCATTTTAACTGACTGATTTGATGTTCTCCGATCTCTGTACTTCATCTCTCAAAAGCACTTCATTGCCTTAAGAGAAGCCTTAAGCTTTCCATTGAGGTTCAATCCAGCTCCCAACTTCCATGGGAAAGCTAACCCAATACTCCTACTTTTTTATTGCTGTTTCCTTCCTTTGATTATCTTACGTTTACTTATCCGTTGAATATGCTATGTCATCCTAATAAATACATGTGGCCTTTAAATAATGATCATTATAAGGTATGCTCCTTGAAGGCAGGGTCTGTTTCCTTTTGGGGTTTGTCAACCCAAAATCTAGAGTGATGTCTTGTACATAGCAGGTAATTATCAATTTTGCATTAAAGTGAACCTTAGAATGTCTTTTTTTTTTGCAGAGAAACAGACATTTTATTACAGTGTTAAAAATATTAAACACTACAAAATATCTATCATGCTGTGAATGAAACAGACCACATGAAAAGCATGTAAGAAAAATGTTCTCTTTCTGATAAATGACCCTTCCCCTCCAACATAGTTTCCCACACACTCAGATTGTTCTAAGGGATGTTGATGGCTGCACTCTGTATTCAAGTAGGGATATCTCTGAACCCACAACGTCTCCCTCTTGGAGCTACTGCTTAGGAAACAAGCTTGAAATAAAAGTGCTAAGAACCTATAAAGAAAATTTCATCCTTGCACATTCAAAACCAACAGCTTTTAAGGACAGGACTGGAAATATCAAAAGATTTTTGTGAATGATACTGGAGAAACGGGGTGAGGGAATGAACCATTTGCTCCTTACAGTCCTCCAATCTTGACTGATTTCCCAATGGAGCTGGGCAAATATAGAGCAAAAAAATAAACTTGCTTATATGATATTACTTCTGTTATGAAGAACCATTCTTTGTCTACATGTTTGACACTATAAAGACCACACTCGTTAGCTGGCTGTACCATTTGGCAATTAAGGTATACTAAATCTCTTTCCTTAGCTCTGCTTTTATCCCAAATCAGAATGCCAAATTCCAGCTAACATAACAGCTAACATAAAGAACCAGCAGTTCTTGGGTCACATACTTCTAAGAGCTCTCTTTCATACCATCCAGTTACTAGATTTTAGGGAAAAAAACTGGTTCATTGGGGCAGCTAGGTGGTGCAATAAATAGAGTACAGATCCTGGAGTCAGGAGGACCTGAGTTCAAATCCAACCTCAGACACTTAGCTGTGTAACCTTGGGCAAGTCACTTAACCCCATTGCCTTGCAAAAATAAACAAAACTGTTCATTCAATATGCTTCCCCCTCTACCTCAGGAGGATGGTTAGAATTTTTTTAATTCCCAAACAAAATTTTAGAATTAGAGTCCCCTTGTCTACTGGAACACAAATAACATTCAGCTCCGTAGTAATGGATGGAAGACAGGTAGTATTTTATATTATTAAAGAAAATGAGGTTCTTGCTTGTTCTGGTTTTAGCTTTATTTTCATCAATGGTGATATGAGAGTACACTCAGCAAGCTGCATGACATATCTTTAGAAAAGTAGGCTAATACTTAGATTTTTATCCTAGCTCTGCTCTTTCCTACCTGTGAGAGCTTGGAAAATCATTTAAACCTCTCTAGTTGAATTCTAATATTAAAGGGGGGGGGGTTGGAATGAATTAACTCTAAGGTACCTTTGTGCTCTAAATCCATGATCATATATGTCTTTTCTAATATTCTATAAACCATGGCTGAATTAACAGTGTTAACTAGATTAATTAACAAAAATTAACTAGAGTCTGAGTCCTAGTTCTAATCTTTTAGAAATAATACTTTAAATCTCTGAGACACCTGATTTTCAGAGACTGGTTAGGTGTTAATTAAACCTATGCTACAATGCCCTGTCTAAGAGTTTAAATATTTAAATATATGCTTTAGATTTAAAAATTCATGTTGGTTTCCAGGATATTTGGTATCATATGCAGGACTTTCTCGTGCCAGTTGTCATTTTTACACTGGGAAAAAACTAAAAATTCAATTTAAGGCTATTGTAGTATTCTACCTTTTATCTTCTTGACCTTCTCCAGTTCACAAGAAGAAACAGCATTGCACCAACTTAAGTTTCTGGCTACAGAATGTGGGTCAACAATGACTCCAGGGGCCATTAAGCGGGTCATTCTGATTTCAAGAGCTAAGTCTAGATGGAGTTGAAAGCTTTGCCCCTAGGGAAATAGGGTAAATGGAGGGGGGGATGGCGACTGAGGCTTGCTTCAGTTGGCTTTAAATTAACACTATCGATAGGGAGATACCTATTTGTCCTTATTCCCAGGTTTTGCTGAGAGTTCCTGAACCCTGAGTCCAGGGCAAATAGAATGACTAAAGAAGAAATGGCTATTGTATGTAAGATCATCCTTTACTGGAATATCCAACACAAAATGACTAAAAGGAACAAAAAGAACAAAAAGTAATGTGATGAAGACACAATTCACTGCAAAATCATGATGAAAGGTCTGTGAAAGAAAAGCACTCAGATTCTATCCCCTCACTTATGGATTTTGTGAATCATGTACTAATATTACCTGCTGTGCTTAAAGTGAATGAAAAGTTTGGTTAAAGAATTTTTCTAGACTCCACTGAAATAACTGGAGATATCCTGAGATGTCCCCAAATGAGAACTAGGCATCATAGTCCTATCAGGTATCCAGGGCCATCTCCAGTCATTCCAATCCATATCTGGCCATATCTAGCTCTGGAAAAGAAAGTTAGATTGATAACTTAGTACAACACCCCCTCACTCAAATCCAAATCACATGCACAACCTCCCTCATGTCAAGGCCTTCTTCAAGAATGAAGGACTCAGAATAAACCAGTAAAAAAACATCTATCAAACATCTCACCAAGTCTATTCTTAAGAGAAAGGCAAATTCTTAATTGGAGCGACAACTGGGCCTTAGCCACAATAGAACTGATTTCACTGCTTTCCAACTTTACACGCCTCTTCAGAAGGGAGAACACTGATGATTTATGCTAGGGCAGTCTAAATGTTTTCAAAGGCGTAACACGAAACTCAATTTGTAGATTCTCCATTAGAGAATTTGCATTAACAGAGAGTTTATTTATAGATTCTTTTTTCCCCAGAGAAAGATTGCCAAATTTTTAGATAATTATGTTTCACATCTTGAGAAATGAGCAGAGGGAACTAGATGTAATGGTGTCCAGTGGTGAAATGTTGGATTGGAGTCAGGAAGAACTGAGTTCAAGTTCTCTTGAGATACTTACTAGTTATATGTCTCTGGACATTCAATCTCTCTGGGCCTCATTTTCCCCAGTTATAAAATGAAGGGATTGAACTCAGTGACTCTATGTTTCCTTCTAAATCTATCAATCTAAGAATGCTTTGGGTATGGAGCTATGTTTTTCCTTAACCAGACTGGAGTTAAAGGTTTTTTAATGAAAAGTGTGTGATATTGATATCCCCCCCCCAAAAAAAAAACCAGAAATGATTCAAATGAACGATAATTTCATTTTAGTTCATTATGCACAGCCATGCCAACTCACCACTCCATCTGGAGATAGTTAATGGTGAGTGAAGAAATTAAATTCCTTTCAGAGTTTTGTATTTACTAAGATATGTTTTGGGGACAAAGATTGTTTAATTTTTTGGCTTAGCACAGAGGCTGGAAAGTAGAGGCCATTTAATACTATGGTTCTTAACCTTGATCTATGAGCTTTTTTTAAAGGACTTGAAAATTGTATTTCAACATAAGTGGCTTCCTTTATAATACTATGAATTTTATTTTATGCTTTTAAAAAGAGTATTTTTAAGAGGGTGGGCCATAGGCTTCATCAGACTGCCTAATGGGATGCAGGACACACAAATGGTTAAGAACCCCTGCCTTAATGTTTGCTGAATTTCTCCTCAGAGCCCTCCTCTAATTTTTCAGGGTGACAGGTCCTAAGTGCTGTGCAGCAGGGTCTAATAGGTACAACAAAGCTGGAAAGGCACCAAAAATAGACAATATCTACATCTGTTGCCTAAGGTCTAGTATAGTAAAATTCAGTCTCATCACAGAAAGTTGCAGCCTATGTAAGCAATTTTGAAGGTGTTAAACAACTCAAACTGTCTAGTTGTTTCTTCAAATAAGGCTTGCATCAAGTCCAACCTTCAATATGAGGTCTCAGTTGATTCATCCAAGTTGTCAATCAGTGCCTTCCCCCTATACCAATTAAGTATATATCCATATATTTGCATGTTTTTTTCCTCTCAGAATATAAGTTCTTTGGGGGCAGGAACTAATTTGCTTTGTCCTTGTATCTCTAAGACCTAGCAAGTGCTTGGAATACAGTAGATATTTAATAAATGTTTGCAATTGATCTACTAAGAATTAAAAGGGCTATTATGTAGAGTGATAGAAATATGACCCATGATGATGAAATTATGGATTCTTGAAGTATCTATGATAGAGTTATTTTGTTATTTTTAAAATTTTTATTTGCTATTTGTGGCTTCATTTTAATCTTCTTGGGTAGTTTTCTTGAGAGTGAAATCTGAAAGAGGCAAAGTTTTAGAACTTAGACCTCTTTTATCAAATAATCATTTGGAGGTATCTCAGGTTCAGCCTAACTGAAAGTCAGCACATTCTCATGTCTGGTGAATTATTAAGTTAATCACTATCAATGTTCTCATTCTTACTAATAGGTTATCCAATTATTTCCTATTTCCAAAACATGTTACCCTATTCAGAGCTTTAGTTTCAATGATATATTTGAACACAAATGGAGAAAGAGAGTATACACACACACACACACACACACGCATATATGTATGTATATATGCACACAATATATATTAAAAGAATATTACAGGTGCCAATTTGACTTTGGTGCTGTTCGTATACTTAGAAAAAGGGATGGTAGGGAATGATAGATAAAAGTTTAGTGTTGGGAGTCAGAAATATCTTTGATTCAAACCTATCTCTGATATGTGTTAGCTGTGTGACCCTGTGCCCCAGGCAAGGCTCTAAGACAACATATATTAGAGAGTGAAGGTGGAAAAAAGTGAACAGGCTCCCTTAACATCTCTCACATCCCCTTCTCTCTCTTCTTACCTCATTCCCATCTGACTGGACTATTGCAACAGTCATCTGGTTGGTCTCCCTGTCTCATATCTCTACCTACTCTCCAAATCCATCCTACTCTCAGCTGTCAAATTAATCTTCCTATAAAGAACAGGTCTGATGGAGTCATCCCAACCCCACCCCATTAAATAAACCCTAAAGACTCCCTATCAGCTCAAGGATAACTCTGAGACTATAGTTCCCTACACCAATGACATTTCCAGTAGAGAAAACAAAACAAATGAAAAATTGGTAGTTCTTTTCAAAGTTTAACCAAAACTGACTTTTTTTTTTTAAAAGCTCCTAGTTTGTTTGTGGTTTCCCCCCACCCAATCCTTACCCTAAAGTTCTATTTCAATGTTTCATTATGGCATACTTCTCAAAGGCTACTTCAGTAGAGAACAAATTCCAACAGGTCTTATCAAGGAACATTTATTTATTAAATGTTTATTATGCGGTAGACATAGGAATAAGCTCTGGGATACAAGGAAAAAACACAGATTCCTTGTTTTCAGAGAGTTCCTATTCTATTAGGGAAGATAAATAAATATATTCATGAGAATAAAGAGACAGGGAGTGACAAAGAGATAACAGACAGAAGCAGACAGAGAGAGGCACAGACCAAAGTTTGTAGGCTTTCCTTTTAATAATGATGATGATGATGATGATAGCATTTATATAGAGATTAAAGATTTGCAAAACAATTATTATTATATCATTTTTATCTTCACAACAACCCTAGGAGATAAAATTATTACCCTCATTTTACAGATGAGTAAAATGAAGCAGGTAGACATTAAGTGACTTGCCATGGGTCACAAAGATAGTAAGTGTCTGAGGTCATATTTGAATTTTGACCTCCTGGCTCTTCTGACTTCCTGTCTTCCAACCACTGGGACTGAATAAATTCTACAAAGATTGCTAACCTTTATCTTAAGGCTACTTTACTTAAGGAAAGTGGCAATAGACATGACTTTTGAGGTTAACCTACTGGTATAGTGGATAAAGTACAGAACTCAAATTCAGGAAAATGCAAGTACCAATCTTACCTCAAACATTTTCTAGTTGAGGGGCCAAATTACTTCAGTTCGCACATCTACAAAATGAACCTGATCAGGTCTTCTTCTAGTTTTAAATCTATAATTTCATATATATATTTAATTTTTTCATGACTATACATATATGTGAAGAAATGTTTTTCTCTGAGACCTTGATCTCCTATTTTTATTCATGCTCTCCTCCCTTATTAGAATATAAGCTCTATGCAGATAGGAATCATTTTGTTTGTATTTTTTCCTCAATACTTCAGATAAAAACTAGAACACAGTAAAAACTAATCATGTCTTTCTCTCTCTCCACCCTCCCCTGTCTCTCTCTCTCTCCTTTCTACCTCCCTTGTATAGGTAAAATAGTCCTTTAAGTAGTTCACATAGTCTAGTATGTTCCCATTAAATAAATGGCAGCAAATGATTTTATTTCACTATGAATAAATTATGACAATCCTAATCTCCCATGGATAATTGTGGCTACATACTAAAAGTTAGCTTCAAAAGAAAAACAAAAATTAGATAAAATAGCTTCTTTAATCAAAATCTTACCTGGCTTCTACAAAACAGAGACCTTCTGGAATAAATAATTAAACACTCTGATTTGAAGAATTTACATTCAGAGTAAAAGAGAATGATAATAAATGAGAGCAAAACTAATCAACCAAATGCTACTCTCTTCTGCTACAATAATAGGTCCAAAAAGGGCTCTTCTGCTGTCACAGTGAAGTCAGAAACGCTTCTCTGATTCCTAGAAGACCTTGATGGTTTAGTATTCAGGGGTCACCCAGATGAAATT
Organism: Macrotis lagotis; assembly: GCF_037893015.1. Lineage (NCBI taxonomy): Eukaryota > Metazoa > Chordata > Mammalia > Peramelemorphia > Peramelidae > Macrotis > Macrotis lagotis. The sequence goes on from NC_133662.1 coordinate 113,677,742, forward strand.
AAATTATGATGGTAATTTGTCACGGGATTGTGAATGCCTGTTGTTGTCAATCTTGTGAAAAAACTACATATTTCATGGTGATGGCCAGGGAAAACATTTTTAAGTTTACCTTCTACATGAGCTGTAAATCTTTCCAATAATCCATTTCAGTTTCAGCATCTTTCCAGTCTTCCTAGAGTTCTCAAGTTGGAGTTCAAAAAACAGGCCATTGGCCCATGATGGTTATGTATGTATAATGTGTATATAACCTTCTTTCTAATTTTTCAGTCATACAAAACAAAAAAGTTGCATTCACTTCAGCTCCGTCATGTGCTGTGCACCATATTTTGAAATGAAACAAAAGTTCAACTCTGGTCAGTTAGCCCTCCTACTAGCCAGTCAATTGCTGACTTGTTTTAAAATATTTTTACAATATATTAATTGTTCCTTTTCTGCTATATAATTGTGTGGCACACTGGCAAGTGATGGCTCCTCAATGAATAAAAAGTTTGTTTATCAAAGAATAATTGGAGTTGCTTGGCACTGGGAACAGATTTAGATGAGTATCAGCTGATACATCTTACAAACAGTACTGTCCTTGGTCTTCTACAACCAACTAGTCAATCAATCACCAAGCATTTTTGGTATTTGCTGCATGAAGTTCTCATTAATTTTTAATATTCAGGCCTTAACTTCAGCAATATGGCTTACATTAAGCCCTCTCATGCTATGAGATGTAGTTTGAAAGGTGGAAGGAAAAAAGTGCCTCTTATGTGCTAGATGATGCAACTGCCCTTACAATGATTATTTTATTTGATTTTATTTGAGATTCTTTGTTGGCATCTGAGAAATGTTTGGTCCTTTTTTGGGGAATGATCCCTATCTTAATTCAATTGACATTCATTGAGAACTTACTATATGTCTAGACTGTGGCAGGTAGTATGGGAAATATAAAATGTAAAAGGCAGCATTGGATTTAGTCTGGACCTGGGTTCAAATTCACTTCTGCTTATTGCTACTATGAGTTAACCGTTACATAATGTTTTCATACATATAAATCAGTTTGCATACATTATTATATTTGACTTTTCTATCAGTTCCTTATGGTAATACTATAGTTAATATAAATCCTATTTTTTATACATGAAGTAACTGAGGATCTGAGAAATTTTGTGACTATAGTATGGTTATTCAGCTAAAAGATGCTAGAAGGAGAATTCAACAAAATTCTCCTGATTCCAAATCTAGTACCTCTCCCCTAACCTGTATGACCTTGAGTAAGAGAAGATTGAACTAGGTCCATTTCAACTCTAAATCTTACGATTTTAGGAGGTGAATATGAGATAGTTTAAGCTTTCTGGGAGGTTATAATCTAGCACATTTATGAATGTACTCACATAGATGGAGAAGTGAACAAGGTAGTTAAAATTAACACACAAAACTAGAATATAAGGCATAAAGGTTAATTCTATCAGAGAGCTATCAAGTGTTACAGAGATTCAAAAAAAAGAGAAAAAGTCAATTTTTCAGAAAGAAACTTAAGGAGTTGGGACTAAAAAAAACATGTTTCTCTTCTACATTTTCCTCCAAACCAAGATCTGTGTACCACTGGTGATCTACAGGCTTATCTCCAATAGCATTAACAAATGGTTACTATGAAAAATTCCTCCCCAGAGATGAAATATTGATTTTTTTATGATATTTAAAGAAAAACAGGTACCATCTTACTGGCTTTTAGATAGTAGAATCAAATTTCAAAAAATATATACAGTACTAGTTAAGAAAATAGAATGGTGGATCAGTACACAATAGTAAATAAGCATAGTAATCTAGTGCTTGATAAAACCAAAGACTCCAGTTCTGCAATTTGGCAGAAACTAGGCAGACTAATGTCTCACATCATGAGGTCAAAAATGGGTATGATTTAGACATTAAGGGTGATACCATAAGCAAATTAGAGCAGTGTAGAATAATTTACCTGTAAGATCTATGGATAAACAAAGAATTTGGGACCAAACAAGACAAAGGGAACATTATGAGATGTAAAATAGATCATTTTGATTATGGTAATTTTTTTAAACTGCATAAACAAAATTAATACAGCCAAGATAGAAGGAAAGCATAAGTCTGGGGAAATTTTTTTCTTATAACAATTATCTTCGATAAAGGCCTCATTTCTTAAATAAATTGAGACCTGAGTCAAATTTATACAAGTTATTCCTTAATTGATAGTCAGATGATATGAAGGGGCAATTTTTCAAATGAAGAAACCAAAGTTATAGTCATATGAAAAAATACTCTAGATCAGTGTTGATTAGAAAAATGCAAATTAAAATCATTCTGAGGTATTAAACTCATACTTATTAGATTGGCTAATATGATAAATGTTGAAGGAGATATGGGAAAATTAGGAAACTAATGCACTATTGCTGGAGTTGTGAACTGATCCATCAATTTTGGAAAGTAATTTGGAACTATGCCTAAAGGGCTATAAATCTCTGTGATTTTGATCTAATGATACTACTACTAGATTGATATCCCAAAGAGACTTCTTTTTAAGAAAGATTTTATTCATTTTGAATTTTACAATTTCCCCCTAATCTTGCTTCCCCCCCCACAGAAGGCAGTCTCTTAGTCTTTACACTGTTTCCATGATATACATTGATCTAGAGACTTTTTTTTAAAGAAATTATTTGTACAAAAATATTTATAGCAATTCTTTTTGTGGTGGCAAAGAATTTGAAACTGAGGGGATGCCCATCAATTGGGGGAATGGATGAACAATTTGTGGTTTATAATTGTGAAGGAATATTATTGAACTATAAGAAATGATGATCAGGATGCTTTCAGAAAAACCCAGAAAGACTTACATAAACCAATGCAGAGTTAAATGAGTAGAACCAAGAGAATACTGTACACATTTTCAGTAATACAATGATCCAAGATAATTCCAAAAGACACATGATGAAAAATGCTATCTCCCCTTCCAGAGAAATAACTTGATAGAGTCTGAATATAGTTTGAAGCATACTATTTATCACTTCATTTTTTATTTTTGTTTTAGCTATTTTTTCTATCACTACATAACTAATATGGAAATGTTTCGCATTATTGAATATTTGTAACTTATATCAAATTGCTTACTGTCTCAGGAAGAGGAAAAAGGGAGACGGGAGGGAGAGAATTTGAAACTCAAAATTTTAAAAAGTAAAGGTTTAAAAACTGGAAAAAATATAATGCTATTTAAAATTAAAAGAAAATACTGATGTGGGTTTATTCCTCTTCCTGACAGAGAGGTAAAATTAAGAAGATTTTTTTGGACATTTTTTTTTTTGTACATGGCCAACGTGGCAATTTTTGGGGGGGACTTGATTACGAATCTCTTTTTTTTGTAATGAAGAGTGGAGTGAAAATAAGTTTTTTTTTTTAAAAAATGTGTTCAATAAAAATATATTTACAAACAAAAACCAACCAAAAAGATTGTGATACAGAGGCACAGACATCTATGTACTTATGCATATGTACACAAACACACAGGGTGACCCAAAAATCTTACTGCAGTTTTAAATTTTAATAACTTTTATTCATACTTTTTTTAAAAAACTAAGATAATGATCACAAATCATCAGATGAAAGTTAATAAGGATAAACATAAATTCCTATCTATAAGTTAAAAAAAATCAGCTATATAAGTACAGAACATGGTAACTGATTGAAAGCTTTATATGGGTCAACAGGGTGCTAAGGCAGTCAAAAAGAAGCCACTGTAATCTTAAACTGTATTAGGGGTCACAATGAATAAGGTAGACTGTAACTAAAGAACTATGTTAAATGCTGATATCCTCTATTAAGGGTAGTCATCAACTATAAAGCAAAATCACAGGGTTGAGAGAGACCAAAAAAGGGCAGCTCCAGCCTGTCCCTGTACAGTAACCTCTTCATTCCCAACAAATGGTCATGCAGTCCCTTTGATGAAGGAGTGAGGAACCCATCACATCTCTAGAAAGCCCTTCCCATTTCAGGAAATGTAAGTTTCTCCTAATATTGAAACAAAATCTTCCTTACTTGAAATTTCCACCCATGATTTCTAGTTCTGTAGTACAAGGAAAACAAGTCTAATCTATCTTTCTCAGGACAGTCCTTCAAATATTTGAAGAAGGTGGTGGAGTTCCCCCATTCCTCTCTGAAATCCAGGCTAAAAAATCCTGGTTTCTTTGACTAACTGCAGTATGGTACAGTTTACAATCCTCATTCTCCCTATTTGCTGACCTCTTTCCTCGGGATGCTCTCTAGCTTATCAAGGTCCCTTCTAGAACTGAATAAATTATTCTGAAGGTGATCTAAACATGTAAGAACTATGACCTCCCTAGTCCTGGACAATATGCTTCTCAGAGCAGAAGAAAAGAAATGGCAAAGAGACAGAAAACATTGCATGAGATTGGTTAAAAGAATTGGGGTTCATGGTCACCCTGGAAAGAAAATACTTTGGGGTTTGGGAAAGAAAAAGGAAAATACAAAAGAATTTAAACAGTTCCTACTATGCATATGATATCATGGCAAGCACTTTTTATAAATATCTCATTTGAATGGATGATACATATATAGAAGAGGGATTAGATGTACTGGATAAAAGAACTAGGGGGAGTCAATTTAAAGAACTTTCTAACAAAATGAATTATCTTTAAATAGAAATGGCAGCCTTGTGAAGTGATAAGATACATGTCACTGACAGTGTTCAAAAGCAGGGAACAGAAATTCATTTTAAGGAATATTATATAAATGGAAAATTGAACTAGGTGACTTCTAGGCTCCCTGCCCATCCTCATTATTGCAAATTATTGATTTGTTTTCTGATAGTAAGCAAGAGTAGGTGGAGGTGGTCTGCAGAGAAAAGTTTTCAGAACTATGATTTCTGGCACTTGTGTAAACAGTAGGAGAAAAAGACATATATCAAGATGAGGAAAAGCAATATATCTGTTGCAGAGGCATAGTTAGAGCCTTGAAATGTATTTATCATGAAGAATTCTTGTCACCAAAGTGCTTGCTTGGCATTTTCAAATAGCTCATTATCAGAAATTTCTATGATTTTATCAGTGGAAATGAAATTAAAGAAGAGGCTATTCACCCTAAGTACTTCCAACTGACTTGAGACAGAAACCTCCCATGTGTTATCCTTTTCCTGTAGAACATTCTCTATTTGTAACCCCCGGCCATGGGCAGCAAGGTGGTCGGTGGATAGAGCACCACAGCTGGAAGACAGAAAGACTCATCTTTCTGAATTCAAATCAGACACTTACAGCTATTTACTGGGAAAGAAACTTAACCCTGTTGGTCTCAATTTCCTCATCTGTAAAATGACCTGCAGAAGGAAATGGCAAAATACTCCATTGTCAAGAAAAGCCCAAATGGAGGTTGCAAAGAATCAGACACAACTGAAACAAATCCCCATTCTTTAGTCCAGTGTTTTGTACATAGTATTCACTTAATAAATGTTCACTTATTCATTCATTCAAGAAATTTTCATTGAACTGGACTGTATGAGTCCTTCTGCTCTTTTCAGCTTTTTCAACTAGTTGATTTAAACCAATTAATTAAAACTTGGGAAGAATTATAAAAAAAAATCTGTCCATTGGGATCCCTTATTTTGACTTTTCACATTAAATTTTTTTTTTCAATTATAGGTAAAGATAGTTTTTCAACATTCATTTTTAATAAGATTCTCTCCCTCCCATTGACTATCCATTGGTATCTAAAGAAGTCCCTTTCTTTGCCTGTACCTTGATTGTGTTGCTAAAAACAGAGAATCTTACCTGATGGATGCTATCTATCTATCTATCTATCTATCTATCTATCTATCTATCTATCTATCTATCTATCTAGGTAGTCTATGTTAGAAGAAAGCAGAGATTAAAGCCACTTAACAGCCCTCAGCTTGAGAGGAACCTTTTCAAACCAAACACTCAGTTCAAGAGTGGTCAGTGAGAAACTCTGGATTATTCCCTGTATGACCAAATCCCTAAACCCATCATTGGTTCCACTATCCACAGTTGTAAAATAATGGAGTTGGAGCAGATGGAGCATAAAATTTCTCCCAGTTCTAACAATCTGTGATTTGTGGTTTTTGTCAGGTAGGCATGGAGACAAACTTATTTCGGAAAAATTGCTCAAAAACTTAGTTGCCAACTGACTACCACTGGCTGTTCCAGTAGACAGAGCATTAACCTTTAGGTTGGGAATACCTGGTTTCAAATTCTGTCTAGACTCAGTTTTCTCATCTGCAAAATGGGAATAACTAAAACACCCATCTCACATTTTGTTATTGTTACCTTCAGGGAAATGCTGTCTGCAGGTGATAAAGATCCAAAAACTGGTGAGCTGTGGAATGTGACAGGCAGGCAGTGGCAGATGGAAAGGAAAGAGGAGCATGAAATGTAGAAAGCAAAACCTGGAGTTGCCATCATTGGAGAAGATGTGTTAGGGGCCCTTGTGGCAGAGGAAGAGGGGAGTCTGACAGACCCGGATCTGTCTCCTGTGCTATCTATAGATAAATCATTCCTTCCCTTTCTCCATCTGTTGGGTATATGTTACAAAATGGTCTGTGGGGTGTGGAGGGAAGAGAGGTTGTTGTAACTGCTTGGAAACAAAATTCAATTATTTAGGATTGGGAAAGGGACTAAGTCTGTCTTTTCACTGGTTTGGCAAACTCCCAGGTTGGGAAATTTCTTTTATCCCTGCTGTCAATAAATATTATTAAACACAATGGATCAACACATTCTCTACAACATCTGATATTAAAACACTGCTTAGAGCAATAAGAGGTTAAATGACTTGTCACGCTGCCAGTATGTAGCAAAGGTAGAACTTGAACCCAGATCTTCCTGGCTTTTAGATCTGTAGCCACAATGACAATGGACTATTCAGACATACTAATAAGGGTGTGTCTATCAATGCAGTATGCCATGATTTTAAAAGGCCATCCTAAATCTGTTCAAAAATGAATGTTTCCTATTCTTCAGGGTTGAAATGTCAGACATTTGGTAGTTAAGTGACTTACCAAGTCATAAAAAGATGCTATCAGTCAAAAAGGAAGTTGGAAAACAGGGCTCCTCCAACCAGCATTAATTAAGTCACTTAACCATTTACAGTCTTAAATTGCTCATCTACAAAATGGGGATAATATCTCTTGTTGATCTCAGACCAATATTTGGAGAATTAACTAGGACCTAAAACATTTCAAGACTGCTGGATGAAAGAAAACATAATCCTATAAAATATTTTTATTTGAGGCAGGTAGACTTGCTCATAAAATACTTTAGTATATATGAGTACATTATGACTGCTCACATTTATAAGTTAGTATTGCTCAGTACTCCACAAAATTCTATTCCAATGCCTCATCTTGGCTTAGAGGTGATGCTGAGTTCCATTCATATCCAATCTCTGTGCCTTTGAAATGACTGTTCTCCATGCCTCTAATACTTCTTAGCTATGTGACCCTGTGCAAGTCACTTAACCTTAAAAAATGAGAATAGCATTGGCATCAACCTTCCAGGATTACTATAAAGAAAATGAGAATATTTGAGAAGCACTTTGCATATATTAAATAACTATATAAATACTTGTGATGATGATGAATAATTTAATCAGGAAAGGAACTGAAAAATCACCTGAATGGTGAACAATGAATAATATCACAAAAATGAAACTGACTCTATTGTAAAAATAGAAATTGGTTACTGAAGTAGGGAGTCATTGAGATCCATTGTCTGTATACAATCAGGGCTTTGATTAGTTAAAAGCAAAGTTTAAAATCAACAGCAAATTAAGAGAGGATGAAGATGAAAGTAAGATTACGAGGTAGAATTAAAACAGCTCCATTCTGAAGTACTTTAATGGTACATATACCACAAACAACTCAAAACGGATAAACAAAATAAATATAAAAGATGACAAAAAATTAGAAAGACAAAAGGTGGTACTTTTTATATTATTTAGAGGATAATTCATAACCAAAACTAAGATAGAGGAAACTACAAAAGATAAATAATTTCAATTTTATAAAATTTTAAACTTTTACATTAGAAAAAGTTAGAATAAGAAGAGCTTTCAAGTGGGGGAAAAATCTTTGCAACAAATATCTTTAACAAAAGTCTGATCACTGACAGAAATACACAAGAATAGAAGTCATTCTCCAACAGGATATCATAGGATGTGAAAAGTTCTCAAAAGATGAAATACAAACTTTCAACAACTATATGAAAAAAAAGATAGATACAAATAAACTGTTGACGGAGCTATGAACTGGTAAAGCCAGTCAGGGGAAAAAATGAAATTATGTGAAAAACATTAAATCCTATGACCTGGTAATCCCACTAATGAGCATAGGAGGTAAATTATATGAAGAAAAATCCCCAATATTCACATTTTTATACAAGGAAAAACCAGGAAAATACTTGGCAAATATTGATTGGGAAGTGCTTCAACATATTGTGATATATGAATATAATTGAATACGTACAAGACTTTACCTAGTTAAAACTATCAAGGAGAATAACACAATGAGAGCAGTGAAAAAGGCACTACTCTTGAAGTCAGGAAGTCATGGGTTCATATATTATCTCAGATACTAGCATATGACACCAAATCACCTAATTTCCATATGCATCCATTTCCTCAAATATAAAGGAGGGTGTCTGAGGTTCTTTCTAGCTCTAAATCTATGATCTTAGAATTCTACAGAACCACAATAATATAAAAGAAAACAAACCTAAAAAATAAACTGAACTCATCATTTTTTCCTTTATTTCCTCATAAAATCCTTTATTTGGTAACCAGACTCTTGTAACACCTCTACCTTGTATGGACCATTCCCCGCAGTTACCTACCACCTTTCTACTCTTCTTACACTTTATACAGTCCTCCAGTGTTTGCCTTCTTTGGTTTCCATGAAGTCCTAACTAAAATTCCACCTTCTACAGGAAGTCTTTCCCAATCCTTCTTAATTCTTGTGACTCCCATTGATTATTTCTTATTTATTCTGAATACAGTTTGTCTATACATATTTGCCCTAATAGACTGAAAGCTTCTCAAAGGCAGTCTTGACTTTTACCTCTGTATTCTCAGTGATTAGCACACTGTCTGGTACCTAGTAAGGAATTAATAAATGCTTATTTAATAACCAAAAATTAGATTAATTTCAATGAGCAATTTTGGTTCCAGATGACTGTGATGAAACTACATCCCTCCTCTAGTCAGAGAAGTTGTGGACAATAGATATAAAATATTACATATGCTTTCCACACATGGTCATTATGTCACCTCATTTTTCTAAGCTTTTTTCCTGGTTTTAAGAGAGAAGTATGAAGAAGAGTTATTAGGAACTATGATATAAAAGCAAAAATCTTCAATAAATTAAAAAAAATTATAGTGAGGATATTGGAAGATCATGAACTGCATCAGATGATAAAAGGAGAGAAGCAGTAGAAAGAAAAGCAAACTTTCAGAAATCTTGGCAAGAGACATAATTAAGTCGGATGTCATCAAGATAATCGGAAGGAGGAAAACAAACAAATGAAAAATTGAAAAAATCCCTCAGCAAATCTACAACAAATCATGTCTTCATCAATTGTAGTACAGCCTCCAAATTTGAAAGCTAACATCACAGTGCTCAATGTACTGCATGAAGAGAAGAACCATTCTGAAATGGAAGGAAAGAAAATAAGATGAGAAAAGCAGCCAAATCAGACTAAGTATGCACAGAGGATGCTCAGGATTAAAGTAAGTCAATTTTGAGAGTACTGAGGGACTGATTTCTCAAGATTTCTAAAAGGTACCAAAAGCTTAGAAAAAAATCATGTTATATTTTTTAATCTTCCTACTCAAAGATCAAATGAATGTCAATTAAAAACCAACCCATATGCCTACTTCTTTCCTTCAGCAAAATATTTATAAAAATGATCACTACATATGTCAACCAAGGACAAACTTTAGTCTAACTACTCCCCACAAAGTTCATTTTACAACCCAGTTATGCCTTCTCTTGTCCATAGTCTTCTTTCTTTAGTGCTCTTAATATTGTATGGATAACAATGGAACATATTGGGTCACCACTGGTTTTATCCTTGCTTTCACCATATGACTCTTTTCCTGGTTAAATATCTCTCTGATGATATCTTTTGCAAGTCTTTTCCCACAGAATTATTCATAGGTAATATTCTGTAGCATATTTATGCCC